>NW_027491253.1:1200000-1800000 GCF_021521415.1 Bidens hawaiensis
GTTTATGAAATACTGGTACCGAATTAAATCATACCGCTACCGTATCGATCCTGCAACTTCAAAAAGTCGGTACCTAATTGGTACCGACAATACCCAATTTGATATCGATACGGTACCCGTACTCGTTTGCTCATCCTTGATTATGGGTTACTTTTAGTTGAAATTGGTTTTTTTTTTTATAATACATTTTGGTTACCTGTGTGAAAGTATTATTGATTGATCTTTCATAAAGTCAAATACAAGATATATATAAACGTACAACATCAATTTAGGAATAAAATAAGGAGTGAATATCTCCTAATATGACTAACTAATTTTGGTCAACATAAATTGAATTTTGAATTATCCACTCTTAGCGGCTATTACCCCCCTTCAAGCGAACAGGTAGGGGTCCAACGCAAAGTTTTGTGCGGAAGCGCTCGAAGAGAGGTCTCGGAAGACTTTTGGTGAAGATGTCTGCTACCTGGAGCGTGGTAGGAACAAATTTGGTGTGTAAACGACCGGCGGAGACCAATTCTTTGATAAAATGATAATCAATATCAATGTGTTTTGCTTGTTTATGTGATACGGGATTCTGACTTAGAAATAAAGCACTCTTGTTGTCACATAGGAGGGTTGGTCGATCAGGCGGTAGCGCATGCAATTCACGTAAAAGATGGGTTAACCAAATAATTTCAGCTGCGGTGTTTGCCATAGCCCGGTATTCAGATTCACAACTTGAGCGAGCAACTGTTGGTTGTTTCGTCGCACTCCAAGATACTAAGTTTCCTCCCAAGTAAATGGAATATCCATAGGTTGATCGTCTAGTTTCAATACATTGAGCCCAATCAGCATCAGAATATCCGATTAGATATGTTTTAACAGGGCGGTCGAATGTAAGTCCGAAGGATAAGGTACCTTTGACATAACGAAGAATGCGTTTAACGAGTTGAAAATGGGCGGTGGTGGGATTTTGAAGGAATTAACTAGCTTGGTTTACTGCATATGAGAGATCCGGTCTTGTGATAGTAAGGTATTGAAGAGCCCCTACTAATGAACGATATAAGGTGGGATCATGAAACGGTGTACCAGAGGAGGTGAAGGTATCAGTGGTGGTAAGTGGTGTTGAGACCGGTTTTGTATCAAGAAGACCTGCTCGAGATAAAATGTCATGAGCATATTTTGCTTGACTAAGAAATAACCCGGAACTGTTGGATATGACTTCGAGTCCAAGAAAATAGTTTAATGTGCCCAAATCTTTGATCTTGAATTCTTTATGTAAACGATCAGTAAAGTTGGCAATAACGGCTTGATTGTTTCCGGTAATAATTATATCATCAACATAAACTAGTAGATATAATAAAACTGTGTCGGTTTTGTAAACGAATAAGGAGGGGTCGGCTCGACTGCAAATGAACCCGAGAGCCACAAGAAATGAACTTAACCGTTGAAACCAAGCTCTTGGTGCTTGTTTTAAACCGTATAACGCACGCTTTAGCCGACAAACATGATTCGGGAATTTTGAATCAATAAAACCCGGTGGTTATTCCATGTAGACTGTTTCGTTTAAGTGGCCGTTTAAAAAGGCATTGTTGACATCAAGTTGACGAAGTTGCCAATTATAGATCATGGCAAGACTGAGAACTACACGAATAGTAGAAGCCTTGACAACCAGGCTGAAGGTATGGGAGAAGTCGAGCCCGGGAATTTGAGTGAAACCTTGTGCAACGAGGCAAGCTTTATAACGATCAAGTGAACCATCGGCTTTGTATTTGATCCTATAGATCCATTTAGAGCCAACCACATTGGATTTGATGGGACGTTTTACGAGATCCCATGTAGTATTGTTACGAAGTGCGGTTAGTTCTTCATTCATTTCCGTTACCCATTTTGGATTTTTGGATGCGGTTTTAATGCCTTTGGGAATATGAGTGGTAAATAAGGCATGATGTAAGTTATTTGAAGAGAGATGGGTTAGGTTAGCAAAATGTCGTGGTTTATAAATACCAGTTTTGGATCTTGTGTTCATATGATGAATTGAGGTATTAGGTGGAGGTTGTGAATTGTGATGATGTAGGAATGGTAGTTGAAACTTGTAGTTGAGGTTGTAGGGCTGTAGAGGATTCAGATTGCAAAGGGCAATCAGGTGGGGTGTTGGTTGTGGTTGTGGTTGTGGTTGGGCTTGGAGGGTTAACAGTTTGGGTGGAGTGAGTATGTGGTTTGTGGGCTTGGGTTGGAAATTGATCAAGATGATCAGGGCAAAGCTTGCAAGGATGGGATGGCGACATTGGAGTGGAACGGACTCGAATGGTGGTTCGGGAGATGGGATCGAGTCATCAAAGTTGGAAAAAAGAAGTTTGGCTTCGTCAACCGCTGATACATTACCGGAAAAAGGAGAAGTGTCTTCATCGAATTTCGCATGACGGGTCATGTAAACTCGAGAGGTGGTCGGATCAAGACATCGATAACCCTTGTATTTTGGGCTGTAGCCGATGAATAAGCAAGGGGTACTTCGAGGAGAGAGTTTATGTTTGTTGTAATCTCGAAGATACGGAAATACCCGACAACCAAACACTCGAAATGTCGAGTAAGAAGGTGGTCGATGAAACAGTAATTCAAATGGGGATTTATTGTCGAGAAGCCGCGTCGGTAGGCGATTTATAATGAAGGTAGCTGAAGTAAAGGCGTCAAGCCATAACTTAGCCGGTGCATGGGCATTAAACATCATCGCGAGACCCGTTTCGGTTATATGACGGTGTTTACGTTCGGCTCGACCGTTTTGTTAAGGTGTATGCGGGCATGATAATCTATGAAAAATGCCATGTTGTTGAAAAATGAATTTGGACCCGATTGTTAGTAAATTCGGTACCACTGTCGCTTTGGAAAACTTTGACATTAGTCGTGAATTGATTTTGAACAAAGTTTAGGAAGGTTACAAGTATATTGTAGAAATCCGACTTATATTTTAATGGGTAAAACTATGTAAATCGGGAGAAATCATCTACAAATATAACATAGTATAAATAACCATCCGTAGACGGGATTGGTGTGGGACCCCAAAGATCACAATGAATCAATTCCAAAACATGTGAGGATCGTTTATTATTATCAATAAATGGCAAACGGTGAGCTTTAGAAAGTTCCCATGAAGAACATAAACCCGGTTTAGGTAATAGAGAAGTAACAAACACTTGTCCAAGTTTATTTAAAATGGAAATAACATCAAACGAAACATGGCCTAAACGGCTATGCCATTTATTAAACGAAGCACGAAGATGAGGAGCAGCAAGAGCAGCAACGAGAGACTTGTGACTTTGGGAGAGGACATAGAATCCATTTTCACAAGTGCCTCTAGCGAGTACCGCCGCCGTTTTTCGATCCTAAATATGAAAGAAGTTATTAGAAAACAAAACATTGACAGGTGAATCATTGGTTAATCGACTAATAGATAGTAGATTTTTTGTTAAATTGGGAACAACGAGGATGTTATGTAAAGGAATATTATTGAGTCTTGTGTTACCAATATTAGTAACCGGTAGTGATTGCCCGTTACCAAAAGTAACACGAGTATTACCTGTGTCGGTATGAGATTCGGCAAGACCATCCGTGGATCGAAGCATGTGGGCGGTGGCACCCGAATCGGCTGTCCAATCCGGGTTAACCGCACATTGAGCATGGAAGGCGTGAGCAAGGTTGGCATCTAGAGGTGTAGCCCGTTGGGCATAATTGACCAAATCTGGACACGAGCTCGCATAATGACCATCCTTTCTACACAATTGGCAGTTGGTAGTGCGACCACGACCCGATAAGTAACCACGAAAACGACCCGATGATGAGCCACGGTTGTTGGATTCATGATTGGATTTTGAGGATTTTGTAAGCCGATTTGTGTGGGCTGAAAAAGCAGCTTGTGGGGTAGCTTGGGTGTGTAAGGTTTGAAGGAAGAGCTCATGATTTTCGGCTTGGTCTAGAACATCACGAAAAGGGGGTGCGGGACGAACCATACGTTGCGCAGTGGAAAAAGTTTCAAAAGTGGAACCAAGGCCACATAAAAAATGGTGCCTTTTGTCTTCATCAGTGACAAAGTGACCGATTGCAGCTAGTTGATCACATAGCACTTTGAACTTCCGACCATAGTCGGACACGGTGGAAGAAGTATGACCCATGGCCTCGGCCATTGCCTCTTCTGTGAGAGTCGAGTGCAGAAGCAAGATGACTCGTTGATTAGTAACGGTGGCTGGTGGTTCGGATTTTGAACCATCAATATGGTGGAGAAGGTTAAGATAGGAGATAACTGGGTAGATTTGGTTCTTCCAATAGAGATAGTTTGTGGATGAGAGTTTGAGTGGTATGAGATGAAGGAGGGAGTGAAGAGGGGCTGTGTTGGAAACGGAGGTAGAGGAAGAATTAGTGTCGGCCGTGGGGAAGATCAAGAGAAAAAAGTTGCAGGTTTTAGAAGAACCTGGTTTGATACCATGTAAAGTATTATTGATTGATCTTTCATAAAGTCAAATACAAGATATATATAAACGTACAACATCAATCTAGGAATAAAATAAGGAGAGAATATCTCCTAATATGACCAACTAATTTTGGTCAACATAAATTGAATTTTGAATCATCCACTTTTAGCGGCTATTAACCTGTAAAATGTTAACTAATATTGTAAGGAATAATAGTTATTACGCAAATTGATTTTTAACAATTCATAGCATTGTTCATTGGTATATGATAAAACAATGTGACTAATGGTAGTTAAGTTTGAAAGGTTAAAAGTATGTTTCAGTTAAAACTATTATTTTAGCAATGTTTTATATTATTATAGATTTTAAAAAGCTAAATTGTGTTATTATTTTAGCACAGTTTTGTCATTCCATTCATTGCATAAATGAGAAAAGAACGCTCACGCTCGAAAAATGAAAATCATTATAATAGAAAGAACCACATTCTTTGTGGAATGCTACATAGTTGATGAGCATTTTTTTTTCATTCTGTAGGAGTAATCCATTCATATACACCAAATGCATTGGGATATGTTTGGTTGAAGTTAATGGAATAAAAGGTAAATGGAATGAGAGAATGAATAGAAGTGACAAAGTCACGAATGAATGAAATGATCATTGTCATTCCTTTGTCTTGTTTGGTTAACCTATAAGAATGAAATGAATTATTACTTTATGTTATTTGATATTCAAAAAAATATATGGATGAAATAGAAATAATAACTCATATCTCAAAATAAATTTTTTATCACAAAAAAAAATGCAATGGCGACGGTGGTGATGTTAGCTCTGGCAAAGAAAATGGAGGTGGCATTGGCGATGATGGTGGTAACGGTGGCGGTGGATTGGTAGTGATGATAGGGTGGTGACGACTGTGGTGGTGGTCAGGTGGTGACAGTAGTGGTGGCGGTGATGGTCAGGTCGCGACGGTGACAATGTTTGTGGTGGTTAAGGCGACAATGGTGGCGGCAGTGGCGGTGGTTGTGCTGGTGGTAAGGTGGTGGTGGCGCCGGTGGCGGACATGTGTTGGTGGTGGCGATGGTAGTGGTGGCTGTTGTTGTTAGGGGGGTGGAGGGAATGGTTTTGATTGAATGAGATTCTATGGTAGCGTTTGGTATACAGGGATGGTTTTGATTGAATGAGATTCTATGGTAGCGTTTGGTATACAGGAATGAAAGGGAGAAATGGAATAATTCATTACGTGATAATGAAAAAAGTTGTGTTTGGTTGCTCAATGGAATGGAATCATCCATTACACATGGAATCACATTCCATCTAAACCATTCCTTCCTACCCCCTTCTTTTTTTCATTCCATTCCTCTTTCACCCAACTTTCTCAACGCCACCACCACCTAACAACAACAACCACCACTACCATCGGCACCACCACCAACTCCGCCGCCGCCGCCACCTTATCATCAATGTTACCACCGCCACCGTCGCTGCCAACACCATCGCCGTAACCATTGTCACCGTCGCTGCCTGACCATCACCGCCACCACCATTGTCGTTGCCTGACCACCACCACCGTACCATTGTCATCACTACCAATTCTGCCACCGCTTCCTTAACCACCTAACCACCACCACCGCCACGCCTACCACCATTTTTGTCGCCAGAGCTACCACCGTCGCCACTGTAGTGTTCTTTTGTTTTTTTTTTGTATAAAGCATTTTGAGATAGGAGTGTTTTTATTATTTCTATTTCATTCGTACAAATTTTATTTTTTTTTGATACAAAACAACATAAACTAATAATTCATTTTATTCCCATAGGTTAACCAAACAAGATAATAGAATGGTAATGACCATTTCATTCCCTTGTCCACTCAATTTCTTCTCTCATTCCGTTCCCCATTCATTCCATTACATTCAATCAAACATACGTAAAGAATGATTCCATTCCATTGAGCAACCAAACACCATTTTTTTCATTCTCACGCAATGAATCGTTTCATCCCCTATCATTTCTGCATACCAAACACTACCTTAGGTAGCATTTGGTATGCATGAATGAGAGGCGGAATGGAATAGACAATTATGATGGAATGAAAAAAAATGTGTTTGGTTGGTTAATTAAATGGAATCACCCATTACCATGTCCATTCCATTCCCCTCTAAAACACCCCAAATTCATTCTATCCACCCCTTTGTTTTTTTTCCATTCCATTCTCTCATTCTGTTTACCATTACCCATTGCCCTCTCACTGCCCGCCACCACTGCCTCCCCCGCCCGCCACCACCCGCCACCGCCTCCGCCACCAGCCACCATCACCTTCATCCGCCGCCCGTCACCACCACCACCCACCTTCGCCGCCGCCACCCACCCCTAGCTACCAGCACCGCTCACCACCGCCACCACCAACCATCGCTCCTGCCATCACCACCACCGCCCATCATCGTCACCGCCACCACCACCCACTATTAGCACCACCTACCACCAGCAACAATCGCTCCTAGCTCCGGCAATCGCCACCGCCTCCCACCACCATTACTACTCGCCGCCCATCGCTACCGCCGCTCATCACCACCATCCCACCGCCACTCACTACCATTTTTATTTTATTCCAGCTTGTCTAGCTTATCATAAAATAAAGACTAATAATTCATTTTATTCCCACATGGTAACCAAACATGTCAATGGAATGGTAATTATCCATTCCATTACCTCATCCATTCCATTACCTCGTTCATTCCATTCCATTACCCATTTCATTACTCCATACCAAACAGACCTTAGAGTTGGGACTTAGTAATGAAGGGGGAATGGAATGAGAGAATGAATGGAATGGACAAGGGAATGAAATGGATCATTAATTCCATTCCTTTGTATTGTTTGGTTAACCTATGAGAATGAAATGAATTATTACTTTATGTCGTTTGGTATCCGAAAAAAATTATAGGAATGAAATAGAAATAATAAAAACACACTTATCTAAAAATATTTTTTTTACAAAAAAAAAATGCAATGGCGATGGTTGTAGTAGTAGCTTAGGTGACGAAAATGGTGGTGTCGGTGGCAACGATGGTGGTGGCTGTCACACCCCACCTTCGGGCCTAGGTGTGTGACCCACAGTTGGTACCACTTTTGTCAATTTATCAAAGTTTGCAGCGGAAAATGTTATTTTAAAATATTTATTTTCATAACATAGGGAATTAAATACCCTTGTTTGTTTTACAAAATTACTTGTTTAAAAACAAGTTTAATATATATACCTTAATACAAAATTTGCTGAGCCACCAGCTGTAAACTATGCCTAGTGTTCTTCTATCTTCACTGGCATATCCAACACTATTCCTTACTCCTGATTACCTGAAAACAGTTTCAAAATACGTCAGCTATATGCTGGTGAATACGCTGACTCAATAAAACATTTTCACAATTCGTAATGACACAACACCAATAGTGTTCCACGACTCAGTGGGTCTCAATCCCATCTCATCGGAACTAAACATACACACAAACCATATAATCGGACTTCGCTCGCCCTAGAGACAGTCACTTGCCTCTTGGTCAGTATGTCTGTAGTGTGCCCACTACAGTACATATATGTAAGGATCCAGACACATGTGTATTTTAGTCTGAGTGTTTAGTAATACCTTGTATCAAAACGTTTTAGAGGATTTGAACCAACCCTCATGCAAATATTTCCATAACTCTTTTACATATGGATAACAGTCCATAGTTTCAAAGAGTAAATATCTTTTCAAAACATATAGTACATAGACGTATTCACGTCATAAAACATTTCACACTATAAAAAGGTTTGGACGAATTCACCTTTTGTTGATTTCAAGATTTCTCACCAACAGATGTCTGATCTTTATCTCGGACCTATAGTACGAGAATAACATTCTATAAATAACTAGATCTACAATCTAGCTATAGACCTTAAGTCTATTTGCATAACCTTTACCTTGATATTCATTTCATTTTGTAAAACATTTATATTACGTTTCTTCATCATGAAGAAACGTATATATCAAGTTTCTTCTTTCATATGTAATATCTTTATAAAAATAAAGAGCAACATTTCATCAATAATCTTATCTTATGGAAGCTCATATTTCACTTACTTACTTGATCAAGGTATAGACTATACCCTTGACTAGGGTCTAAGCTATATAAAATAATAATAAAGTAATAACTTAAGCAGAATCCCTACCTTACGCGGGTATTTTAATTTGCCTAAGCCTTGTACAAGTAGCACTTCGACTTAAACCGTCAGAACCTTGTTTCGAACTCGCTTAACCACTCGACGGAGCGTCAGAACTTCAATTCATGCACGTTTTACGAGAAATCAGAGTCTCGGAACCTCATGACCGTCGGGAACGCCTCCCTAGGTTATGTGTGTGTAAAGAAAGGTGTTTTTGGGATGAGAATACTTCAAACCCGTAGCCCCCTTTTACAGGCAAAGTTTTGACCACCATCGCGTAGCGCGATGGGGTTTTCCCCAGGCCATCGCGTAGCGCGACGCCGCAATCCACCAGAGGTTGCCACGTGTTGACACGTGGTTGATCCGGTTACTTAACCGGGTCATCGCGTAGCGCGATACCCCCTTCCTTCTGGACCATCGCGTAGCGCGACGCCCCTTTTTCTAAACTCATGGGAAACTGCATCGCGTAGCGCAATGATCTAGTCTGTATACCCGTCGCGTAGCGCGATGGGTCTGGAAATCAGAAATTTTATTTTTAGTCCTTTAACTTTAGTATCTTGTCACTTCTTGGTCGATCTTCCATAGTTCAAAAATACCAGAGCGGCCCTTATGCGGCTCGCGGCGATGCGAGCGTGCGAAGTGTGCCATCAAAACGCCACATTACGCCCATCGCCCGAGTCCGAGTCCGTGTCATTGCGCGTGCGCGTCAACTGCTTCGCACCCTCCGCTAGAACTAGTGAGAGTGGTTAGCCCCATAAGAACATTACCATGGAAAACTCCTTCCTTATAAAGTGCTTTTATTTCTTTCCCACCTTCCATGTGGGATGGAGTTTTCTTACTTATTCTCTTAACATAATATGCCTCCTTTTCTTTATCATACCTTTTCCTATTACCTTTCTCATGATTATTTTTTGTCCTTTATCTTTTATAAACTTGTCAAATTTGGACCTAAACTTTGTGGGTGTTACAGTGGCGGTGGTTGGCGGTGGTTGTGGTGGTGGGGGTGGTGGCAGTGGTCAAGCAGTGATAGCATTGGTAGTGATGGCGATGGTAGGGCGACAGCGACGGCGGTGGCGGTCAGGTGGCGGCGGCGGCGAAGGTGGTGGCAACGATGACGGTGGCGGTCAGGTGGTGGCGACAGCAATGGTAATGGTGGTAGTCGTTGTTAGGTGGTGGTGTTGTTGATAAAGTAGGGGTGAAGGAGGAATTTAATGAAAAAAAAAGAAGGGTGGTGGGAAGGAATGGTTTTGATGGAATGAGATTCTATGTGTAATGGATGATTCAATTCCACTCAGCAACCAAACACCACTTTTTTCATTCCCACGTAATAAATCATTCCATTCCCTCCGTCATTGCTGCATACCAAACGCTATCTTACATATGAGAGGCCCTGTAACATTCGTTACTTTTCAAACCCGAAAACCCGACCACACCCGTTTCGAATTTTCGGATTTTTGTTTCAAGTATATATATATATATACAAGTATATGTATGTGTATATATACACATACAAATTCCCAAGATTTGTTTGACGTTCGTCAATGTTTTCCCGACTCGGTTTATAGTTCAATGTATTTTTGTTCATCATTTACTAATAATAAAGTATTGTCGATGTTTAATGTTCAACGTTGTTCATTTATTACTATATTCGATTTGTTTATAAAATCCCGAGTCTTATCGTTAATCGAGCCTTACGGGTTAATGTAACATTTCGGGTTTCCATTTAATGCTTTTGTAATCGTTACCCGACCCGGTTCGTGTTCGGGTGACTTATTAATAAAAGATTCATTTTATTTAATTATTTCCTTCATATATTTATTATTAAACTATCAAATAATAGCAAAAATGACCTCTAAACCAACTTTAATCCCCTTTTGCACCCAACTCTATAAACCAGGGACCTAAGTGTAAATACCATTATAATCAATTCTTTCCTTCCTTCCTCCTCTCACCGTCACCGACGTACCCCCCCCCCCCCCCACCTTTCTTGAACCTCAATTCTCGGGCATATTAACACAATTTGATCTTGTCAAATTTCCTTAATCATAAACGAATCAATCGACACGTTAAAATTGGAAAAACGAATCAAAATCGACCATTAATTGCGTATATCAAACCCGCGGCTTAACCGACCTTCAAAACACTATATAAACACAATCATTATGCAATTAAATTACACCACATCTTCCTCATACTCTCACGAAACTAAACCCTAACTCAATTGTTGATTACGCCGCCGTCAAGAACCTGTTTAATCTCAAGCTCAGCCGCGACCTATTTGGTGTTCGTTAGCCCTCGATCCGCGATTATAAACGGTAATTGATATATGCCTTGCAATCGTCTTTAGTGCAGAAACAAAACCCCCATGTCAATTTTAACAATCATTGATCCATTAATCGGAATTGGAATCTAGGGTTTATAATTAACTTGGGGAAGAACACACCGTATGTTTATAACTAACTGATTCCATGGTTTTAACAAACAAACAAACAGGCCTGGTGGCCAGTGCATAACATGCTAACTTCGAACCGGGCTGGAGGCGTGGGTTCGAACCCCTCCAGGCCCGGTTTTTGTTTATCTTGTTTATATATTAATTTTTAATTGTTTAATAATCATAAAAATAATAAATAAACATTATTTTAATAAAACCAAACCCAAGATGTGTAATTTTGACCACGGCTTCGCGTCATAGTTTCCTATATATAGATTATATATTTTTATATACATATATAAGGATAAATAATATGAAATTTCTTTTATATAATTAATGTTTCATTTATATATATATAATGTTTATTAATACATGATATCGGTTATTATTTATTTAAGATCTATTTACAAGAAAATATAAATATGGATAAAATATATATCGCTTACCAAATAATAGTATTAACACAAATAATAATAGTAATAATAATAATAATAATAATAATAATAATCTTAGTTATAATAACAACAAATAATGCATCTCCTAAACCTCAAATTGTTATAAATTATTTTCCTCATTTATTAATTATACTATCGTTAACAATTAGGGCATCTTTGTTGATGTATCTCGAAGGCTTGAACGTGTTCATCCTCATTTTCTTTTATTATTATCTCATCCTCACTAAACCACTCACTAAAAGGTAAGTAATTCACATCCCCCTTTTTACTGTTTTATATTTTGGGGGCGTTATGCGTTAAACCATTTTCACTACAATTCCATTATTTGCGTATTATGATATTGCTCAATTAGTTTATACGTGCGAATGTGACTATGTGTTTAATTTATGCATTGGTGGTTGGTATCTCATCCTCATCCTCATTAGTATGATCATACGCCGTCGGAGTAGCTCGTTATCCATGTGATTCGAGTGAAAAGACAATTTTTATATTATTGTTATATTGTCGTTATGCTAGTTGTAGTATTTCATATTATCGCAAGGAATTGTCATTTTTATATTATACGTATTCAAAAACTGTGTTTGCTTGCTCAACTTTATGTTGACAAACTATGTATTTTCCCGCATGGCGCAGGTAGCTACATTGGATGAAGAATCAAGGGTTTAAAAAGTAGTTGGACCTTAGGATGCATGATTAATTAAAGACTATTTACTTCTTTATATTTAATTGTCATGTTTATTTATATGAGACAATGTTTGTGCTTTTGCGTATTTGAATAATATGAATTTAATAATTTAGATATTGACACGTGGATTTATTTTAGTGTGTTTTGAGCTATGATACAATTATGTCGCGCCCCGGCATATTCCGTTGTAGGTTGGGGTGTGACAGTTAATGCGTAACTATCCAAAATCATAATTATTCAACATAAATTCTAATATCATTAAAGTTCAAGGTTTAAAATGAAAATGCATTGTTATTCTTTTTGTTTTAAAGAAACTTGAAAGTTGAGGGACCGGCGTTGTAATTTACCCAAATTTATAATAATTATACAAAATTAACCCAACCCACCCCCTGTTCCCCCTTGTTTTCCCGATGAGTTCCGGTAGCCGAAATCCGGCGCCGAAGAGTCCATTTTGGCCGTAAAACCCGTTAGTTTACCATTTTGATTATATCAACGACCATAAACGTCCAAATTATACACTAACTAATATATTAATTATGTTATAACGACCACTAATCACCTTAAAACCCGTAATCATCGCCGGATTACTAGCCGCGATCAAAGCACTGGAATTAACTCGTATTTGACCCAATTAATAGTATAAATAGGTTAACCCCATAAGCCTAAACTCACACCAAACACCAATTAACATCTTAATACACTCGGTAGAAATAACCATGAAGTTTCCGATCATTTTTCCGGCCAGGTTCATTCTCCTTCATTCCGGCATCATTA
Source organism: Bidens hawaiensis (assembly GCF_021521415.1). Classification (NCBI taxonomy): domain Eukaryota; kingdom Viridiplantae; phylum Streptophyta; class Magnoliopsida; order Asterales; family Asteraceae; genus Bidens; species Bidens hawaiensis. Next base: position 1,212,983 of record NW_027491253.1, read on the forward strand.
GAGGTAATACATATATGCTTATAATTCGCGATTAACAGATTAATCAAACCCTTAACATAATTTAATAGAACATGGAACCATATCAGAGAATCAAAAACCTAGGGTTTTAACCTTGAAGATGAACTGGGATGTTTCTTTATTATTAATCGTTTTCATTATAACAACTGAATGTTATCTTGGTCCAGTGGTTAATGCTCACACGTATAGACGGCCAGACCTGGGTTCGAAACCCAGGGTCTGCGTTTTTATTATTAATGTGTATTGATAATGTTTTGAATAAGTTAATATATTTAATAAAAACCATACTTTAAAAGAATATATCATCTAATCCAACTGGTTAACTTTATTGAATGATAACACTCAGACCCGGGTCAACCCTTTATTTATTTATTTTCGATAACCTTTTTAATATAATTTATTATTATTTGAATCTTTTAATTTTTTTTAAATCCTAATAAAATCATAAAGATCATTTTAAATTAAACAAAAATTATATAGATTATATTTCACCCTTCCCATCTAAAAACCAACTTTCTTAATTGTTCAAACCGTTAAGTTAGTTTCATAATAATACATTTCGTTATATCGATTTAAAACTAATTTATGTTTTCGTTACTTTAATTTATTAGCTTTAATGCGCTAAACGTTAAGTAGATAATTTTAGTCGTTACGCTTTAAATCACATGTTTTAATTCGATAACTTATATTTCGCTAACCATAACCCGGTTGTTAATTCATAATAATTCATTAATCTCATTTTGTTAACTTAAATTCGTTATCTCTTAATTTGTTAAACTATAGTTCGTTAAGATTCTGTTAACACAATATTACATCAAAATGCCTTAAAACCCCATAGAATATATTAAAATAATGTAAATCCCTTTAAACTAAATTATTCTCTTTAACTTTAATAATCTCGTTAGTTAGTCTTTAAATATTCATAATTGTTTTATTTAGAGCTCGAGAAGTTCAATCGTTTCGGATTCCTTAACGCATTTTTGGTTGCTTTGGTTTCGTTATCATGCTTTCGGTTTTCATTGCAATGTTTATCTTCAATTTCAATGTGAGTTTCTCACACCCCCTTTTTCAACGCTTTTATTACTTTTGGGGGTAGCATATGTATCCTATTACTCAATGATTTATCGAGTCATATACAAAACTACAATTTATTATATGGACTTGTGTGTTTACTTGATTACTTGCTCAGAATTACTTGCTCAGTGATTGCCTCAATAAGTATGATCATACGCCCCCCTTTGCACTCAGGTCCATTTTTATCGAGTGGAAAAGGGACCTCATTATCCAAGTACGTTGGTAGCCCCAACTGGAAAGGACATTCGTTTGTTCTTTACACTCAGGTCCATTGCATCGAGTGTAAAGAACCCTTAGTGCTCATTTCACAAGTTTCATGGAATTGTATGATTTTTACGTATTATATCAAACTGTGGGAATCTCACCAGCTATGTTCATAGTTGACTTTATTTTATACATATGTTACAGGTGTAGAGCTACGAGGATGAAAGTTAGAAGACACATAGCATGCTTATAGGATATTCAAAGAAACAACTTATCATTTTGATTATTTATTTGTTATAACTTGTAATTATTTGATAAACTTGTGTCACATGAAGATTTAAATGAAATAATGTTATTATGGTAACCTAATAGTGTCACGTGTGTTTAAGCAATCTGAACGTCACACTCAGACGTTTTCGCTTTAATTAGAGTGTTACAGGCCCGGTTTGTTTTGTCTACATACCCGACTGTGTTAACATTTAACAACCTTATGTGTCATATCATCGTATGCTTCTTTATTGTTAACAACATCCCCAACCATGCTAATAATGCCATGTGCCATATTTTTATTAGAGAAAATTACCGTTTGAGTTCCTGTGGTCTTTAAGCGGAGTCACGTTGAGTCCCTGTAAAGAAAAATGACCTGTCTGAATCCCCGACATTCAAAACCTGAACTGTTTGAGTCCCTCCGTTAGAATGGCGTTAGTTTTTCCATCCAAAAACGTTTTAAATTACTACTATACCCCTGCCTTAATATAAGTTCTGAATAAATAAACATATGAACCCTAATTCATCTTTCTATCCTTCGTTGTTTCTTCTTCTTCATCGCTGCTTCAATTGGAACCCTAAGTGGCTTCAATTGTAGCCCTAAGTACTAGTTTCTTCTTCTTCTTCTTCAATTCGATAGGTTTTCAAAGTAGTTAACGTCTTCGATTGGAGTCAAAATGTCGCAGTTCACATCCTCATCCTCTTCATCGGCGAATCAAGGTCACATGCTACTGGTTTATCAGATTTGTTTTGCTCTTGTGGTGCAAATACGTGCTATCGTATATCCCAGACGGATGCTAACCCCGGTCGTCGATTCCTTTGCTGTGTAAGTATTTTTAATGCTCCAATCTTTGAAATTAGTTGTTTTAGCTTTATTGAATGAAATTAGTTGTTATATCAGTTTGTATAGAGGTTAATTTTGAATGAAATGAGTTTGTTAGCGTTAGAATTAGGGGTGTCCAAAAAGCCGAACCCGATTAAGCTAATTAGGGGCTGGGCTAAATAGGGTAAAAAATTATTATTCTGGTTAACCCGATTAATTAGCTACTTTAACCTTTAATGTTATATAACTAGCCATTTAATAATATACATAAACAAATGGTTTGATTGAATTGGCAGTTTCAGCCCCGTTTGTTCGTTGAACTATAATCAAACAAACAACTGAACACAAACAGAAGCAAATTCATTTAAAAGTTGATTTTCCTCATACAAACCAATGTCAATAGTAATTCAGATGAATAAACAAAAAGTTAAAATTTATCCCATTCTAGATTTACAATCAAAATTGAGAGTGTTTGGGTAACAATATAATAAGAATAAGAATAATATTAAGATAATAAACTCCTGACCTTTTTAACCAAAGTTGGAAAATCCTCTTCTTTTTTACTTCAATCTACTTAACATGAAGCTTTTAAGGTGTCACAAAAAATTGTATTATTATTTTCTTCTCTTCTTCTTCTTGCCAAAAAATTGTGTTAACGTTCTTTAATAATATACATAAACAAACTTTTAGTGATATGATATCGAACAAGTGATTGGAGGGTAAGGTGGAGTGGTGTAGGGGTGTTAAACGGGTTGTGTTTGTGGATTGTCGGTCTAAGACACGTAACCGAACACGACCCACATACTTGTCTGTTGATGAACGTGACCTGAATCCGAAGTGTAAGACACGTAAATCTGAATACGGCCCACTTGTGAGTTGATCCGTACACGACCCGTTTGACAGGAAGTTATTTATTTATTTATTTCACTTATTATTAATATTTTGAATCTACATTTCATAACCAAAAAGTTACAACTTTATATAAAAATTAGATATGTAACCAATTTAATTTGGCATAAACACATTATAAAAAACTTGAATTAAACGGGCCAAATCTGTGAACCTGCTATATTGACTCAAACTTAGGAGAATGCAAATGGTGTTGGTTTCTTTGTTGTGCACATCTCATTTTAATATTAGACTAAACAGATTATTGTTTGTTAGGCTATTTTCATTAATACTATTATACCCTTAGGTTTGGTGCTAATATTGTAATATATCATTTTATCGAGAATGGTTGATTATTGTTGTTCGTTACAGAAGGGTTCTTGTGGATGGTTAAAATGGGCAGACACTCCTACTTGTCCCGGTGGTGAAAGGATCCCCGCATTGGTCAAGAGTATGAAGAAGAAAGACGAGTATGCAAGAACCAAAGCCAAGGAAGTCACAAAATTGAAGATTGTTTTAGATATTAGTTGGATGTTTTTCCTTGCTTATGTTTGTACTTTTTGAGTTATTGTGTTGTATTTGTATTGTAAACATGTAATGGTTGATTACAATTTATTAATCCAATCAATTTATTATGCATTGTCGCGGATCTTGTTTGGTTTTCTTGTTATTTATTATGCATTGTCGCGGATCTTGTGTTCTTGATGTTTCTTTTTCACTTGTTAATGTTGATCACTCTATGCAAAATGAAAATAATATTCTTAGCCTAAACACACGGACAATATATAATTTAGTAACACACCAAAAGATAACAACAAAAGGTTATCATACCATTACACAATTTGGGTAGAAAGTTATCATACCATTACACAATTTGTAACACCCAAAAGACAATACCAAAACACTTAAAAGTCATTACCAAAATACAAAAAAGTCAACACCATCATTCGCATTGTTCACTTGAAGTTGTTGTCCCACCTTACTGGTGCATCTTCCACAATTATGACCAGAATCACCACACTTGCCGCATTTTACCGTGCCTCTTTGTCTTGTCATTTTACCTCCCTTAGAAAGCACCGGCTGCTTTCAAGAACATGTTTTTAAACACATCTCCTCGCCATTGCTTCTTCATGTTCTCGTGGATGTGTCTAACGCAAAACCGATGATCAGCCCTAGGGAACATAATTTCTAATGCTGGAATTAAGCCCTAAAACAACAAACAAAATTCACAGCAAATAAAATAGCAATTAACACAGCTAAAAACAGCAATAACAGCATTCACAGCCTAAAAAAACAGCAATTAACAGCATTCACAGCCTAAAGAAACAGCAATTAACAGCATTTTCAGCATCAACGGCAACAAAACAGCTTAAAAACAGTAATAACAGCCTAAAAAACAGTAATTAACAGCATTTCAGCATCAACAGCAACAAAACAGCTTAAAAACAGCACTAACAGCCTAAAAAAACATTAATTAACAACATTTCAGCATCAACAACAGCTTAAAAAACAACAATTAACCGCATTAAACGATTACCTTTTGACGGTCACTAATAAAAGTGAAGTTAGCATCGGTGGGCAAATCAAGAATATCTCTAAGGCACTCTAAGAACCATGTCCATGAGTTTAGAGTTTCAGCTTCCACGAGTGCACAAGCAACCGGATAAATACACATGCTACTGTCAATACTTGGAAATGTGCCTTTCATAAAACATCCATCTAACCCCAAATATTCTCTTCCCAACATCTGAAAACCTTTCTTTGTAGCACCGTAACATATATAAACCCTCCTGAATTGCCTAGTAGGGCTGCTAGGGTCATGACATGGTTCCACATCTATTTTGACATGGCTACCAGGGTTGGCTTTTACCAGTTGTTCAAGGTAGGTTCTTAGCACACCCGTAAGCTCTACCCGGAAATTGATAAAACTCGCCTCCATGGTAAATAGTAAATGTAAACATGTTATTATCATCTGTAATTAAAAGAAAAAAAATCAAACTTTGTTTATAATTTGAACTAAAAATACAAATATTAAATGTACAAATATTAAATTATTTTCGGGTATCAAAAGAGATGATTATAGTAGGAACTTCTATTGACGTTAAATTAAAAGAAAACAACTTCTAAGACTTAACCGTATTTGAACTTAACTGATTTTCGGGTACCAAAAGAGATGATTATAATAGGAACTTCTATTGACATTAGATTGAATGGATAGGCGTTGAGAACTGAGAATGGATAGGTGTTGGCATTAAACAGTTAAACTTATATAATTATTAAAAGAAATAAATCAAACTTCGTTTAAAATTTGAAAGAGATCTCTAATTTGAACTAATAATACCAATATAAAATGTAAACAACAAACTTACATTATTATTACGGTCAATTTTATAAATATTATATGTAATCCAAATATTACGGTAATAATTATTATGACTGTAGATTTTATTATTGGTTTAAAAGAGTGAACTTACGATAAGCGGCGACAGAAAATTCCTCGTCGGGAAGACGTATCCTCCACACTCCACGGTTCATCGAAGAAGATGGAGTCGAGCGCGGACGAAGACCAGCGAAGATGAAGATGACGGTTCAAACTCACATATCCTCCACACTCCACCGTTTATTGCTATTCACCTATCACAGACGAAGACCGAAGAAGAAGATGACGGTTCTGTTCATGGCCTGCAAGTTGACGGCAGGTAATATGAGCGTGAAGAGAGGCTGTAATATGTTAGGGTAAAAAGGATAGAATAAGGAAATTTACAAAAATACCCTTCAATTTAAAGTATTAATAACGTCCGTTAAGTTGCAGGGACTCAAACAGTTCAGGTTTTAAACGTCAGGGATTCAAACAGGTCATTTTTTTTAACAGGAACTCAACATGACTCCGCTTAAAGACCACAGTGACTCAAAGAGTAATTTTCTCTTTTTATTATTAACAACCTACTTTAACTTTTCACACATGTCTTCTTTTCAAAATACTAATTAAAGTTTTAAAACAAGCAGCTACTATTAGTACTATGGTCAGAATGTAAACGTAGCAACAATAAAAGATGCTTTGCTTAAAGCTTTTAAATATAAAATTATCACATCAGCAAATTGTCAACCACCTATTATGGTCACATTGTCAACATAGCGGTTATAAAACTCTTTGGTTGAAACGTTAAAAAGCAAAAACATCACATTAGCATGTTGTTGGACACCTTATAAGTTATAGTAACCAATTGAATAGAAAGAAAAAAAAAGCATAATATCACATTATCACACTTTAACTAACTTAATTCGTTTCAACTGACTGTTTCATAATAACAATAATAACACATCTTTTATCGTTTGAAATATTAACAACCATGCTAAAACAAAGGAATGAAAGTCACGAATTATCTGTAAATATTCGAGTAATATAAAAGTGGTAGAACAAAGATTGCAATAAGATAAACACGAGTGTAATTATAAAGTTACTGGCACACTTCGTCGACGTATGCACTAATAACAAAGGTAAATGTGATATATGATAGAAACTCTTATACCATTTAATTTATTTGTTTCTTTTCACATCGTACTTGCTATAATTTAGGGATGAGCTTGGTATCATACTGGTACCGCTCTCGAATTTTTAAAAACTTGGTACATGTACTAGTGCAAAAAATGTCCAGTTTAGTACCGGTGCCGAAGGCTAAAGTGCAATAAATACGGTTACGTATCTTGATTTTTCTTAACACATGATACCGGTAACAGTATTAAAATACTCGTTTTGATACCGGTACCTGATACCATTTGCTTATCCCTATATTACAAAGGCTTCTTGTTCACGTAACATCTTGTCATGTAAGTCGTCACAGTTATACGAAATTGTTCTAAAATAACAATAAAACACCTTAAAATTCGACTAATTTAATATTTATGTTTAATTAACAAAAAAACCAAATACAAATATTGAAAAAATAAATATTTTCTGAAATACTAATATCGTACATCAATGCCAAAAATAAACGATGATGACTGCCACGTACCAGTCAGTAGTCATTCTAGAACGAAGATCCGGGGTAACATGCGTAACCCACCATCCTACCCGGTTCCAATCCCCTACACTCACTTCCACCCCATCTCCCCTACACCTCACTTCCCATTGGCCAAACCCCAACACCCCTTGTACATCCAACCACTCACATCTGGACACATACGACCCACCAACACAATCTAACACACACCCGATCACAACTTCACATATATGTACGTACATATAAAACCACCATAAAGAGCACCATCTTTTTATTATTATATCTATCTCTGGTTGTCAGTCAGGCAGTTTTCTCGTTTAACCCTAGGGTTTCTCTCTCTTCTAAGCCTTTTGTTAGTTATACGTACATATGTATTGATATGTTTTAATTGTAACTTCAATTTGTTCCGATTTGTCTGATTTTGTGTTTTTTTGTTGGATTTGATACGAAAGGGGGTGGAATTGAAGACTCGCCGCTTGAATTTGGTCTCGCTTCAGGAACAGGTGTGTAATTGATCGATTCGTTTGTCTTTGTTTCAATTGTTACTGGAATTGAATGATTTTGATGGTGAATTGATGTGGAGTTTAATTGTGGAGTTTAATTGATTTGTGTGGAATTTGAAGATTGCTAGCTGTGATAGAAAGAAATGGACCTTTTTGGAATAGTGGATGTAATGATTGTTGATTGTTGTTGTTATTTTATGGTATTGCAATGAATTTTGGGGCTCAAATTTTCAGGCAAAAACGGGTAAGTTTACACCATGTATACAAATTTCTGGGCCAAAAAAGGGGTAATTTACACTAATGCGCAAAAAAAAAAAAAAAAGGGCGGGGCCACCTCGGGCCCTAAGGAAGCTTCGGCCCAGGGCGCGTCTCTGTTACATATATATACAGCTTTGCATGAGTAGACATATTAGACTATGGTTGTATTTTCTGATTTAAGGTGAAGTGAACATTTGTAAGATGCTTTTATCTCTACTTTGGATTGAGTTTTGTTTGTTTGATCATGTTTTTGAAGTTGATGTTATGCGAACATACCTTGAAACTTGATTTAACTAGCATGTTGTCTAGAATTAAAGTTCGATTGTGTTTCTATTTGAAGTTTGAACGTACAGTAAAAATCAAAATGCCAACCATATCTAGAAGCTGAATAAACATGATTAACTTTCATTTTCTCTGTTTCGTTAAATCTATGAAAAATTACTAGCTATCACCTGTTTTCAATTTGTTGCACAAAGAGAATGAATTGGTCACGTTTTTAATGTGCGACTTGTTTTGGTTGACGTGATTGAGGCTTTCTTTCAGATTGATCTTTTCCTATAACAATAATGTACCATAAAGATCTAGATCTTTCAGTCATCAACAAAGTTGAAGCGTAGTTGTTATTTTTCTATTTGGAGGAAGATTTGTGAAGCTGTGGAACATATAAACGTATATAATACAAAAGATTATATAAGAAAATGAAAGGCTAGGAAAAACTGAATGGAGTTTGGCTTCTCGTTGAAGGCTTTTCTTGTCTTATTCATACGCGTTTTTAGGGTTTTGAATCAAGCATAACTCTTCACATATCCTAATCTCTATTTATAGGTTTTCTTAACTTATTTATATCTTACTAAAACTAGTAATCCAATATTCATCTGAATTTTAATTAAAGCTCTAATGGTTGTCTACTATTATGCCCAAGTCTATCACAGCACTTCCTAAGTTTTATGATTCACCGTCATTTATGGTATTATTACAGTAGAGTAACATGATATATTATGACAGTAAAGTTTTATGATTTACCGTTTGGGTTTCTAGTTTAATGCTTGCATAACATTAGTAGCACTTATTAGCTGCTTGTAAATGCTACGTTTAGGATAGTAACAGTTTGAAATGCTTCTACCTAATATGTCTTTTGATTTTACTTAAGTTTGTCATGATCATCTATTTTATTTTTTGGTTATCCCTATTCTGTATTTTTATGTACTTTTGTTGCATCTCTAACGGGCAAAAGGGCTTGAATTGAAATGATTAGTAGAAAAGGAAATTGGTTAAACAGGGTCATTTGATCTAAAAGATCATATTGATATTATATTAATGTAGTTTCTAAAAATATATTTAACACACTAAACTGTAAACGTAATTACCAAAACCGTCTGTTTTGCTACCTTATATGTCTTTTACATTAAAAATGCTATGCAGGACGGCTGAACAATGGAGAAAAACGACACTGGATGCCAAGCCACTCTAGACGCCCCAGTCCTCTGTGTCAACAATTGTGGATTCTTTGGCACACCCGCAACCATGAACATGTGTTCAAAGTGTCACAAACACATGATCTTGAAGCAACAAGAGGCTAAGCTTGCTGCATCTTCAATCGAGAGCATAGTCAATGGTCAAAACATCAACATGGTCCCACCCAGTTCAGCAGGCTCAGAGGCAGCCCTATCAGCCCAACCATCTTCTGCTCCAGTTCAAGCGGAGAGCAGTGAGAAGCCCAAAGATGGTCAAGGTCAGGGTCCGAGTCAGGGTCCCTCTAGGTGCACCACATGCAGGAAACGTGTGGGCTTGACCGGTTTTACCTGTCGATGTGGGCATGTTTTCTGTTCTGTGCATCGTTACTCGGACAAGCATGATTGCCAGTTTGACTATCGGGCTACTGCAAAGGACGCGATAGCTAAATCTAACCCGGTGGTTAAGGCTGAAAAGCTTGACAAGATATGATGAAGGTAAGAAATGGTATCTTGGTTGGTGATATTTGGCTTGTTATAGTTTGGTTTTATGTGCTTTTGGTGTGTGATGAAATGATGATATTTAGGTTGGCATGGCCTTTTGCATACCAAAGAACTAATGCATCTTGTTTTATCAAAGTGGTTGTTTTATGCTTTGGTTTGATCGGGACGTTTTATGTGGTTTATCTTGTATTTTTGTCTCGTGACTGTGTCGTGACGCAGACTGATAATGTTACCCTTCCATATCATTACCAAATTAAATAAAACGGGTCTTAATAAATATAATTGTTGCTTTTTTTGGTATGTCCTATTCTAGGTTTTACATCATTCAATAATGCAATGCTCTATAATTTGGTTGAATGTGGTAACAATTGACTGGATTTTATATGGTTTGTGACTGGTTTCCGCAGGTTTATCTATTGTAGGGGGGGGGGGGGGGGGGAGAAGTAGAGGTGAACCGAACCTGGAAACGGAACCAACCTGGTTTCAAACCGATAGCTGCCATAGGTTCTGGACCTGTTTATATTTCTCACCATTGAAACTGGTTGCAAAACTCTCAACACCGAACCAAACTGGTCAAAAATTGGTTTCAAGCCAAACTGATTTTTATTTTGGAACCAGTTTGTGCACTTGTAGGTGAAAGTGTGATAGGTGAGAGGGTAAAGATTGATTGGTAGACTAGAAACAATGAGCAGATATCTGAAAAGTAAATTTAGGAGATATAGACATCCCTTTGTAAGTACATTGAAACATCTATAACCTAGTTAAATTTAGGCCTCTAACCAAAAATGTATACAAGCTTGCATATTCAAATTTATTCATTTCCATTAGTAGATTTAAAACTAAAACCCATTTAAAGTATGAATGATAATTTGGCATCACTATCAACCAGCTAGACCAACCAGTTCACCAAGTTGGCAATTTGAGTTTAACCTGTCATAAATATATTTGTATATTCTTAAAGAATGTATTTTTGTCTGCTCATACAAAATGACTGGTTTGAGTCTCTATTTTTCATACCCAAGTATCCCAACCAAAAATGTCGTTTTGTCAACCGCTAATAAACAATCCGCGAATAACATTAGAGTCCCAACATATAATATAAACTCACTTGATTCATGTTTTATGTGCTATTATGGGATTAAAAAATAGTATACGTACAGGCTAGTTTATTCTTACAAGGCTACAAGAAGATATAATATTTACATGTTTTCTAATTTCTATAATAGCTGAAGGGTAAAATAATTAATCAAGTTTGGTGGATAAGGGCATCTTTTGTAAACTTTATAGTATGTTAAAATTAAAGAGACAAGATGGTGGGGTGGGTGGCTGGGGAAACAGCAAAGGTTTAGTTGGCCGTGGCCTCTAATAATAATTCCATAAAAGCAAAAGAGATGCTTTGAATGTGATAGCTAATGACGTGTCCATTATATGATTATTTTTCATAATCATTTGTAGAAAGTAAATTTTAATTTTGTCTAGGTTATTAGAAGAATTCTTTTAATAATTCCATACCAAGGAATTTGATGCTCAAATATAACCAAAAGTTATACTGCTACTTGATAGATACCTTTGTCTACGGTGTATATTCTCAAAGTTGGAATAAATATCTTCACGGCTTAGAATAAATATCTTTTATGGCTTAAGCATGACACAATTCTAATATGTCTATGTGGGTGGGGGCATGTTGGCATTGTAAAAGAGTCGAACCTGCTAGAACCCAAACTGAGTTTTATTTTTGAGACTCGAGCTTGGTCTGTGAGTAGTTTTCAAGTACGAGTTTCAAGTTGTACACATGTATGCGTTGTTAAAGTTGTACACATATTCGAACTTAAATATTTTCATGGTTCAAAACACCATCGTTTTAACACGAGAAGCACGTTTACGTAAATATTTTATCACACAAATTTTTTATTTTATTTTTACCGTGTTTGTGCCAACCAACTTTTTTTTAATTATAACTAATAAAACTATTACTTTTATTAAAATAAATATTAAATATATATATTATCTTAAAGAAAAGATATAAACCCCTTTCTGCAAGCTTTTTGTCACGGGCGAGAGAAAACTCAGGGACCCAGTGAAAAGTATAAAGGGTAAAATAGGTAATTTAGACGTCACCACTTGCGTGATAATCACGCGTCCCATCGCATCGTAAGAAACCATGACCACTTTCCCCTTCCATTAATAAACCTCCCACACATCCCAAATTTCAATCAAATCAAATTCTCGCCGGAATATATTTTCATTTCGTTACCGGTGACACGTGATATTTTTATTGTTATTGTTATTATTATTAATTTTGTGAATTTACAGATCATTTGATGGCTCAGAGAACAGAGAAAGAAGAAACCGAATTCAAATCCGTACCGGAAACCTTGACGCTCTGCATAAACAACTGCGGCGTCGTCGGAAATCCAGCCACAAACAACATGTGTCAAAAGTGCTTCAACGCCACCACAACCACCACGTCATCGCAACGTGTTCGGCCGAGATCTGGATCTCTCAGGTCTCCGCTGAGGTCACTGTCGCGAGATGTAACCACGGATCTGACGGTTGAGATTAACGGTAACGATGAAGTTAAAGAGAAAACGACGGCGAAGGTTGTGAACCGGTGCTCCGGTTGCCGGAAGAGAGTAGGTTTGACCGGATTCCGGTGCCGTTGCGGCGAGATGTTCTGCGGTGAGCACCGGTACTCCGACCGTCATGACTGCAGTTACGATTATAAAACAGCTGGACGTGAGGCGATTGCGAGGGATAATCCGGTGGTCAAAGCTGCCAAAATTGTTAGGATTTAAAATAAATATTTTTAAAAAGGTGTTCTCAGAATTTGAGATTAACGCTGGATCTGTTGTGCTTGTCGTTATTATTATTATTATTATTATTATTATTATTATTATTATCATTTCCTGTGATAATTACTAATGAATTGAATGGAGCTCGATCTGTTTGATTTGATTGTTTGTTGTATGATTGTGATTTTTCATTTTAGGAAATTAAATTAATTTTAATTAATGAAATGGTTAATTTGATGAAGATGAAATAGAATTGAGTTGTACATAGAACCGGATCTTTCCATGTTGAGCAGAGCACACCGGTTTGTAGGGTGCTTTTGTTGGTATTGGGAAGTGGGAACTGGTAAACTATCTGCTTTACCTTTTGCTATTTATCTACAGATTTATATGATGTAAACGAGTCGACACAAATTTAATATATTAAATATAATATATTTTGTATATTATTTATGACAAAATATACCAACACGAGAAAGCCTATTTAGAAAATCAACAGTGTTTCTTTCTTTTGTTTTTGATACATTTGGGTTTCTGGCCCTGAAGGCCGTGAATTTTCTAAACAGGGTTCAGTGTGTCGTTCATGGTACTTTGTCGTCTCCTACAACCCAACGTTTGTTTTTAGTAAAATTGGTTTTGTTATTCAAAAGATAGTTGCGGCACAGCTTGTTGCCCTTTTGCCTGCCACTTTATTGTAATCGTTTTGATTTTAATAATAAATTAATTGTTATATTTGATAAAAAGTACTGTAATGCAACAACTTAGGAAAATCCAACATTGGCTATGGACAATCCTTGGTTCATAAGTAAAATGTCATGCCTCTTAAATCACCAACGCGTTTTGGGCTTAATGGCAGTGGACAAGAGGAGAGCTTTACAGTTAAGCATGCTTAGGTGGGAGTAGTAGCAGGATGGGTGACCTTCTGGGAAGCCTCCCCCTAGGCAACCAAAAACAAATCCGTGAGCTCTTCGTGGGCAAAGCGGAGAATATTGGTGGTGTGAGAGGCCGGATGTTACAAGTGGTATCAGAGCCACTCTTGTGTCGTTCGGGATGGTGGGGCAAACCTCATCAGATGGTGAGTCCCCGGGGGTGTCGCGAAGTACATTTTAGGCAAATCCCACATCCTGGATTGGATGGTGGGGCAAACCTCATCGAGGAGGATGAGTCCAAAAGGGGGTGTTTGTAACACCCTAGGCAAATCCCCCATTGGCTGTGGACAAGAGAGATCCTTGGTTCATAAGTAAAATGCTCTGCCTCTTAAATCATCAGCGCGTTTTGATGGACGAGAGGAGAGCTCCACAGTTAAGCATGTTTAGGTGGGAGTAGTAGCAAGATGGGTGACTTTCTAGGAAGCCTCCACCTGGGCAATCAAAAACAAATCTGTGAGCTTTTCGTGGGCAAAGTGGACAATATTGATAGTACGAGGGGCCGGATGTTACATGAAAATAAATCAATTGTTATGTAATTTTTTATTAATATATATATATATATATATATATATATATAGGATTAGGTTCATTCCATATATAGTAGTGAAGAAACTTGCATATGAACCAATCAATATTTGCAGTGAGAATGCAAATAAACAATAAACAAGCTGAAACTGATGATGAAGAGGAAGATCGTATATGAACAAGTGAGAATGCAAAAAATTGAAGAAACTTGTATACGAGCGGAAGATAATGCAAAAATATAGTAGTGAAGAAACTTGCATATGAACCGACGAAGAAATGAGTAGCATACAATCTCTGTTTAATGATTTGATTTTCATTTCAGTTATGATCTTAAACTAACTAGTTTGTATTGCTCGTATTTGTCACTAAAAATGAATGTGTCGTTCACTTATATTTGTTCGTTAATGAGAAATCCAGTTGAAAGAATTCAAAAATTACTTTCCTTTTCTTTTTGTGTAGTATATATACCAATGACGATACCAATCAACTTTACATACAACATATCTATCATCTTAATTCCTAAACAAGAACGATGTGGGCCAATTATTCTCCGACAACATGCAAATATTTTTATCAAAATGATTAACTCAATGAGACTCTAGTATCGGTCATACCTAAACCGACCTGGGACCCATAAATATGCAATACATATGACTGAGAACCGGACCATATGCTGCAGGATGGTTCAGGGTTTCACAGGTATGGGTGGGTCGGTTGGGTTGGGTTTCGCGGGTATGAAGCTGCAACTTAATTTGGACTGGCAAGTGGCAACATACGTAATTAGGCTGCAATGCAAAGTCTAAAGTCTAAACGATGTTTTGGGCTGTTAATAATATTTGGGCCGAGAGAGAATGTGAGGAATATGATAAACCAAATCGGGCTCAGGAAATATCTATGGGCTCTAAACAAGTGGCTGCAAATATTGATTGGTGTGCAAATAAAAGCTACAACAAATTAACCTTCCAAAAGTTATAAACCGGAACTGGGTATGGTTAACAAAAGTCCAGAACCAGATTTGTTGGGTTTTTATGGGGTTTTGGACGGGTTGGGTCTTGGTTTTGACTAGGTAGAGGTGGAACTCGCTCCAGCAGGCCAGGGTATTCTTTTTTTTTATGAGGAACCAAAACTTGGTTCGTACCCGTGAAATGGCTAGGACTGCCCCACTTATTTTGCCCATCTCTACATTTACCACATTATCTTCAAATATAACTTTGTCGTTACCGAATTGTTTGAACCACTTTGCTACAAAGTCTCTCACACTCTATTACCAATAATTACAACTTGAATTTCAAATCATTACCCATGATACTTACCATCTCTTTATATTCTTTTACGGTCATACCCATGTTGGAGCTTCATTCGTAGATTTTTGAGCCACTTTGATACAAAGTCTCACACTCTATTACCAATAATTACAACTCGAATTTCAACTCATCAGCTCTTTGCCTCTTTGACAACCATTTTAAAGCTTCAATCGTAGATCTTATCAAACTTATGTTTCATCAACGGTAGCATTTTCATAAAATATGGAGTTGCTTATTTTCCTTATAACGTTTGATCTTGGTATCATTGTATAGCAACAATATTCATAACCTCAACATATAATTATTACTAAGATGGTAAGATTTTTTATTTATTTTAAAATGCATGTGGGTTTATCCATATATCATTGGACCGCGTGTCTAGATTTCATTTTGAGTTGTTTACCCTACAACTTCAATGTGTGCCCATGTGTTGTCCGTCATCCACAACACCTTTTGGGACATGTATTTACTAAAATATAAAGACAATAGTCATATTACCTACGAAAATTAATATATCAATTCAGTTTAATCGTGCATCCGTTCAAAAACATGTTTTTAAAATAATTAATGACTTTGTATGATTTATAAGAATTAATTATATTATTTGTAATAACTTCAATTTTTATTTTCATTATTTTTTTATTTAAATGGCTAGATACGTGAAATGCCCACCCCTTTTATAAAACTTTATCATTTTCAGTACATATGTGGTCCTTTTAAATTCAGTGTTGGTTTATTTACAATACAAACTCATGGGGACCTGTCTCGCACTCCATAGGGTGAGATCATGCTTTTGGGCCACCAACAATAAGAGTTCATGTTATGAAATAGGACATCATCAATTTTGATAAACGATACATACAGTAAATTACATGATAATTCATGTGTTATACTTGTATGTAAGTTTGCTTCATATTGTTCACTGACATTAAAAAACTTTTTTAAATTAGTATTAATTGATCTTTATAGTAGGCTAATTAGACAACAAAAAGAATAAAAAATAAAAAAAAAATCCCAAGCAACTCTCTCAAATTCCCCCTTTTGTTGTTTCTTCTTCTTTGTTAGAATCCAAATCACATTCCTTAGGCTGGTGGTCCAATGACAGAGACAGTCTCTAAACATCCAAAGATCCAGCTTGGTCCAATGATAGAGACAAAGTCTTTTAAAGATTCAAAAATGCTGAGTTCGAGTCCCGAAAAGCAAAAGAATTAAGCCTTAGAAAAAAAGGAATCCTCCTCACGATTGTGTCCCTACCATTGATATTCCAACAAGAGTCTTAAGATATGTTACACACTCGATGCCAATTCAATTCCTATTCTATGTTCAAACAAAATTCTAACTAAAGGAATAACACCACAATTACACCTAACTACGGGATCTGACCCAAAGCACCTTTGGAGCCAACTCTAGTGTTAAGGGTCCAATGCTCATATCCATGTCTAGAGCTACAACCCTTAAACCTTGTACTGTAATTGGCTCCGAAGTTACGACTTTGTAACATCAGAAGCTCATCTCCAAGCTATGACTCCAGGATCTTAAAACCACCTCAAGGGCTATAGCTCCTAACACTTATATCTATCTATCTTGGAGCCATGGCCCTGGAACCTTCAACCACTTGGGAGTTTTGGCCCCAGGATGTATCATATAACCATCTCCTGAGCTACGTTTCAATCCTTATTATTGCTTTGGAGCATTATAATCGCTTCCGTAAGGACTATGTATCAGTATTCACTAAGTGACCTAACCTTTATATGAAGCACAAGCTCTAAAGCATGCAAGAACAACATACTTGCATCAAAATAGATAGTGTTGCGAGCAAAATATGGCTTAGTACTAGTAATCCATACATTGACATTTGCCAAGTATGCTACAATCCAAATTGAGGATGATTTTGGTTAAAGCTTGATATTTGTTGATGGTGGTCAATTGTGATGGTAGCCTGAGGAACACCAGGAACAATTGGATACCTAAAACAAATAAATAGTTAGATAAACATGAATTTATGTATTAAAATCTAACACTTAATGTGACATGCCAATTCATACCAAACATAATTGACAACCACTATTAATTATTAGTGTTAAATTAGACATAATGTATATTTTGAGACTGCACGTGCTTACATGTTTACTCTTACTATAAACTATATAGTCTTTGCAAAAGGGAAAATTTCCAAAATGACCATATATTTTGGAAAGAGATTGCAATTTTGTCTCCAAAAATTAATAATTTCAAAAATGTTCTCTTCTAACTCATCTTTGATCATACGTTTGAAAATCTAACACGTCTTTAACGACCTGTTAGTATAACACATCGTCAAAGACGTGATATTCCTAACGCATGGTCAAAGATGAGTTGGGCCTTCAAACACATGGTCAACGACGTGTTAGCATAAACCGTATAGTTAAAGACATGATAACCTTTTGTTTGTTTTTTTTTAATTTTATATTATTATAAATAATTTTACTTATATTTGGTTTTTCTTTTATAACTTCTAATATAAAAAATTTTATATTTTTCGAATTTACCGAGAAGACATGCGTATTTTATCTACATGTTGACAAAAATTTTATTTAAAACCGTGCGGGGTCGAATTTTATTGAACATTTCGATATTAATTTGACATGGCTCGAGTTGGAGTAAGTTTATGTCGGTCCGTAGATAAAAATAAGTATGTCTCGTCTGTATATTCGAAATAATATAAAAATTTTTATATTAGAAGTTATAAAAGAAAAACCAAATATAAGTAAAATTAGTTATAATAATATAATATTAAAAAAGAAACGAACAAGCAAAAGGCTAACATGTCTTTGACTATACGTTTGATGCTAATATGTCGTTGACCATGTGTTTGGAGGCCTAACTCATCTTTGACCATGCGTTAGGAAATCTAACACGTCTTTGACGACGTGTTATACTAACATGTCGTTAAAGACGTGTTAGATTTCCTATCGCATGATTAAAGATGTGTTAGAATAGGATATTTTTAGAATTATTAACTTTGGAGGACAAAATTAGAATCTTTTTCTAAAATAGGGCCATTTTGAGAATTTTCCCTTTACAAAATATAGATACTTTTAAGTTTAACTATACTGTAAACCTTCATCTAGGAAAAGCGAAAAGACTTGACATTGTCTCACCCTCTCGATAGACCACATCCTACCGCAAACATGTTGAACGTTGGCTACATTACTTCATCTCGGTCGAGATTGATCTCATATGAGTTTGACCTTTAATTGAGTTTTAGCATAGCTTTTAGACTTTCCAAATGATATTAGTAACTTATTGTCGTTCATATTAATTCAAATGATGGTTAAATAATACAAGTCCTTTATTCAAAAATGATATGAATATGATCACTCATCAATATTAAATACTTTCCTAGTGTGGTGAGGTCAGTCCAGCTTAGCACCACAAAGACGCTTGCAAACATAGGGTTCAGTGGTCACGTGCTCCTCCATCAAACGACAACAATGAAGTCCCTAAACCGTAATTATCCCAACCTTCAAGGGTATTCTTTTACACTCCACGTATATATCCACCCATACTCGAAACACAAAAAACACACAAAATGAAACTTACCGCCGTATATCTGGCGGTGGTACTGCTTATCGCCGCCGTAAGCTTCACCGTCGTCAACTCATGTACGCCGTCAGACCGTGAAGCACTAATGGCTTTCAAGTCCGGCTTAACCGAGCCGTATTTGGGCATTTTTAACACGTGGACCGGCACCGACTGCTGCACTAACTGGTACGGTGTCAGCTGCGACCCGACTGATAATCGGGTCAACGATATTATCCTACGTGGCGAGTCCGAAGATAAAATATTCGAAAAAGCCGGCCGGTCCGGTTACATGACCGGTTCACTTTCACCTTCACTCTGTAATCTAGACCGGCTCACAACGCTTGTAGTCGCCGACTGGAAAGCAATCTCCGGCGAGATTCCGGCGTGCATTACTTCTCTGCCTCACCTCCGCATCCTAGACCTAATCGGAAACCAGATCACCGGAAAACTACCTTCCGACATCGGAAAGCTGGAAAAACTAACTGTTCTTAACGTCGCCGATAACAAAATCTCCGGCGAGATTCCGGCGTCGATTGTGAACCTCCGGAGTCTAATGCATTTAGATCTAAGCAACAACCAGATCTCCGGCGTACTTCCGACGGATATCGGAAAGCTATCGATGATGAGCAGAGCTTTACTCAATCGTAACCAAATCTCCGGTACCATTCCGACCTCCATCGCCGGAATATACCGTCTAGCAGACTTAGATCTATCAGTTAACCGAATCTCCGGCTCAATTCCGGCTCAAATCGGTTCAATGCCGGTACTGTCTACGCTCAATTTAGACAGTAATCAACTCACCGGTTCAATTCCGGCGAGTTTGTTAAGCAATGCCGGTTTAAACATTGTGAACCTGAGCCGGAACTCGCTTGACGGTTACTTGGCGGATGTGTTTACTCCGAGGACGTATTTTTCTGTTTTGGATTTATCGTTTAATAAGCTGAAAGGTTCGATACCGAAGTCGTTATCGTCGGCGAGGTATATTGGACATTTGGATCTGAGTAATAATCATTTATGTGGTGCCATTCCGTTAGGGTTTCCGTTTGATCACCTTGAAGCGTCGTCGTTTAGCAATAATGATTGTCTTTGTGGCTCGCCGTTAATGCAAGTTTGCTAGTGTAATGCGCGCCGTTAACTGCGTGTGCGGTTTTAATTTAAGTTTTTTTTTTTAAATAAGAATTCAATTGAATATTATGAAATCTGAAATGTTAATATGTGACGTGGAGATGTGCCATGTAATGTAAGATCCTGTTTATGTAAGGATATTTTTGTATTGTTACTCGATTAATATTATTTGGCTTAATATGTTAAATGACTTTGTAATCAACTGTAAATCTAGATGTTTTAGATTTCTTTTATCAAAATGCTTATGTTTTGTTCTGAGTTTATTTAACGGTAACACCGGCTCGATTAGGATGTTACATTACTTGTCATCCGAACAACTGTTTTTCCTTAGTGCGCAACTTTTGTACGCATGTTAGTTGAGCATCTTTCCATTCATCGTGTGGCATACGAGTTAGCTTGGTTAACATGTTTGCTTTTCGAGTTTCATGTTCTTGGTCTTACTACTGTTCCTCTCAAATGCAATAATCAAGCTGCTATTCATATTGTTAAATACAGTCTTTTTCATGAGCAGACCAAAAATATTGAATTGAGTGTTATTTTGAGTGGTTGAAGATGTTCAATTTTGCTATCTCACACTTGTACTTCATATCAACTTACAGTTTTGGTTTCCATGTTAGGGTTAACTTGAGGGGATGCCATCGTGTACAAGTTTTGAACGCATGTTAGTTATTTTTGTTTATTCTGATCAACACATAAACCATCGTCTAACTACATTTTATGTTAAAGAAATCGGTATATTAGAAATTTCTTTAATCGCTCTCTCTCAACTTACATGACATTTGTTTCGGATGACAATAATCGAGTGTTATGAATCGAAACCAAATTTGAAATTCTAAAGAGATATGTAGTCTATAAGATCTTTTCAAATCTGAAATTTATGAAGTGGAGGTAACAGGTCATGTGAGAAATGAATTACTTTTGTAGAACAACAATTGCTCCAGGAGTTGTTGGCCTCTTCTTTCCCGTCACTGTCCATCTTCATAAATGTTTGTTTGTTATTTAATGCTGCATTATTAAATCAAATGTTGTAAAGCTTTCAAAATGGGAGGTCTCATTTATATCAATAATATTTTCTCCACCTAGTTTACATGTAATGTCGGGTTGTACAACTGTTGTATTAATGTTCACTCCTTTTCTTTTGAAGTGAAAGCAATTGTCTAAACAACAACTACATGTATTTAAACAGTAAACACAGAAAAGCAATTCTAACAATTCTACTGACAGTGATATTAGTAATAGAAAACAAAACTTATAAAAAGTATAAAATCCATGTTTAACTGATACAGTTAATTTGAAGCAACTCCTTTGAAATCCAGTGTGTGACGATCAAAACAACATGATGGGAATCCAAAAATCACAAAACTCATAACCGATTAACGAATCATAGAACAATTACATGAATCCCAATGGTTTAGTGCATTCATGTTGGAATCCCCATTTTCATCCATATCATTTAACAAAAATGCAAATTTATGTAAATAAATTGCTTACTTTTAAAAATTCCTCAAATCAGATTCCCGCATATATTCATAATCAATTAATATTATCTCTTTGACTCTTCCTACTCACAACCACATTAAAGTGTAAGATAAATGATGAATATATGAACCCCAGATGAGGGTTTATTTAATTTTCTATATAATTTGGAGTATGAGTATGGATATAGGAACTCTAACGTAGGAGTGAAAATGAACAAAACTTGTAGATGAAAGGTTAGCTTTTTCCACTTAAAACCGGTTAAGTGGTATTTGCACTTCTAGACTTCTAGTGTCGCATACAATTGACCCAAAACTGTTTTGATGAATTGGAATCCAAAGCCCAATATATCTACACAATCAGTCCAACTCAATCCTGAGACAGGCCCCTCTCTCACACTTTCTAGTTTTCTCTGTTTCTGTCCCAGACTGTTTTGACGTGCAGCACATACGCGAAACAAACTAATAAACTCCAAAAAGTTTGTGGTAAGTTTCCGAAGAGTGAAACTCATCTATTACTCCAAACTTTATGTCGAGGCATGTGTAAAATGAAAATCTCCTAGTATCAATGTTTCATGATCAAACTATAATAGATTTAAGTCATGCCACATTCTCTGTTTACATAGCATTTGAAACAATATTTAAAAGCTACTTAATAACATGAGAGTGATAAAAAGAAAAGTGTTCCACATTCAACTTAAAAATTGTTCCGATTAAGTCATTCAGCTTTCATATTTTATTAAATTAATGGTTTTAACATGTTTCTTTAACCTTTTTCTTTTTCGTTTCACATAGGAAATCTTTCTATCTTTTTTTTTAAGTTGACACTGAGTGACGACGTGAATTTTATTTTTTATTTTTAAATTTTAATATATTAACGTTTTTTTAAATTTAACTACATATATTGTAAATTCCGACCCGCACATCTTATTCTCCATTTCTTTCCTGACACACAAAAAATCGATGAGACCCGATTTAAAGATTTAGTGATAGTTTTAAAAGTTAGTACTATTCTATGAGATATTCTCTGATTTCTATATGCCAAAACTAGAAAAACAAAGGGACCATTCCATTATTTCCCCAACTTATTATGGATAAGGAAAAATCTCATCACCAATTCACCACCAATCACAAACCATTCCACTTGACAAAATAACACACACCTTCAAACACCTTTAACCAACACACTAATCCACAATCCAATCCCATGGCCACCGTATTCTCACCTTCAGCCCTCTTCACCACCACCACCGCCACCACCACATCAACTTCAAACAAACCACATCTCCCCATCCGATCCACAACCAAACTCCAACTACCCAACATAACCACAACTGCCTTAACCGCGACTGCACTAGCTGCAGCCACTATTATATCCACCACCACCTTGCCCCCGCTAGCAGCTGAATCATACGCAACGTATTACGGTACAGCTGCTAGCGCGGCCAACTACGGTGGCTACGGTGGCAACTCAGACAAAAAAGCCTCAGCTGAATACATCTATGACATTCCACAAGGATGGAAAGAAAGACTAGTCTCAAAAGTCGAAAAGGGAACCAATGGAACCGATAGCGAATTCTATAACCCAAAGAAACGAACCGAAAAAGAGTACTTAACGTTTCTTGGTGGGCTTAGGCAGTTAGCTCCAAAGGAAGTTGTTTTAAACAACTTGGCTCTTTCGGATGTGAACTTGCAGGATTTGATTGCGAGTGCGGATAGCGTGAGCTCGGAAGAGACTAAGGATGAAAAGGGGCAGGTTTATTACGTGTATGAGATCGATAGTGCGAGTGCGCATAGCTTGATATCGGTTACGTGTGCCAAGAATAAGTTGTATGCGCATTTTGTGATGGCCCCTGCAGCTGAATGGAAGAAGGATCAGGACACATTGAAGCATATTCATGAGTCGTTTAAGACTGTTGGATAGACCGAATTGAATCGAATTGAGACCATTAAGTGTTTGAATTTTGAACCATACATATTATTGTAACATCAGTTATACATTTACTGCGTTCGTAGTTTCGGATCAAATGGTGACTTGAACTTGAATCTTTGCTTGTTTACTTACACATTACATACTTTTACAAATATCAACCATTAGTATATTTGAGTTGGTTTACTGATGTAGTTATCAGAACTATAAATCCTTTTCCCTAGACTAAATTATTCTAGGCAAGTTTCAATTCTGTTTTTGGTATAAGAGCGGGTTGATACTCGGACAAGTTGCCAAGTTCACTTATCTGAATTGTTCCCTAAAAATGGCTAAACAGTTAAGAAGGGAGAAGATCAAAATTGAAGCCTAGGTAATTGTTTGTGTGGGCTATACTCCGATGCTAGAAGGTGTCCAGAGACTCATGACGTAAGTCGTCACTAGATATCGAAGGTGGTGGCTCTATTTCAACTCAGTCATATTTGCAGGGTAATAATGCCTGAGGATGGCGGATGTGTCGGACTTGGTAGAATCATATAATGTTTAATTTCAATTCACCTTGATCATGTGCAATTGTATACATAATATCAATTAAAGAAGTTGCACATCTACCTTCATCTGCAATTGGGTACATATTATCAATTAAACAAGTCATACAGCAACATGTAGAGTCCAAAAACATTTCACATAATCAGAGATTACACTAACTTTGTTGCAACCAACATATATTTTTGCATAAACAATATCATGGATCCAAACTACAATATATCATAGAGAAGCGCACCCACTCCCAATAGTGAGCTTAATACCTTGCTAGCTAGTTGTTCAATTAATCCTAAAGATACATAGCACTTTTTGGTACGATTGATGGGCGGTCTGATCATGTGAGCTCCTCCATTATTTGATCTAGAAACAACAAAAGGGTGCCATGTAAAGAATGATACATGAAAGAAGGAGATAGCTGGTAATTGGCGAGTACCACAAGAAGTTAAGAGAGTTATAACGGTGTATTAATATACATAATCAGATGTTGTTCTCGAATAATAATGATAAATGGGTGTGGATGTATGGCAATACATGAGAGTTCCCAGTCCACTCTGTTCAGCGCATGAGATTGATTGTCAGGCTTCATTTCAAGGTAGCACACTTATTCAGTTAGTCTAAATGGGAACCATTAAAATGAGCTTCTTGTATGGGGAGCACTAAATCAGCACTATTTGATATCCCTTCAAATAGTACGAATCTTCATACTTTAGAATGCAAACAGTAGTGTAATTTCAGTTTCGTTAACTTGAGACTCATGTATGCTTTTTGAAATACCAAATATGGTTTTGAAGACCGCTTTTGGTACCGAATATCAAAGTTAAGTATGATAATTCAAGCAACTTTAACTTGGTTATTTTGAAGCAACTACCAATGCATAACAAAACAAGTCACAGGCTTTGCCTCTTGGACCCCACTAGGGGACATGGGCTATCGCCCTTGGGACCCTGTAACTAGGGCTGCTGCCTTGGATCCTCGTTGTTTTGTGGGCTTCACCGGCTTGAACCATCAAGGTGAATTAGCAATAGAAAATAGAATAATCTTGATGAAATGTGCATTTCAACCCCTTCTAACTTGCATTAATATACAATTAAACATTTATGTTCTATCAGATTTCACTAAAATATGGAACAAATTGTATTCCCTATGGCCACACACAAGAAAAAAATATTACTAAAACTAGTGTTTTAAACTCATCATGATCAAAGTTTGCAATTTCTTACGTTTTCTGTCAAAAGTGTTAACATGTTGATGATTGTTTTGCAACAATATATGAGATATTTAAAAGCTGATAGATCAAACAATATACAAGGTTCACACAACCTACCCCTAGATCTACCTACAAATGACATCTAGGCAAACGCCACAAAAACATTCACCAAATTAACTTCATAAACTCTAAGTAAATCAAGCTACATGCATGTGTTCAATTTCAGATAACATGCCTTCATCTTCATCATCTTCTTGTTCTTGTAAGATATCTATACCAGAAGCACCACCATGGCCATGACCATGGCCAAATGCCTTAACATGATCCTTTAGTGACCTTTTGTGCTTAAAATCAGAACCACACTTACAATACCAAAACCTCCCACAATTTTTTTCATGTGTTCTCCAGTCACCTTTGACTGCAATTGCTTTCCCACATTTCCTGCACACAAATTGCTTGATCCCATGTTTTCTTTTGTAATGTGTTTGTAGTGTTTTGAAATCTTTTAGTGGTCTTGACATGGGATGGTCAATGTGGTGCTTGCACCCTGGTGTACAACAGTAACATGGCAGCTTTAGCATCAATCCTGTGGGCTGGGATTCCTTTAAGGACTCAGGTCCCTTTCTATATTGTGATCCATGCCCCCACATATGCATCTGTTGTTCATACATAATAATCGAACATTAGAAACACGCATTGCAAGAGAAATTGGTACAAACTCATGGGAATTGAATCACGTAACTAAAACACGCAGGGACTGTTCAAAAAGCTCGAGGTGAAGAAATTTGTAAATGCGCATTGGACCATACTAAAAAAACTCACTCGAAATTGGTCTCTTAGCTGGCTTGTTGTCTCACGTTTGCATGGTTAATTTAAATTAGAGCTCATGTTTTAATACATATATATTGTAACCCAAATTTTAGTATATATGGAAAAATTATAAATTTTTGTAGTTTATAAATTCTACATTATGTGAATACTGCATATCAATATGTTTAAAAATGCAAGATTAATTTAAAAAACAAGTTGGCTCGAGTTTTTGATAAGTCAAGCTCAACATATTAGCTCGGTTTGTAAAATGACCCGAGCCTGAGCCCACCGTAACTGGGATGGACTCGCCCTAGCTAGCTAGCTGCACATGGTGACTTTCTTTGGTGAAAACAGTAAACATGAAATTGGTATTAACACAGGCTTTTTTTCTTTAGCAGATGGTGCATAGTGCATAATACAAAGTGCCCTTTATACAAAGAAACATGAGTTGGTAAGCATGGAAGACAAGAATCTACTGACAATATTAATGTAACAGTAATCATCACATGTATTTTTATGGATCATCACTGACCATGCAAACATGGTGTTTGACTATGAATCTCATTATGATTTTACTTTATCTCTTCAATATTTACCCTTCTGATCCATCCATATCTACAGTAACACACTGTAGTTTTCAGATATATTTGAACATGGGAGCATCTGAACAACATGCAACAAAACAAATGCTAAGGACATATTTGTCCTTTTTATATCATATTTATTTTTTATTTTGCTGTCCTTAAAATCTTCATGTTATTCTTGAGGTTTGATGTGAAATACTGAATTTAATCCATCAAATCAAGAATAATGGGTATGAAAAAGTTAACTTCCAAGATTTCTTTATAAATATTAGTTGTTTATAAGAATCCTAGCTTGGGAACTATCAAAATATATACTTGAAAACAATATCTGACTTTATAATACACATTCACTTTACTGTATCTCTTAATTAATGAAAACTCTGGCCAATGTGTTGCGAGTTTCGTGGACAAATGAGTACAAATTTTTTCAAGTAACTCATTTATTTTGTCACCAACGTCTTAACATTATTTGAAGTCCTGGATATTTTATCATGCCAAATTAGATATACAAGTTCACACGATGTCTTTGGATTGAGCTATAGTTATAGTCATTTTGTGAGGCCGGGTGAAATGATTATATCTTAATCAACTAGGTCAAATGGCTGTTTAAGATGATCAAAGTGGGCATTCATGATTTAACAAATATTATATAATTTAATGGAATATTGTAAGGTTAACACCTAGAAGTTACATTGTTTAGTTACTGCATCGATAATAAAAAAATTGCTACTATCAAAAAATCAAAAGATAGTCATAATTAAGAAAAGTGTATAGATTTTCGATCAAACTGATAATTTCTTATGGACGAGTTGTTGTTTTCTAATACGTTTGAAGTAATTCAAGCTTTAAAATATACATGTATATATAAGTATACATATGTGTTTGTGTGACTAGAATTGATCGGTTTCGTTAATCTCTCTTTTGAAAGAAGATGTTGATACACAAGGACATGGATATACTATTATCTAACAGATTCAATATATTAAATTATGATAATAGTTAAATATACACACCTTATTAACAGACTCCCATTTCTATTATCTAACATTCAATATAGTAAAATATGATAATATTATATCTAGCTATATGCACCTTAGTACACACTAAACAGACTCTAGATTGAGATATATAGTGTATTTAGTTATTTGTTAAAAAGTTTGGTTTAGTTTATTGTGTATATAACTACTGCTTGGGTAACTAATATTGCATATATATAGATGTTGTACATACCTGAAGATTATTGTATCTGGTGAAGTTCTTGGAGCAAAGTGGACAAGAAAACTTATTTGGACCAGTAAGAATTTGGCTAGGGTTTGGAATCCAGTACTGATTATTATTAACCTTGTTTAAAAGCATTTGATCATCTCTTTTAAAACCCTTGTAGCCAGAACCATTAGGGTACCAATGAAACACTACTCCATTGGTACCCTTCTTTTTAGGATACCCTAAAAGCATTTCATCACCATTGATGCCCTTATGTTCAGTAGTAGTAGGGGGGCCTATATTTAGGGTTACATTCACTTCTGAATGTGTGGCTGGAAAGGTGCAAGTGTTTTTATACATATCTTCCATGGCTTGATCATTACATGAAGGGTGATGGTCAGTAGTGTCAATTAATTTGCTAAGAAGAGGAAGAGCTTCTTTCAGTTGAGGTAATGATGATGATGTAATGTTTTGATTATAAGCATATGAAGGAGAACACTGATTATTAGATGAATAGCAACATTGACAATATGGGTGATGAGAAAGGAAAGGTAGCCATCCCTTGAAGGTGGGGTGGTTTGTCATTGTGCGAAAACAAGCAACTGAGCAAGTGATGGCACATACACATTTATACACCAGGTTTCATATAAAAAATACCTTCTTTTTATTTAATAAATGAAAATTTTAATCAACCAATAGTACCTTTTATCAATTTTTTTAATTGCGAGGACAGTTTTATCTAAACAACAAAATGTTTCCAACTTTCCATCTAAATTTATTAACGACCTCAAATCTTACACTTTGTGAAGGAAACACCATACCATTGTACTAATATAGTTCATATATGGTTTAATTACATGGACGTTAATTATGCATTTTTTATGGTCAAATAATTTTTAAATTTGTCTAATTATTTTGCACTCCCTTAATTCTTCTTATGTTAATTAGTAGATAAATTCAGATGAATTCTATATTCACTGATGCTTCAAACCGATCCACCGTTAATTTCATTCCATTATTAACTTCATCAAGCCTCAATTTCTGACAATTTCTTCAAGATTTTTGCAAGTTTCATCAATTTATTCAATCCTACGACAAACCAAAAAATTGAAATAGAAATCACTAAGAGTAAATGCAAGGAACACAATGAACATGATAATAAATAGATGCTTCAAGTTTCTTTCTTTCACAACCGACTCCGTCAATTTCCATCGAAGAACATCAAATCTGGGCCCTCTAAACATTTTTCTTTACATTTTTATTTTCATTGTCTTTGGGTTATCGAGCAATAAAATTATATATAACCAAAAATGTTAAGAAATGTACTTAATTAAAATCCCAGCCTGTAATTTTTAACAATCTAACAGTATACCTGATATATGCGGGCATATTTAATACTCGACATATAATGAGTAGCAGGATACTTGCAAAAAACAAATTTAACAATATATCAAGTATTAGAATGATTTTCAACACACACCCAATTAAAAGCATTCTCGGCAGCTCCTTTATAATTATGTGAGTGAGAATGTTAAGTGGTTGTGAATGAAGGAGAGGGTAAATTTTGATAAACACTGTTCATCTTCTATTTATATAATTGAAAATGGTTGTGAGCGGGTAAAAGTGAAAATATAATGATAAAGATGTAAAAAAGTATTATTTAATTGTATATGAGAGAGAAAATAGTAGTATTTTTTAGTGTAATTATAGAGATAAAGATAGAGAAGCTGTCAAGAATAACCAGCCCATATTAGCAAAATCAATTTACTTATCATCACAATTAATTGACTAAAAAGTAAAAAGGGAAAACTGTTGAACAAATCAAAGACAAGTGAAACTCTGGATAAACCACTAAACAACTCTAGTTAATTCAAAATTTTATTTGATAGAAGTGATGTGGAAACCGATTTAATTGGTCAACCTTTTGACTACAAACTTCACCTTTTTCCCAAAACAACATCACATATATATGTTTCCAAGAATGCACGAGTGACTGATAGAATGGTTCGAGACTTGAATTTAAGTCTCCAAGTATCCACGTTTCAATTTATTATTTCCTTTAATACTATTCCAAATTTCAATAAACCCTTGATAAATCTATTCAAATATTTGATAAACAAAAACCCATGATAAATCTAATCAAATATGTCCTGAAAAACATTGATTAAACTCTCTTAGCTAACGTTGAGTGAATACATCTACATACATGTGAAAAACATTGATTAAACTCTCTTAGCTAATGTTGAGTGAATACATCTACATACATGTTAGGTCATGGGGTATACATTTATGCTTTTTATCTTCATGTCGTATCACCTACTTTACCACTTTTTTACTTCATCTATACCTAAATGAAATTGTTTAACCCCGCTTAACCTCTTTTAGTTTAATTTAAAAATAATTCTTAAATTATTGTATGTGAGTATAGAGGATTTTAAAGTCCGTTAACACTTTAACCCAACTTGTCTTTTACGCCCCATTAACCCATAAAGGAAGTGATGTCCCACTTGTTAACATTTGCCAAATCAGCTTTAACACTTTAGACACCTCATAGCCTCCTTATATTTAAGTGTTAGTCACCAAATGGCTTAAAAGGTAAAACACTAACACCAAAAACTTAGCCAACCTGACAAATGGTACTTTGTTGGCCAGGGCCGTCTCCGAGAATGAAGAAAAAAATTTAGGCCTCGTTCAAGATAAAATTCGGGCCTCCTCCTTAGGTTAATACCCGTCCCAATAGGGCATGGACGGGTTTGGGATTACCTTTGAAATTTTTCATGAATTTGAGATAGGCTTGTGATTTGTAATATATCCAATTACCCGATTACGTAGCCCCAGTTACCTGATAATATACCCGATTGTAACCTGCCATAATATTTTCTTAATCTATTTTATATATAATATAATATACATAAATTATAATATCCTATTTCAGTATACACTACAAAGACTAAAATATTAACATTCATTCAATTATATCTTGATTTAATATAATTATATATCATTATTAAATAATAATCCAACTGTGCTTTTTATTTTACTAAATATTTTATTATTAATTTTTTGTTTGTATTGAAATTGAATTTAATAGAGTTTTAGTTGTGAACAGAATTTAATTGAGTCTGCTCTTCTTCTGGATTTAACAAATCGGGCTTAGGCCTCAAAATAGTCATATGTATATATATATACAAGTTAAAAAATTCTTCGGGCCCTTTTGACCTTTTGGGCCTCATGCCATTGCACGGATGGCACTGCCCCAAACCGGGCCTATTGTTGGCACGTGCATCTACTGATAGAGCCAAGAACTTTCTTTTCATGGGTTTAGAAGTTTTCGGTTTGTTATTACTCATATTCTATTTGTTATTCCAAAATCAAAATCAAACAAAAATGGATGGCACGATGATTGAATGACGATTTACGATTGGAGACTCGATTATGTATTCCGTGAGGTCATTATCTCGCTGGTTGGAGAACAATCTGAACAGGAAGAGACGACGCGAAACCAGGGTCGAAGAAGTCCGATGATCACTTATGATCGTATTTTTTCCATTGTTTTTTTATTAAGTGTTAATTGGTTTAGCCTTATAGGCCTATCTATTAATACGTTTGAGTTTTTATATTAATCTGCGTATGAGCTATTTTTTATTGACCCAATTTTAATTTTCAAAGGCAAAAGATGATGATAAAGGTATAAAAAATATTATTTAATTGAAAAAGAGAGGAAAATATAGCGACTTTTAGTGTAATTTTAGGTTTGGAAACAAAGACATAATGTGAATGCTTTGAGCCACACGGTTGAAGTACTTGCTACATGTTGTTTACGAACGACATCTAATGACGACAGTGAACTGCTTTTCAGTTATAGTGGGCTTTCCAGTTTCCCCTGATACTCATGGTTTATCCATGTAAGGATCTAACATCCCAAGGACCCCCACGTATTTTAACGATGATTAAAAGATAGCAAAACATAGAAAAATAAATAATAAGCCCCATGACATGAACGATATGATGGTATGATTACTAAAAACCATAGGCACGACGTTAGGATAAGCTATTTAATTTTGTGTTAGTCTTGAATCATGATTTGCAACAAATGATTGTTTGATTTTATTATCAAAATAATTACTAGTTTTACAGGTATCTCTTCTATCTTATGCAGCTTTAATAAATGATGAATTTAGCATGTAGTTAGTGAGGAACGCGTAGACAATTCACATGACAGGCTGCATTTGGATTATTCACTTTTATAATTATTTATTTGTGCATTATAATAAATTTTATTATTCGTTTATAATTTGTTGCAAAGAACGACGAGTAACACCCAAGTTTTATAATTATCTAAACGGTTTTATAATCTATTAACATACGAGTGGGAATTTCTGCTGTTAAAAGAAAGCTTACTGAAAAATATTATTTTTGGGAGAAAAAAATGAGGGTGCTACAATATCCGAAACGACGGGTATTGAGTCTGGTATGTGATTAGATGATTAGATCTGAAGAACATTTTCTGGGTATGGGATTAGCTTATATCCGGTCCAATTACAAGAAACGACATACTCGCTTACCGAAACCATATACCTAAAATTTTACTTTTTTATAAATGCAATTTATAATAACTTTAAAACGAGTCAAACAAGCAAACAGATAAATTTTCATTGCCGTAAACTTACACCTAGGTATGATCTCTGCTAGTTCACAAGCAACCCAATAGATTAAGATTGACCTATTATTTGAGTTACAAAATAAAAACACCAAAATTTAAACGAGCAAACCCACTTTATCATCTCGGCTAGTTCACAAACAAACCGACTCACGCGAGCTTAGCTTGACTCAAGCTCAACTTATTTTCAAACCAAGCCAGCTCAGCTCGACTTGGTTCCTTCACAAACAATCCAATTTCAAATAAGCTTTGTTTACGTGAGCATCTATACATTAGCCTTTTGAAAGTCCTAATCAGGCCCATATTTAGTTATTTACAATCTACACTATTTATTGTCATAGTATGAAATTACGTAATTAACAATTTGAGAACACAAAAAATTGTCCAAAAAAAAAAAAAACTATGTGTATATACATATACAATCCAGAATTAAATAATCAAAATCAACAGGTATGAAACATGAATCATTTCAACAAGCAAGCACACATACCACAAATCTGCGTAAATCCGATCGGTGAACTCCCGCCACAGAGAATAAACAGAGTAAGCATCACTTTAAGGAGTCGAATTGCAGAGCAAACAATTCAAAACCCTAGAACACGCGTACCGTAACGCCGGACTAATCCGATTGGTGTAAACGGTGGATTCGCGCAATAAATCTTCTATAGATGCAACAAACAGGAGGTACGAGCAGGATCAACGGTGCCGCTGAGAAGCCGACTGCGAACAACATATGAAGCATTTTCGCGAAGGTTTTGGGTGAAGAATGGAAATTGATGTGTGTATTTATAGTAAGGAGGTTGTGGATGGGGCTTGCTATTGAGGGTGTGAAGATTTGGGTGTTGGCAAAATGAGTCCCTGTGAAGTGTAAGTCGTGGCTTGTTCTAACCTGCTGATTGGAGGTGGTGACGGAGGCGATGTTTGAGCCCTGTGTTGATCAGTTTCTATAATCGATGATATAATGTAAACAAGGAAATATGTAATACCTGTTAATCCAGTGATGTTTGAGATTGACATCTTCTTAATCTGATCGAGTTCCCCTTTAGGGTGTATGGTTAGGATGGAGATTAGGTGTTCTTGATGAACACGATTTGAGGGAGAGAGGTAGGGGATGATTCTTATGGTGTTATTATTCATCATTAGTTATTAACCTCTCTAATAAGCTCTCTATATATACACCCAAGGGGAAACCCTATTAATGTTAGTAAGGGTAATTCCGTCCATCAAGGATTTACCAGTTATAAACATAAGGTTATTTAGGTCAATGATCAATAATAAGATAAATAATTATAAGGGCCATATATAAATATATATAAAATATATTTATTCTAACATTCTCCCACTTGGCCTAGTAATTATTTATTATGAGCATTAGATTAGTCTGATCAGAGGTTAATACTCATTTTAGTTCTAAACCCAAATTGCAGCAGAGAAATACAGTCGTTGAATCAATATTCGACTCAGGACCCCCATTAATCATACTACAACTCAAATTTAAAACCTAACTTTAGGATCAAATTGACAAATAAGCCCTTACCGTTGATTTGTATAATTAGTGTCTATACGTCTTTAGGCATGCATGAACGTATTTAGAGACAAAACAAATTTTTCAACGTATGAGGAAAAATTAATAATTAATCATTCATAGTACGATACGCAGTTCTTGGTCATTGGTAAAACCCGTCTCTATTATTGGCCATTTAGGAGACTTATGGGTGACAGACCTTTAATTAGTGGATCCATAAGCATATCATGAATGCATTCGATACAAAAGTTTAGTTTCCTTTATTTGTTCTTAAGTCATAAGCGAACAATAATTTAGACTTGTATCGAATTCTAATGCAGCTCCGCTTGAACTGTTACTGTTCAAGAAATAAGGGTAGCTGACTTTATCACAATAAGTCTTCAATATTGGATTTATATGAAGTTAATAAATTATGAGTCAACTGATAAAGTTTTCCAACAACATTTAGTGACACGTTG
This sequence comes from Bidens hawaiensis, assembly GCF_021521415.1. Lineage (NCBI taxonomy): Eukaryota > Viridiplantae > Streptophyta > Magnoliopsida > Asterales > Asteraceae > Bidens > Bidens hawaiensis. The sequence goes on from NW_027491253.1 coordinate 1,247,605, forward strand.
CGTTATGATCAGCAACATATTATGTCATTATAACTTAGGTCGTTGTTATCAGTTAGTTAGGACTCCTTCATGAGATAGTAATGTCTGCTGACATAAGGATATACCCAGAAGTTGACAAAGTTAGAATATTAGTAGTCAACCGTTTTTTTAGTTCTCACTTCTTCTTCTTTAAATTATTGTGTCTCGTTTCTTAGAGATATTGTGATATTTTATCAGATGCTTCACAATAGAAATAATTAGTCTAGTGTTTAGCAATGTGACCAATATCTAAACGAGTATAGATTTGAACCTTCTTAAGGCATCTAATTAATGATGCATAAGGAAATAATCTCATTTATCCTATTAGCCTCTAAAGGAGAGCAATATTGTATGTTACAAGTGTAAGGACCCGTTTCATGTAAAACATATAAAACTAATGAGTCTATCTCGGTGTATTTTGATAACTATTAAATAAGAGGTATCTCCGAGATTGATTAGGTCAAGATATGCGTTAACAATACTTTGACTCATGTAACATATACTTGTCAAAAGAATGTCATCTATATAAGGACAAGTTTACATTAGTTGCTCCCACTCATCTTGAGGTAGGTAAATCAATCCACTTAGTTCTTGATGAAGAGAGTTGCATTATGATTTCATTATTGATTCTTGCATCAACCCATACATGGATTTTATTGACTTACAAACTAAGTGTTCTTAACCTTCAGTTTAGAACTTACAGGTTATTTTACGAACATGTAGGCCAGTGTTAGGGAAAGTTGTTTTAATGTTCATGTAATGTAGCTCTAAATTATTATAAGCTACTAGAACAGTGATGATCCTCAAAGTAACCTTTTGTAAGACAAGGAACTAGGTTCTTTGATAATTTATTCCCTCTTGAGTATACCTTTATCAATCAATCATACCTTTAGTGTATTAACGTTATTCATTCAGATTTAGTTTAGTAATGACTACCTTTTAGGTAATTCAACCAAATCCCAAACGTTATACTATTTTAGAAGATTGATTGATACTAATGGTTTAATTAGAAGAGGTAGGATCATTAAACCTTCCAAAATCCATTTAATCTTTAGTCAGGTAGGGTACATAATCATCAAAGTTAGTAGGCCTTTGAGACCTAGATGACCTCCTGAGTTGATTATTGGGTTTATAAGGAGTTTCATATTTTCAGGTATATTAGGAGCAATATTAGTTTCTAAGTATGTAAGAGTTTGTGCAGTATGGTGTACAAGAGGTGTAATCGGAGTTAAAGTAAGCGACAATCTCTCCCCCCCGCGTCTTGTACTTAGCCAAGTTATGATAAGGACTTTTACTGCTCCTACTGACCTTAGAAATATGTAAGAATTCAGCATGCTTAGGGTCAACATCAGAAGACCAATAAATTCTAATTGAGGATTATATTAATTAGTCTTGGTAAGAAATCTAAGTTTTCCCATATTTAGGTATCCAACAAAATTTGTTAGGAGTAGCATTAAATGTTAAGGAGACAAGATATAATGGAGCAGTGTCTTATACAAGGGATGTTTTATGAGGTAGATTAAGTTGTTTCTCCCCCATCTCTTGCATATAAGGACACTCAGTGCTCCCACTAATCTTTTAGGCCTCTAAAACTCCATACAAGTTTTGGCGATTCATGTCATAGGAAACTTTCATACAGTTTAGACTTGATTTCCTTATTGTCCATATTTCATAAGAAATTTTAAGGACATATTTAGAAGGAATACTGATAAGTATATATGAATTGATTTCTTTAAAGAACTTGTCCAGTAGGAAACAGATTAGATACAAGTTGATATTCTTCTAAGCTCCACTAATAGCAGTGAATTTTAACTTATGGTGGACCTCACTTACTCCCTTTATCCAGTTTATATTTAGGGCATTTAACACATGCTTTCAAATCACTAAGAATGAGATTTAATGGCAATTCATCCTTTGTCAACCGAGTCATGATTTCTCATGAAAATTTTGGTCTTAATGGATGAAGTACGTAAGTCTCATTTATCTTTTGTTAAATTCTCATTTCTATGATAACAAAAAGTTGTGAAATTTGTAGCATCGCTTAGTTTTATCTTATAAGGTTTCTATTCAGATAATAACGACCGATAATATGATAGTTTTAGTTAGTAGTGACTTTGTTTTGGTCATTTAAAACCTTATAACTGTCAAAATGTAGCTTTAGTATTGATACTAAATTCTGAGTAAACTCTAGAATGTTTAAGGTATCATAAAGCTTAATACAAAACAGCTTTTATGGTTCTTACAACCTTAACATTAAATGAGTCACTGACTCTCATCTTAATTATTATCGATTTCTGATAAGGAAACGTATAAAACTAAACTCAACTAACACGTGTTAATAGGGATATTAATATTAGTGGAGTTAAATATCATTAATTGGTAACTACCTTTCTTAGCCAACTGTTCCCTTGAGGTATGGATAGTCTCTTTGCTCGTGCCTAGTCTAATGGCATGATTTTGCAGTGAGACTTTCCCTTTGAGAACTTAGAGCTGGAAGCAGTACTTGTATTTTGTTTCAAGACTTTAGAACTATCCTCTTTTAAGGTTTAGTGGTAATAAGGTGAATAACATTTGATTTTCAATTTTTAGGCATTCCTTTTCCTGTACATATATTGCTAGCAACACACTCAGTTTCCTTTAGTACTTCTGAGTGTTATAGTTGATTCTTAAGGCATCTAATTGTACTGGTGGAAAAGTAATACACTGAAAAGACTTCAATAAGTTCCATGTATAAGCTCTCAGTTTATGGGTCATGGAATTAAATATTAGGATGTATTCACAAATGCCAATTAACCTTTTTATTTAGAATTAGAGTGTTTTGCATGCATCTTAGGAATTGTTTTGATTCTATTATTTCCATAGAAAAAAAAAAAAAAAAAAAAAAAAAAAACGTTAGTCTTAGGAATTTTAGAATCCGTAATTGCTCACCTGATAGGAATCATGTAAGGAGTTCTTGATTATCATAAGAGACATATTTATTTATCCCACTGATTATGCTCAAGTGTTTTTCTGTAATACTTTTATCAGAATGAGCAGTAAGAATTTCAAGTCTTTAAGGATAATCAAGACTCAAAAGGGCAAATTTTATAAGACCCTTTTAGAAGCAAAACTCTTCTTAGGTTTTGTAATAAGAGTGGATGATTTAGGTTTGAGATTCAAACTTTATAGAAGAATTTTAGAGTGATTTATGTTATGGGTAATCTAATAAGGCAGACTGAAATTAGGATCATTAATGTAAGGATCATTATGAAGATGTGATAATTTTAAGTATAACACCAAAATTAATTTTATTATACTTAAATAAAATAGATCACCGTTGGGCAGAAAATGTATTATTTAAGTATAAAATTCTTGTGCGAAAATAATTGTAACAAATCACCGTTGGGCAGAATTGGAACAATCAAGTTGTTATGCACAAGGTAAGTTTGCAATACATAAATGTAACAAATCACCGTTGGGCAGAATTGAGACATTTAAGGTATTTAAGGCAAAGTTAATGTCATTTGAGTATCTAGCAATTTTAGGATACTCATCTTTTAGATGACTATGCTTAGTTAGACTAAAACAACTTTGTTAAGCTACCACATCACCATTGGGCAGAAGTGAACTCATGAAGTGTTGTTTAAGTTAAGCAAAACTAAAGTCATGCGAATGTCTGATAATGTTAGGACATACACTTTTAAGTGACATACTTAATTAGACTTAAATAACAATATTAGGTTACACATCACCGTTGGGCAGAAGTGAACTATAAGTGTTATTTAAGTTAAGTAATTTAACGGAGCAGGGCCCCTTAATCAGTTAGGTTATATATAAGGGTTTCTGATCATTTCGCAACATGTAAGATATAAGTAAAGTTGCGATTTCTTTGAAGTGATGTTGCGAATTTGGTTAGGGGATTTTAGATGTTGCGAACAGTGCAGTCATAAGTAATGTTGCGATTGATGTTTTATAAGAGATGTTGCGAATGATGTTGTTATGAGAGATGTTGCGAATGGAGTTGTTGTGATGTAATCAGCATTGTTGCGATTTAAAGCACTCGCAACATAATTGTTGCGATTAAGAGTACTCGCAACATCCTGTGATTTTATGGGCTGATCGCAACATCAATAGGTAATACTCGCAACATCTTGCAAAATTAGCTCGTCGCAACATCTTAAGTAATACTCGCAACATCTTAAGGTTCGCAACATTAGTGACTTTTCGCAACATATGTCCCTTCGCAACATTCTGTGATGCTAGGTTCTGATCGCAACATAATTAGTGGACATTCGCAACATGTTACTCGCAAGATAATATGTAATTCTCGCAACATCATGCGATTTCGCAACATTTCATTTGTTGCGATTAGAGTCCAGTTGTTGTGAATAGATGCCTTGATTCGCAACATTAGCAGAATTCGAAAAGAATAATCAACCTGATAACCTTTTCCTAATTTTAAGAGATTTGGGAGATTCTGTTATAAAGTTTTAGATTATCTCAAAATTTAATAAGATTTCAAAATTATATCTTTTATCTTATTTAAAAGATTTTGAAATTAAACTTAGAGATAATATTATCTCTTTAAAGTTTTAGATTATCTCTAATTTTAATAAGATTTCAAAATTATATCTTTTATTTTATATTAAAGATTTTGAAATTAAACTTAGAGATAATATTATTTCTTTAAAGTTTTAGATTATCTCTAATTTTAATAAGATTTCAAAATTATATCTTTTATTTTATTTAAAAGATTTTGAAATTAAACTTAGAGATAATATTATCTCTTTAACAGATTTCATTTTCCCAAGTTAATCCTAATTAAGGTTAGTTTTCGAAAATTATGATGTTCTTCAAGAACATCTTCGAAAAAAAACAAGAACAGTTTCAAGAATTTTACGAAACTGTTTTCGATTATATTATCAGATTTAATACTGGAATCGAAATCTGAAAGTTTTGTAAAACAGATTTCGAAAATAATCAGGTTTTTATAATGAACAGATTTTAATCAGACCTAACAATTCGTTAGAAGTAATACGAACATCAGATCCAATCAGTTTTATGATGATGATCAAAACCGTAAACATAAGGGTTTTAATCAAAAACTCGTTTCCTATTTTAATTCCAGTTTTCATGGACATCGAAGAAACTGATTAATCAACATCATGCTCTGATACCACATGTTGATCAGTTTCTATAATCAATGATATAATGTAAACAAGGAAATATGTAATACCTGTTAATCCAGTGATGTTTGAGATTGACATCTTCTTAATCTGATCGAGTTCCCCTTTAGGGTGTATGATTAGGATGGAGATTAGGTGTTCTTGATGAACACGATTTGAGGGAGAGAGGTAGGGGATGATTCTTATGGTGTTATTATTCATCATTAGTTATTAACCTCTCTAATAAGCTCTCTATATATACACCCAAGGGGAAACCCTATTAATGTTAGTAAGGGTAATTCCGTCCATCAAGGATTTACCAGTTATAAACATAAGGTTATTTAGGTCAATGATCAATAATAAGATAAATAATTATAAGGGCCATATATAAATATATATAAAATATATTTATTCTAACACCCTGTGTTTTGTGGCTTTTGACGTTTTGGGTTTCGTTTCTTTTTCTATTTATATTGTTTCTTTTTCGAATAATTAGGGATGAACTCGGTACCGATCTCGAATTTTTTAAAAACCTGGCATTTGTATCGATATCGATATCATAAATGTTCGGTTCGGTACTAATACCGTAGGTAAATATTCAGTAAATAAAGGTACCGCCGTACCGGTACCCATCTTGAACTTCTCGATCTCAATATTTTTAAAAACTTGGTACCAGTACTCAAATGTTCGTTTCCGATACTATTTGTTCATCCCTATAATAGATTTTAGTAAACGTATTGTGATTTAAAATAAAAATTGAAGAGAGTGTATATAGTTAAAAAAGAAATTGCCACTGAGATTATGATTTCATAATGAACATTTTAAACGTTATACAATTTAGTTCTAACGGGGTTTTCCAAGTGTAAAGCACTTATCAATGTCATCGACCATCGCCGCGGGCCCTAAGATCTTCCATAACTAGCCCTACCCAAAATGGTCTTTGACACTATAGTCCTTTGATCGCAACTCCTTTTGTGCTTCCTCATGCGTTCCTTGATTATTTATAATAACCTCATGCTAACACCTTCACTCAACGACCTTAACAGAATTGACCACGTATTCTACAATTTGTTTTAAGTGATGGATGTTTTTTATTTTATTATTGATATTTTCTTCGATTATCAATTTAATTTATTTTATTTTTTGGTTTGTGGAAATTGTTGTTCAAATGAATGGGTTGAAGTTTCATCATCTTCTTCTTTTTTTCAAATTCAAATTCATATTCAAGATGGATTTTGTGCTTGCGGTGTCAATAGATTTACGGGTATGTCGAATGCTTGGTGATGGAGGCGTCAGCCAGACCCTCGTTGAGAATGCAGAGGGCGGTAAGATGACTTTTGTATTTATTGGTATCTCGAATTTCACTTTTATAATTCATTGTTTATGTGATTATTATTTAAAGAAAACTATTGTATTCATATAGATTAAGTTAGGTTATAAACCCGTGTACTAGACGGGTGAAAAATATTTAAATTCAATTACAAAATTTATAAATTGAATGATTTTGCGATTGTAACAGAGTATCAGCGGAACATTTTGCATAATAATCATACAATCACTTGAAAATAATGTTACGTATCTATAATAGAGGAGAAAAAGAAAGTCATGTTTTTTACTAATTGTCGTGCTAAAACAATATATACGTTAATAGCTTCATGTTCTTTACCAATTGTTAACATATCAAGAACAAAACGATAAATGCAACCATTTTGATAACTTTTGTCGCGTTTTTGAAGACAATTTTACCCTATTAACTTAATAATTTAGGATTATTAAAATACTAAAAAATTATAAGATCGCAAGTTATTTATAGAAAATATTTAAGTGAGTCAATAGCAGTTTTAATATGATAAGTAGATTTTAGATTTTTTTTTTAGAATTATTTTATTAGTTAGAAACTCATACAGGCTTTGTTATTTATAAAAAATAGAAAAATCATCCAATGGAAGTGGGCATATTATTTTGCTTTAATATAAGATATAGAATATAGATATAGATATAGATCATTATGAAAACATGTTATGGCTAATTATGAGGTTGATATTTACTATTAAAAAATTAAAATCTAATATGATCATATTCATTAACCATTTAGTGCCACTATGGAGGATAACGGTTTAGACAATTCATTTTATTTTATTTTATTCAGAACGATAAAATTCTTTAATTTTTTGTGGTTTTTGAACTTAGAATCTCAAATCTTCTTCCTTCAAAAATTCAATAGTTTAAAGGTTTTGTCTTTACTAATAAAACCATCGCCCCATTAGCTAGAATGCTGGATAATTCTTTTTATAATATACGTTTTTCTAATATTTTGGGAAGTCAATGAAGCATTAATCTCATCATCATTGTCATCATAATTTTCATCATTACCATCTTCATTAATATTATCATAATCTTCGTCATCATTAGGATCATGATAATCTTTATCTTCTTGATCATATTCATTCATCACCATCTTCTCTAAAAAAGATCTGGTACAGAAAAAATAAAAAATAAAAACCTAAAATATTAAAAGAGAACTTAAAAAGTGGAGTTAAGTGTTATTTTGGTATATATGGTTTGACCAACTATATAACTTTAGTATCTATATTTTATTTTATGCAAATGACTATCCCAGTTTCAAAAAACTTGTATTTTTAGTACTTTTTTAACTCCGTCTATTTTATCAGTTAAGTCAAGGGTATTTTGGTAATTTTGTAATTTTCTTAATTTTTTCTTTTCTTTTCTTTTAAATGCCTTCCCCCCTTTTAAATGCCGGCGACATTCAACCCCACCGGAAGTCCACTGCCGGAAACTACTTCAGCTCGTCAGTGAATGCACCAGGTTTGCCGAAAATGTTCGTGAACTCCGTCGTCGTCGTCGCTTCGTACTGAACCATCATAAGCCTAATCCGTCGCTGCTCGTTCTTCTCCACCGTTGTCGGATACTGTGGCGGAACCCTAGCCGCTATAGTCATCGCCATCGTCATCGTCATCGTCACCAATTGAACTAGCAGCAGCGGCGGCGGCGATAATCTGGTGGTTCAATTGTCGGATACTGTCGGATACCATTGTCGGATACTGTGTCGGATACTGTCAGTTGAACCACCATGGTTGTTCTTCTCCACCATTTTCGGATACTGTGTCGGATACCAGGTTTGTCGCCGCCACTGCTACTGGTTCAATTGGTGGCGATGACGATGGCAGCTAGGGTTCCGCCACAGTATCCGACAACGGTGGAGAAGAACGAGTAGCGACGGATTAGGCTTATGATGGTTTAGTACGAAGCGACGGCGATGATGGAGTTCACGAACATTTCCGGTAAACCTGGTGCGTTCGCTGACGAGCTGAAGTAGTTTCCGACAGTGGACTTCTGGTGGGGGTGAATGTCGCCGACATTTAAAAGGGGGGAAGGCATTTAAAAGAAAAGAAAAAATTAAGAAAATTACAAAATTACCAAAGTACCATTGACTTAACTGATAAAATAGACGGAGTTAAAAAAAGTACTAAAAATGCAAGTTTTTTGAAACTGGGGTAGTCACTTGCATAAAATAAAGTATAAAGTTGCATAGTTGGTCAAACCACAGGTACCAAAATGACACTTAACTCAAAAAAGTGAGAACAATAACCCTAAAAATTAAACAAAATAAAAAGATGAATGAAGAGAAAAATTACGAAAAAAATGTAAACCGCATCATGGCTATTGCGTTTGGCTTCCATGTTTGCAAAAATGGTCAACATATGCCCTACACCTCGCATATGTCTCCTCATTTAAAGACGATCTACTTGTTAATGTATTCTAGGGCTTTATTGTGCAACTCAGTGTTGTTTGAAGAGCCACAAGCTCGTGATGGAGTTGTAATCATTCTCATATGAAGAGGTGGTTGGTTGCCTTACTAACTGGGAAGCGTTTGGAGGGTCTTCAGGTCGTTTCTTGTTTTAATAACTAAACATAGGGTGTGGAAAGTGTTTGGATTGAATCCCCACTTGTTAGTATCAATTTCACACTTGTAAAAATTTGTAGTAAAATAGTTATGACATGCATTTAACCTATAATCATATTTTGATGTGTAGATCGAGCCAAGAGTTTGCGATTGTTAAACGAATAGAGAGAACAAAATAGAATATTACTTTGAAACATGCACTCTTTTTCATAAATCGGCATATAACTTGCATAGTTGTATAGGTAAAACAAGGTAATTTTGGTTAACTTAAAAAGGGGTATTTTAACGATGTTAGACACTTAGACATATAAATTGAAATGCTAAGAAAATAGAAACCATAATGCCTCAAATGACAAAAGTAAATAAATAAACTTTTGAATTAAAGTGACAATTTTGAATAAAAGAAAATTAAAAATCAAGCCCTGCCCTGTGTATGGGCTTAATGCTAACAATTTTCTTTATTTATGTATTTATTTTGAATAGTTTCTTAATTAGAAAATAATAAGGGAAAATTCTGAAAATAGTCCCTTTTAGAGAGAAGATTCCCAAAATAACTCTTTTTTTCTCAAAATAATTTAAGACTTGGACTGGCAAGACGTATTGGGAAAAGATAAAAATAATGAGGGAGTAGTCCAAATTTTGAAGGAAAGTAAGGTAGGAGATGGGATTTGAGAAAATAATGAAGGTAAAGTCCAAATTATTTTGTAATCTTTGAGCAAAGGTCCAAATTTTTTCAAAACTTTTTCTTTCAAAAAACCGTCTTGAGAGACTGTTTTTTTATGTTTCCTACCTTTCCCGTCTATATTTTCAAATTATTGGAAAAATATATTTTTTACAATTATACCCCTGAACCATCATCACCACCTTGAACCACCACCACCACCGACGCCGTCGGCCCCACCCCATCACCACCACCGTCACTATCACCATAGCCGCCTCCACCGTCAATTTCCGTCGCCAGAGAAAACCACCACCACCATACCCGTCAACAATGATGTGAGGCTTGCTGCAACAAGAGCTTTGTATAATGCTCTTGGTTTTGCTCAAGCAAATTTTACTAATGATATGAAGCGTGATTATATTATGAGAGTTGTTTGTGAAGCAACACTCTCGCCAGAAGTGAAAATTCGACAAGCCGCTTTTGAATGTTTGGTTTCTATTTCATCAAGCTATTATGAGAAGTTGGGTCCTTACATGCAAGATATCTTTAATATTACGGCTAAAGCTGTAAAAGAAGATGAAGAGCCAGTAGCATTACAAGCTATTGAATTCTGGAGCTCGATTTGTGATGAGGAAATAGATATATTGGAAGAATATGGTGGTGATTTCTCTACTGCTGTTTCTAATATACCTTGTTTTTACTTTATTTGACGGGTATGGTGGTGGTGGTTTTCTCCGGCGACGGAAATTGACGGTGGAGGCGGCTATGGTGATAGTGACGGTGGTGGTGATGGGGTGGGGCCGACGGCGTCGGTGGTGGTGGTGGTTCAGGGGTATAATTGTAAAAAATATATTTTTCCAAATATTTGAAGATATGGACGGGAAAGGTAGGAAACATAAAAAAACAGTCTCTCAAGACGGTTTTTTGAAAGAAAAAGTTTTGAAAAAATTTGGACTTTTGCTCCAAGATTACAAAATAATTTGGACTTTACCTTCATTATTTTCTCAAATCCCGTCTCCTACCTTACTTTCCTTCAAAATTTGGATTGCTCCCTTATTATTTTTTCTTTTCCCAATGCGTCTTGCCAGTCCAAATCTTAAATTATTTTTAGAATAAAATGACTATTTTGGGAATCTTCTTTCTAAAAGGGCTATTTTAGGAATTTTTCCAAATAATAAAGAGTTTAGAATGAAATTATTTATTTCTAAACGACAAAGATTGTGATATAAACCTAACAAACGTACAACATAATTACCTTGAAATTATATCTAGCGTGACAAGTTGCCAATAATAAGCCGTCTTCGTCCTATACCATTATTGCATAACAAGGACATGCTACATATATACACCCATAAGTTTCTTCCTGCTACCAGCCTTATTTTAATCCACATGAAGTAACACAACACAGGTACGCTTGATTTATGAACGTCCGGTTATTCAATTACACCAAATCACATAATCTTCAGGTTTTTGTTTTTGCATTTTTCTGGTCTCAGTTGTGAAAGTTTACTTCTTTTTTGTTTTAATGGATCAGCTGGTATGATCAGTATGAGAAAGTATCAATGAGGTCAATCAATACTTATAACTAATCAGGAGTTCAGGACTAGTGCAGTTGGTTGTTGAAATTGTTTCAAGCAACAAGATCGTTGAAGATATCGGGTGAGCTCGCCTCAAATGAGTATGGATGATAATGAGACAGATATTGGTAGTTCTAGCTAGTCATATACCTGATTGTAAAACCATGTCCATACCTGGTTATGTCGGTAGTTACCCATCACTAGGGAACCCGGTTGTAAAACCATATCCATACTGGCCCAATAAACATCTAGTGTGTGTCGGAAAATTACTCGTTGGGTATTGGAAATACCTGACGAGTACTGGTAATTTCGTTTGCATACCAAATTGTAAAATTTTATCCATACCCGGCTAAATACACATCGAGCATCGCTAAACCCATTAGGACTCTTAAATACATTTCTTACTATTTAATTTTTATATGATTTTATTACCTAAGAAAAATAGAATAGAAAAACTAAAGATGAGTAAATTAGTAGATTATTCAGTTACCAAGAAAAAAAAAAGAAAAAAAAATGTTTATGGGTATTGTTCAGGTAGACTGGTATGCTAGTTTCGGGTAATCAGACCAGGTATCTGATAGCATACTCGTTCTATATACCTGCAAATATTTTTAAGAAAAATCGCATCCTAGTCTCATACCTGAATACCAGCCCCAAATGTTTTAGATTCAGGTTCGCCTTGCCATCCCTATTTATGATCATTATCTTTAGCCACTCTAAGATGTACATTTGTTTGGTTTTTTTGTAGTTTCTGTTAATATGGCCATTGAAAAGGATATGGAGCAAACAGAAAACACTATTCAAGATGATATGGTGGCTGCACTGATACCTCAAGATGCAAAGTGCAAAGAGAACCATTTCATGGTTTATTTAAGTACATTTGTTGCAGTTTGTGGTTCTTATGCATTGGGATCATGTGTAAGTCATGATAAATTCAAATTATATTCTTCTTCTTCTTCTTCTTCTTCTTCTTCTTCTTCTTCTTCTTCTTCTTCAAGTAGTATATTATTAAGTACTATGTCCAGATCATGACAATTTGTTGATGCTAATTATGATTTGATTGCTCAAATTTCACTATCCAGGGTGGTTACTCGTCTCCTACTCAGTCTGCTATCAGAGAAGATCTAAATCTGTCTCTTGCAGAGGTTTTTGACGGTCGTAAATGGTCGTTTTGTGGTAATGCATTACATGATTTCTAGTTGCATAATCACAAACCAAACACATTTTCAAGAACTAAGAAATATCACACAACATAAAAGACAGAAATAAATGAAAATAAGTGTTATTATAATTAATAATAATGAAAGAAACTACTAACCAAAAAACCAAACTCACACATGGACATAATGTATCTCAAGTTTTATACGGATTATACCTTATACATGTGTGAAGTTAATGTTCAATATGCTTTCCCAGTTAAAATCTCTTGCTACCAAAAACCGCACCGTTAATGGGCCAGCCGCTAGCCTTGCCTTGGGCCTACCAAAGTTGGGCCAACTTGGATTGGGCCTGCCTTTTTGAACCGGGCCCAAGACCAGCAATCAACTCAAAATTATAATAGAGTATTTTCTTGTGCAATGACTTATGAATCTATATTGTTTTCCTTACTAGTACTCCTTGTTTGGGTCAATACTCACATTCGGCGCAATGATTGGCGCGATTGCAAGTGGGCCCTTGGCCGATTTCTTCGGTCGCAAAGGGGTAAGTTAATAACATTTTTTCACGTTATCACCATCATTTTTGGACCACATTATACTTCATGTAAGTTCAAACAATTAAAACTTGACAATGTAAACAGGCATTGAGAATATCATCTGCTTTCTGTGCAGCAGGGTGGCTAGCAATTCACTTTGCTCAGGTACATAACATAACATTTTAGTCAAATATTCAATTAAAAAGCATACTTCATTTTGACATTTGATAGTCAAAGCAATTTCTTTTTATTATTAAAGGGGCCTCTGCCTTTGGATATTGGAAGACTAGCAAATGGATTTGGAATGGGTGTGTTTTCATATGTGGTAAGTTAAGTTGGTTAAACTTATATGATTATTATTTCTATTTACATGACACATTTATGAGAAGTGTGACATATGCATATGTTTTGAGTCGCAAGGTACCGGTGTTCATAGCAGAAATAGCACCCAAAAATTCAAGAGGTGTATTAACGGCTGCACATCAGGTAGCAATCGCATTGATTTATGAACTTTTTGCACCTAAAAAATTCAGTATAAGAAATATTTGAGAAATCTATGAGGCATTTCGTATTCTGCAGCTCATGATCTGTACAGGGGTGTCCGTTGCCTTTATTATAGGAACAGTTCTGAAATGGCGAGTCTTGGCTCTTACAGGTTTTAACAATTAATCTAACCCATGTTCATATACTAGTCTATATTTAATATTGTTATTGTTAACTGCATATACCGTATTAGCATGTTTTATTCGTTTATGAAACATTAGCCCGATATGCATTCCTTGTGATTTGATTGCAGGATTGATTCCTTGTGCTGTTCTATTTGTGGGGTTGTTTTTTATTCCAGAATCTCCAAGATGGCTGGTAAGGTTTCGTAAAAAAAAAAAACGATATTAGAAGCTTCTAGAAGTTATATTCGGCATGCATGCATTATGCATACAGGCTAAGATAGGAAAACAAAAGGAATTTGAAGCTTCCCTAAGAAAACTTAGAGGGAAAGATGCTGATGTATCTGAGGAGGCAGTTGAAATCCAGGTTCACTTTTCAAATTTTTTTAGTAAGTTATATAAATTTTCTAGTTATTAATTAATGAGGTGTTGTAACTATTGATAGGATTATATAGAAACACTGCAAAAGCTCCCGAAAGCCAAACTATTCGACTTGTTTCAAAGAAGATATTTGCGATCCGTTACTGTAAGTTTATCTTATCAAAACTTGTTGACCAAGTCGTTTAGTTGACGATATATTTATTTATTTATTTTGCATTTCTGTTTGGAAGATCGGAGTTGGACTAATGGTCTGTCAACAGTTTGGAGGAATCAACGGGATTTCGTTCTACACAAGCAGTATCTTTGAGTATGCAGGTTTGTATTGTATATTGATTGTGTGTATAATAGAGTTACATAAAGGCTCTGTATATAGAGAATAATATTACTAATACCTTCTAGATATGATAATTATATATCGAGTATGATATCCATCAATATAGCAACCAATATAGTGCATATGTATGGAGTAAAAGTGACAAAAATGGGTGGGTCGGATGGACCTGGTCAAAATGAGTATGGGTTAAAAGTTAAAACCAGTGGGTTATGATGACATGTTTACATGTTTATGTCCATTTTTTATGAATAGTTAATGCGTTGTTGATAGTTTTTGGACCGTACCCAATTCAGGATTTCCTGCTGATATTGGAACAATAATCTACGCGATTCTTCAGGTTACATGGAAATTTTGTTATAATAATTTTCAATCTATAACCCGCTATCTACACAAATTACTCGCTATGAAGCGGTTATTTATTGTTTATATTTTTATTTTTTGTAGGTCATCATTACTGTCTTAAATGCACTCTATGTAGACAAAGCCGGTAGAAAGCCACTAATACTGGTAAGTATAGTGTTCGTGAATTTGTAAATGCGAAAAAATCTGAATATATTCCCATACAGAACCCTCAATATATAAAAGAAGAAACTAATGAACTGATGGACTAATATAATAGATGCAAATAATAATGCCCATGACACATTTCAATATATTTTGTTGTTTTTCCTTGACTTAAAGCCTTCCTTTTGAATAAAAACTTATTTTCAAGGTTTCAGGCGCTGGGTTGGTCATTGGTTGCTTGCTAACAGCAATTTCGTTCTACTTGAAGGTAATCTTAAGACACCAAGCACTTAGATTGTTAACCGCTCCGTCCCAAAACAAAATAATTTTTAATTCAACACATTATATAAAAGAGTGTTCTAGTAATAGTTAACTAATACAAAACTCCCTCAAATGGTGATAAATAATAAATCTTGTGCATGGGCAGACCTAGCCCCTTTTAACGGGAGCGGCCGCCCACCTTAAATTTTTTTTTTAGTGTTATACGTATGTAAAAATCCCAATCGCACAAAAAAATTCATGGGTCCGCCATTGATCTTGTGAACTACTATTAATGTCATAGTAGTTTGTATTGACTACTAATGGTTGGAGATAAGAGATGTGTAGGCTCATTAACTTGTATATTGGTTGATTCTGGTGGTTTCTCTCTATCTGGTCAAACAAGTAAAATGAAAACAGATTAGCTTGAAAGAAGTGGGTTGAAAGTCGTCCAAAGTGTATGTTCTAACGGTCATTTTGTGCACCAGACTTATGAAATAGGACTAGATGCAGCACCGGCGCTAGCTTTAGCTGGCATACTGGTAACTATTCATCGTTTAAAACCATGATATGAACTAATATATAAGTCATATGATTGTATTGTTTGGTGAATGCAGGTGTTTGTAGGTTCATTCTCCGCAGGAATGGGAGCAGTTCCATGGATTATGATGTCTGAGGTACATACACAATTACACATCATCATCAACACAATGTAATGTCTGGTTAAACGGGTTGGAGCAACATGGTTATGGTTACTGAAGTTATAACTAAAATAACGATATATAGTTTCAAATGAAACAAACCACTTGTTTCTAATATAAAAATATTGTAAACATATTTGATTATGTTTTAGTCCACAAGAGTAAAATATAACCAAAACATACTCATAATTTTTTTATACTAATTGTAGACCATAGTAATATAATACCTTGTGTCTTTAGATATTTCCTATTAACATCAAGGGCAAAACATACTCATAATTTTTTTATACTAATTGTAGACCATAGTAATATAATACCTTGTGTCTTTAGATATTTCCTATTAACATCAAGGGGGCTGCTGGAAGCCTAGCAGCACTTACAAACTGGTTTGGTGCATGGGCTCTATCATTCACTTTCAATTTTCTCTTTAGCTGGAGTTCTTATGGTAACTTTTAACAATTTCACAAATATTTCATGATTCCAAGGCTCGGGTATTCTTAACGTTTATCATATTAACGCGTCTTATTCATGCTTTTAGGCATTTTCCTTTTATACGCGGCTGTAAACTTGGCTGGTATTCTGTTTATTATCGTGATGGTCCCTGAAACAAAAGGAAGAAGTTTGGAGCAGATACAAGCAGCCATTAATGCTTGATTTACCATAATGTATCACCATGGTATGCATCACGCTCAAAAATCTATGAATAAGGCTGGAATTAGGCGTGTTCATCAGTTCAGTTTTCAGGTTGTTCGGTTTTGGCTTTTTTTTTTTTGTGTACATTTTCAATTTTTTTGTGATATTATCTTTATAATTTCTTTACTTATTCATTAAGTATTATCGAATAGGGTTGTGTTCGGTTGGGCAAAATTTGTAATTGGAACGGGCTAGGTGACAAAACTTAAATAACTATTATTTGTCATTCGGTCTATTACGGTTATCTAGGTCGTGATGCACATTAAACAAAATTGGTCGTGAAGATATTCGCATCATGTGAACCTAGGTTGCATGGTATAAACGTGTGCAGTCTTACGCAATGAACATATTCTAAATCTATGGTTGAATTACAACATGTTTTGGTTGAAAAAGGACCATCAATTGATATCACCCAAACTAAGTGTTATCTAAGCATTATACATCAATCTTGACTCTACTATCACTTGCATTATTCGATAAGAATAGATGTATTTGCGTGAATGTATCACATAACGTGTATTGAAGCCAAGCCAAAATTGCAATATTTGCATAATGTATCAGCAATGTGTATTGGAGCGAAGCCTCCTCAGATTGAAACTCAGCTCATGGAAAACCTAATTGTGTCAACTCAAGCTTCCTCATTACATGAATTCGTGATTTAAAACTATCATACTCTTATAATCGTAAGAAACAAAGTACTAATCTTTTATCTTAACAAGATTAAACAATTAAAAATGACGAAAACGCCACTCGCAATCGTCAAGTGACAATTTCAAGATGTATTAAATATACAAAGACCCTTTCCATAAGGCAAACTCATTCAAGAAAACTCCATATTTTCTTTGGCATACATAAAATAAATAAAATCTCAATACTTGAAACAAACTGCACAAATACATAAATCTTTACATGGTTTAAGATAATCTCCAACTTCCTAGCCCTTAAACAAACACGAAGCTCACTCCAACCAAAAACCACACCCGACATACGCATGCTTATATCAGGACCGTTCAATACAAAATCAATTTAAGTAAAGAACTGCAAGAACCGCATAAATACATGCCCATGTTGCTTTAACTATAACCAAATCTCTTTCTTTGTTCCACTATTTCTCTCATGCAGTACGTGCAAATATCGGTTCTCTGCTTAAAATTGGTCATGTATTGAATGTGCCCCATATATACAGATGTATAAGGTTAACTATATGCATTACTACTATCTATCTAAAGTGTGCATTTTCCATATCCCTTTTGATGAATTAGAATTCATAATCTTCACAATTTTTTGCTTCGGATGTCGATGCCTCCTAGCATCTGGTTGTTGACCCGAATCGTTTACCTTTGTTACATCAACTTTGAC
Source organism: Bidens hawaiensis (assembly GCF_021521415.1). NCBI lineage: Eukaryota > Viridiplantae > Streptophyta > Magnoliopsida > Asterales > Asteraceae > Bidens > Bidens hawaiensis. Next base: position 1,265,518 of record NW_027491253.1, read on the forward strand.
TATATGATGGTCAGAAGTACCTTTAGATGATAAAACCATATAGGAACCAGGAACAAACTTGTAGGGGGAATCAGGGGATGCCAATATGTAATCTACCCGAGTACCATATTTGCAAGTACCCTGCACATCTGCGTTAAATCGTTAAAGTTATTGTATGTATTATCCAAAAAATAAACAAGAACCGCAATCTTTAAGAGACAGATTCTTAAGATTCTTACTTTGGCCTTTAGCAATAATGACTACAGATTCACATTCGCCTGCACAATCCTTGGCATCGGTGTATTGTTTGTTCTTTAAGTGCTTCATCACTTCAACTTTTGGTGTCGGTTTTCCCATTTCTTCATAGTACTGAAAGAACATGAACGAGTTGGTTTTAGTTGTGTTTTATCTCAAACGGATTAAATCAAATTACTGAAACAAGAACAGCTAAAAACACATTAATTAAGATATTAAAACTTTTCAAATGTTTAGAAAAAGGTAATTGTGTGTCACCTTGGTCCATTTTGACCAATTGATGTATTTTTACTAGGGGTGTAAACGACTAAACGAGCCAAGCAGCTTGTTAGCTACTCGATATCGGCTCACTAAAAGCTCGAATTGGTCCAAGCTCAAAACAAGCACAAGCCTCAGAAAGGCTTGTTTGATAAACGAGCACGAGCATCAGCTTCACTTATTGAGCTCGAGCTGGCTCGCAAATCTAAAAGAGCTTATTGTTTGTATAACTTTTATTTAATATATTAAATATATGATATACTTGTAACTTTGTAAGATACTATTATAACAGTTAAAATTATGATATAAATAACCAAAGCTGAGCTTGAACTCGAAAACTACTCACAAGAAGAGCTCGAGCTTAAAATATAGATCTTGAAACGAGCTGCATTCGAGCTCTCGTAAGTTAAGCGAGCGGAGCTAGGCTCGACTCAGCTCATTAACACCTCTGATTTTATCGCACCTTAACAATATCAGCCCATCTTTCGGGTGAGTAGTCTGTTTCATCAAGAGAGTTGATACCTCCTGCTAAAATATGTGGTCTCTCATTAGACTCAATTATTGCATTTATCTGTTTCATTCGCCAACTTTCATCAAGATGGTCAAGAAGGGTGCAATGAAAATCAACTTCTCCGGTTTCGGGAACATCAATTGTTGCCTTCAAAACATTCCTGCATCCGTTTCAGAAAAGCCCGTTAAATTATGTTTTTAATGCATACAACCTTTTTTAATCATTTCATTCAAAAATGAAAACTACGGGCTTGACCCATTACCTAATCCAGCCCGACTTGCCTACTTTGACCCAAAAAGTCAACCCCGATGTAATCTGGGCATATATTGTCTTTCACTAAATCAAAACAATCACATTCTTTTTAATATCTTAATGGAATCTTTTCACTTTTATCATAATTTTTTTTCTCTCATTTATCAGGCATTTTCATTAAAAAAAATGAAAACTTTTGACCCAAAAAGTCAACCCAGATATAATCTAATGGAAAATATTGCCTTTCACCAAATCAAATCAATCACATTTTTTTTAATCACATAATAGAATCTTTTCACTTTTACTCCTAATTTTTTATTTCAATTATCAGGCTGTTTCATTAAAAAACATATAAAAAGTTTGACCCAAAAAGTCAACCCAGATGTAATCTAATGGCAACTATTGTCTTTCAGCAAACAAAATCAGTCACATTCTTTCTTAATCTCATAATAGAATCTTTTCAATTATATCCTAATTCTTCCTTTCAGTTCTCGGATATATTCACTTAAAAAAAAAAGACTTGGAAGCATCACAAATTATGCCAAACAAAACTTGCAAGGTATGTTCGGATCAATGTAAATTTGGCTAATTGTAACTATCAAAAAAGATCTAAATCAATGTAAACACTACACACTCTTTATTTACAAATTATCGTACCAAACCCGGAACTAATTCTTTCAAGAAATACCATCCACACAAAGAAAACCATGGACCACAAGAAATATTGTAATTAATAAAATCTTCAAATTTCAGCATCAAACTATGAAGAAAAATAATGACATTGGTACATAAATGGAAAATGACTGAATGCTTGCCATGTATAGATTCTAATTAATCATAGGTTTTTAGTAGGTATCAAGAGCCCAAGAGCTAATCTTTGCTAGGGCTATAAACAAACCGTAAATTCAGGTACTGTTCGTGAACCATTTGGCTGGAAGTCCGGTTAGAAGCTTAAACTCTGCAGTTACATGCCCCCCCCTCCCCCTCTCTGTTTAGTGGGCCCCATCTTAAAATTACTATATAAGTAAGACAGGCCAAAACGGGTTGGGTCAGACTTGGCTAAAGCAATTAATTTAAGTAAATAATAAATAAATAACTTTGAGTAGGGGGTGGTAGCGTAACTTGTTGCCCGCTTACCTACTTCTCTGTTGTAATTGGATCATTTTGTTCCAAAAAAAAACCAACATATTACTTTCTTTCGTCTTAAAAAAAAATCGAGTAAAGCAATTAAGAAGGTTGTAAAATCTTTTGACTATTTGACATAAATAAAGTTTATTCATTTTCATGTAAATAGAATGATATTGCCTAATAACATATGTTATCTGTTGGAAGAACTATACCTATGTGGAGGATTCATTTAAGGCTTTTCACAATTATTAAACTGTTGGGCCATAATGCCCTTTCCCTTTGTGGCTTTTCACACAGGTGTCATGGGGTCCCCTCAATAGAATTCATGATCAAACCAAACATTTATTTTCTCTTTCTCGAGTATAAAGAAAATTAATTATTAAACTGACAAGATTATTGCTTTAAACAACAATGATGCAAACAGGAAACCATGCAATAATCAAAAAGAATCTTTCTTTGATTATTAAAAGACATGCAAACTGGATTGTAATAATTTAAAATGTGACTAGTTGGTTGATAACAATCCATATTGGTAATGTGACCAATGATACTATTAACTTTCATTTTCGTTGGCAAGCGTCGATCTCACTCTAACTTTCACTCTACAATCAGTAATAAATTGTAATAAAACACTACATAGTCAAAGGTGCAAGGCGCGTAAAAAAAGGCACTCCTTGAGACAAACAAAACACAATAACACATATATATATATATATATATATATTATAATACATACACACATGACATCATAGGCATGGAAAACTAATACAACTCTCCAAATATAATATAAAAACCTAATATTAAGATCATCCAACTATGATCAACATGTTTAAAAGAAAACAGAAAAAAAAATTAAAATTATTTAATTAAAAAATAAAAGTTTGAGCATGCTTTTACTATTTGAAGTTGTATACTTGTATTAGTCATATGTTGTAGGTGTAGATTTTTTTAATATGTTTAGGAAAGTAAGTGTACTCTTAATAATCTTGTTAAGGATAATACCACACTATTACTCAAAAATGATTTAAACAATTAGATAATCATAAGCAGGAGTAGATAAGTAAACACTAAAAAAAAGGATAATAATTTCTTTTTCATCTTATTCATAAAAAATGAAAATCCAAACACCAGCATATTGAACTAGAGAATGAAACACAAACCTGAAATCAGATTCATCAAAAATTTTCTGAACCTTGGATCGTTTAATCGGCCATTTCGATAAAACTGCATTACCGAATTCAGGTGCCCAACTTTCAGCAAAAACATAATTCATGCCCAAACAAGCAGCCAAATCAGATAATGGCTTCATATCTTGTTCTTCATCAGCCTTTACATCTTGTAAAGCCAATATATCTGCATCCAGTTCTTTCAAAACCTCAAGCACCGTTTTTGTTGACCGAAAACTCCCCCTTTGACTTTCTAATTCCCTTGAAGAAAAACTGGTACTTGATCTCGAAACACCCTTTCCTTTCAACACATTGCTGGTTTTTAAACTCGGGTCGGGTTCGGTTTCATCTGTAACAAAGTTTAACTGCCCGTTTCGCCTCAACGATATCTCGTTATCAGGTAAATTAATCGAAACTCTCAGCTTTGACTTTGCAAACTTCTCCTGCTTTGACTGATTTTCTGAACCACAATTGGAGCTTAAACGCATTGATGATTGTTTTAATATGCTTTTGGGCCGGTCAACCATTGACTTTGACCTTGAATGTGTAAATGAAACAGAGCTATTGGAGGCTACCTTTGTGTGATCTTGATCATACCCACCGTGGTCAAAGGTTGAACCTTTATCGGTCAAAGGTGGAATTGCCGGTGCCATTGAGAACAAACAAGCATTAAACGTTGCAATTCGAATTGGGTTTTGTGATTTTGGAACACCCATTTGATTATTTGGGTGAATTGTGGCAGACCCATTTGGGTTTGATGAATCTTGGTTTATAGAGTTTGATTTTGCGAGGCGTTTGATGGTGAGTTTGGGTTTTGGCCGGCGGCGAGACGGCGGCCGGAGCTTGGAGCAGAGTCGCCGGAGGTTTTTTTTGAGAGCATTGAGCATTTTGTGGAGGATGATTAGTAGTAAAAGTAAGTGTAATCATCATCAGGGTTTTAATAAAGGAGTGTATGGGAAACAAGTAGGGTGACATTTGGCAATAATTCAAAGGTACTATTTTTATCAACAACTTCTTTTATTGTTTTCATACTTTGCTAAATTAGGAGCATCTTTTTAAAAAATAATTGACTTGGCTATCCTACTAAAATGTATGTAATTATATAAAGGGTGTGTAGGTCAATGATATTATGGTGTTAAAAAGATAGTGATAATAGTGAAACCCGAATTAGATGGAACGGTGATGATAAAAATAAGTAGATAAACTATTTTAATAAGAAATCATGACCGTGTGTTGATGAAACTAATCAACTATGTGGATGGTCTTTAGCCAGCAAAAGATATCATTTAGAAAGATAATAATATTCAAGCTTTTTAGAATTGATCGTGGTTTGATTAGATTAGTGCGTCGTGTGTACGTTGTAGTAGAGCTAAAGGAACTAAAATATGTAACTAATATTATCAAATAAATTTCCAAAAGGAAAGTTTGTCATGTAATAAAACATTAAAATCGACTGTTACTAGACTAGGGTTAATGGAAAATAAAATTACAATTTTTAGGGTATATGGTTTGGTTAAACATATATATGTTTTTGGATAATTAAATCAGATATCACCTTATCTCATGCATATCCCATACTTACAAAATTTTTAGAAATTAGAACCAATCAAATACCTTTTCTCATAGCCAAATACTCGTATCAAAAGTTTATGTTTTCCCATCACATTCGAGTTCGAAACCATGTTTCTTCATATAGCTATCACTAGCTCTGAAGATGAATGGCATAATGTATCTTTCAAAAAGGTTAAGGACCAAACACGTGCATGGTCATTCGAAAAGCATTTTTAATTGTTATAATTATATAGGGTTTAGATCAAATACAAATGAAATTAACGTGCTAATTATGATAATCAAGTAAAGTAATTATATATACAAGTAGAGTAATTATGTAATTACATCATAGAGTAATTATCTAATTAATCTATAGTGTAATTGCATAATTACTTTACTTTTATATATAATTACTCTACTTGATTCTCATAATTAGCACGTTAATTTCATTTGTACGTTAATTTTTCCTTACTTATATAATTGCTAAAAAGAAGAAAAGTTTTAAACAACAATTTTATTAACAAAAACAGTAATGACTGAACACACCACAATATTTTTTTATACAATCAACAATGAAGTATGTCATGTATGTTTTTATATAATCAATATTTAATATTTGAATTCGGGCTTGCATTATTGAAATGTATAATCATATTATGTAAAATAATTAGCAGATATAGAATTATAATTAACAATAACAAATATAGTTGAAAATAACTTGTTGGCAAAGGTGGGTGGATGAGATTCGTCTCGTTGTATTTGGGTTGGATCGAGACAAAAAACCAGAAGATGCCAACTGCCCCCGAAGAAGAAGAAATAAGAAGCCTAGAAAACTGGATTAATTATTGATTAAGTTATAACTTATTAAAAGAAAATTATTGGAAATTGTGAAATCCAACTACATCTTTTTTTAATAACATATTCAATATAATCTTTAGATTTTATAGTCATATCATTTTCTAGTAAAATATAATTACTCTCAAATTGCGGTGGCCGGCACATCTTACTTGCTCCCACGTCAGTTTCCGAGTAACCCTAGCACACCGTCTCCCGGGTGGATCAAGAGGAGACACGGGTAACTTGTGCGGGTTGTGAAAATCAGAAAGAGGAATAAACTTGACTGATGTCGTACAAAACGAGCCGTTGGGCTGCTTAATTAAAAAAATATATGCATACTCTCTTTTTACACAATAAATACTCATTTAAATACTTATAAAAAGTTACTCCATTTTCCACTATTTTTCTCTGTTTTAAAGATACATACTTCTAAGTTCTAACCATGAATCTAACAACCACATAAACCAAAATAACAATATCAACTGAGCGAACTTAAGCAAAGATTCACATGAAGCGTGGACGATCAAGGACAAAGCATCGTTGTCAATGGCGTGCGTCAATACCATCAATCATCAAATAACTCATCACAATTTTCAATTTTGGTTAAACATTCGTGACATTTTTCATTCTCATGTGGGTCGGAAATGCATCGCTCCATTGACTACGTATTGACAATATGGAGGTTAATTCTTAAGACCATCGGATAATTTAACATGATCTACTGACGCATCATGATGAACCAACATATTGAGTTGAGAAAATAAAAGTTATGAATTTTCCACTTGCTCTTCATGAATTACACTAAGGTCAAAGGTTCATAATTGTTAATTGTTTGAGCAATTTAAGATTATATGTTTAATTCTCCTGTAGTTATATGGTTATGATTTTTAATAAAGTAATTATCTTTCATTTATGCGTTTATTGTTGTTTAGTTTTTGTATTTAATTTATATCATGTCAAATACTAAATAACTAAAACTTATATATTAAAATTACAAATATGATAGCTCAAATAGTTATAAACACTACAAAACAAAGAGCTTTAAGCGACGAGCGTATCAAGTGAAAACAATCACTTGATAAAAGTGTGTCGTGCTAGTACTAGTAATATGTTAGCTATAGGATGAACTCAAGTCAAAGAGTCGATATGTATTATGGGGTTAATTTATATTCAGATATCATAGTTAATGCAAACTCACAAATCAAACTCTTAAAATTAAAGTTCATAGAAACTCAACTCAACTCGGTATGCATTACGAATTTATTTTAGTTAACTCGAGTAGCCATTTAGAATGTCATTCAACTATAGTAGCGAATTAGAATGTCAACTAATAATATTACCATTTATAGAATTATTAACAAAATTACAAGTATAACTTTAAATATTGTATTAATGAACTATAAAATTTTATTTATTATCTATAATATATATAAACGAAAACCCTAAAATCCCACGTGTCACGATGTGGTCGCTCCCATTTTTCATGGAAGCCACCAGATTGCTTGATTTTTAAATTGAGGCCTCTCATTAATTTAACTCAAATTCATGGGTACGGGTCTTACCAAAACCAGATAGCTCTTAAACGGATTATAACATCTCATTAAATTAAAAATTAATTTTACCAATTATTTAATATAAAAGTCCTATAAAATAGGGACATACTAAATTTAATATCCAATTTAAAAAGAAAAATATATTATCTGTAACTAATAAACAATTTTATAGTAAAAAAGATAAGTGGGTCATGGGTTACCAAATCCAGATAATTTTTAAACGGGTTATAACATGTCATTTATTTATGAAACCCTTTCATCATCAAAACCTAAGTATATTATTAACTTTCTTACAATAAAGAAAATTAAAATCCAAAAAATAAATATTAAAAAACGAAAAATATAAAACAACCACTCTCTCAAGCCATCAGAATGCTTTATTCGTAAATGAAGGCTTCTCAGGCATTTGACCCGAATTCATGGGTAAAGATCTCACCAAACCCAGACAGCTCTTTAACGGGTTATAACATCTCATTATATTAAAAATTAATCCCATCAAATATTTGATATGAAAATCCTATAAAATATGGATATGCTAAAAATTAATATCCTATTTTATTTAAAAAAAGATATTATTTATAAATAAGAAACAATTTTATAATAAAGAAAATAAACGGGTAATGGGTATCACCAAACCTAGGTAGCTTTTAAACCGAATTATAACATATCATTTATTTGTGAAACAATTTTATCATCAAACCTCAAGTATATTAATTATTAACTTTCTTATAATAAATAAAATTAAAATCCAAATATATATATATAAATATAAAAAACGAATAAAGTAAAACAACCTCCGTAATACGGGGGATAAAATCTAGTTATTTATATTTTATGAATCTATAATGTATGTTATTATGTATAATATTAAATCTAATTTTTTTGTTGCATTTTTTAAACCATCCGTGTATTACACAGGCTATATCCTAGTTCGATATATAATACTTCAAATATATTCTAATATGATTATCACTCACTCATTATCATATTAGAGATGTGGTCAAAAATATACGAGGAAAGTGAATATGGGGCTGTTATGCATATAACCTTAGATGCGAAACCATCAAAACTACGTAGTTTTGATTAAAGTTTCCAAAAAACTGATTTTATTCTTTCCCTAATTATGTTTCATCTCCATTAACTTAGTAAACTCCTAATTCTTAAATCATCATCGTTGGCGATAAAAACAAGCTGTATATAAAAACAAGCTGTAATAAAAACAACCTAAACAATTAAAATTCTTCACAATTCTAATGCATCGAACACTATTCAATTTAATTTTGATATCAATTGTTTCATCAAGTAATTTTATTTATGTATTTTTTTTCTCTAAAGTAAGATATACAAGCTGTATATAAAAGAATAGATATGATAATTAGAATTTTGAAAGAATTGACTCTGGTACTAAACTTACATATCCACATAGAGATAGAATAGAAAATGAGGAATTTGATTTTTCGGAATCTAGTTTCTAAAAACGTACTATTTTGTTGGAGATAAACAAATGGAATTTAAATTAAGTTCTAATTGGTTTTAGGGGGTTTCACATCTAAGGTTAGATGCTTAATAGCCCCATATTCACTTTTCCTAAAATATATTTAAAGTATTATATCAAATAAAAATTGAAAATTCTGATGTTTTATATTTTGGAACAATAAGAAACAAAGGATTCTTGCATGGGAAGCCACGTCACCTAAAATACGGCGGACGCCTCTCCTATGCATTGTCCAATGTCCATCTAAGGCTGAGGGGTGTGGGGGGCGCGAGTGGGGGCTCCAGCCAATAATATTATGACGTGTGGCAGAGAGAGAAACTTGATAAGATGGGTATTGGTTGTGGTGCTCGCGCCCCTGGCCCTGGTGTGGAGGGGCGCGAGAGGGGACGCGAGCGGTTTATTTTTTTATTTTTTTATAAATGTATTAAAAAAACGTATTATTAAAAAAACAAGAAATTATTTAAAAAAACACACATTTTTTTGAAAATTCATAATAAAAAAAAACATACTAAAAATTAAACAAACAATAATATTTAATAATAAAACTAATCTAATACAAGATCATCTGGTCGCCTCGCCCACAAATGTTCAACCAACTCATGTCGAAGATCCCCGTGTATCTCACGGCTCTTGATATTTGCTATGTTATGAAGTTTTTTGTTGATCACTGATTGTGGACGGTTGTGGCGGAAAATGAAGGGATTCACGTGCAACCCTTTTCGACATCTGTAAATACTCATCCAAAGCGTCCGACGAGATGCCGTACGCTAATTGACGGATAGCAGCCGTGCATTTTTGAAGAGGGGTAAAACCGGGAAGACCCCTAGCATCCTCCCTTTGTTGAAAAAAGGGATACCGTGCCTCTAAATCACTCGCTATACGCGTGAACAATTGCCTGCTCATTCGAAAACGAGTTCGAAAATCCGACTCCGCGTATACCGGTTGAGGGCTAAAATAATGCCTCATCAAAGTATCGTTAGCACCCGATCGATCACGATCACGAGGTGGTGCTCTAACCCTCGGGAGTCGGGGTTGATGGGCTTGATTTTGCAAGAGATTGACCACGGTTGCGGTCAAAACTCCCCCTACATGAAGAAGCAAATCATCCTCTTCGGAGGAGTCGGAATCAAACGAGTACGACGACATTATTTTTAAAAAAAAAATTGGGACGATGGGTTGTTTTTGGATTTTTTTTTAAAAATAGGAAAAAAATTTTGGGTTTTATAAAGGAGTTTGGGATATTATATATGAGTTTGGAGATTGAAGTTGTGTTTGATATGGTTAAAATGGGTTGATTTAGGGGTATTATATAGGATTTTGTAAAGGTTTTTAAAAAAAAAAACCCGAGCTCAACGGCTCTTTTGGGTGGGCCCACCAGCTTTTCCTCTCTCTTCTCCCGCGATCACCCTTGCGCCCGCCTGGAAATCAGCGCTCGCGCCCCTCTCGCGCCCTTCTCGCGCCTCGGTGGTGTGGTGCTCGCGCCCCGGGGCGCGAGCGGATGGCCTCACGCGCCCTTTCTCGCGCTCCACACCCCTCAGCCTAATATCTACAACGACATTCAAATTACTTTCGTTGACTTTTGTAGTCAAATTCTTTGTGAAGTTAACTTTATTTGTTTCTTTAATCATTATTTTGGATTTTGATTGACTATACTTCCTTGAAGAATCAGATTTCAACTGATTATATTAGTATTGCCAAAATGATATATATTTGCAACAAAATATTTTTTTTTAAACAAGCTAGTGAGAAGATGGGTACATAAAACTTGACAACTCGTGAAGATATAAACCGCCGAGTGCATACACAAAAAGTTGGACATAAGCCCTAAGGTGTTCCAAATGGCGTCGAACTAGACGCTGATACTTGGTGGGTTATTAAGCTACTTCGTCCAAATAGGTTGAAGTGTATTGAAAATTGAAATAGAAAGTGAGAGGAATAAAGTCATTTTAATAAAACGTATCGAGCTTGTGGAGACTTGATGGAGAAAAAAGGAATAGTATTAGTTTTTCCGTTAGCAAGTAGTGTGAAAAGACAGTATCCAAAATAAGGTATGAAATTATGTCATGACACGAACCTAAATATAAAATTCACTAGTTTGGGTCGAAACTGCGAACAAATTTTCTTAATGTGTCCCGACAATCCCCAATGGAAAAAAATGTAGTACTATGTGTGTGTTAAAATCACGATTGATACCTATGAAAATTTGATATCGTGGCCTTTCGAATCTCGAGAACGACCCCATGAAATTTTGAGATCGACTCTAATAAAAATTAAAATACAAATTTACATAGCTTCAATATGATTATATAAATCTAATATAAATAATTTATTCAATTATATTTGAATTAAATACTAACAGTTTTAATACAATTTAAGTCTAGGTCTCAACCTAATATAAAACTTCGAAACCCAAATGTCTAATCAATCTCTACTCAAAACTTAAGCCCATGCCCCCAACTCAATCTACATTTAACCTGTGGTAAAAAGAAAGAAAAAAGAAGTGGGTTCCATATTACAATTTTTTGAAACGGGTAAACCCCAATAGACCGATCGTTGTCGTAGTCATCCAAACTAGAGTCAGCAATCAATCGTCCATTTGCCTGAACCAACTAGTATTGAAATTTCCAATAGCTATAATTGAAGCTTAGATTTCATAATAGAGCTTACAACCTTAGATTTCATTACTTGGTGAGTTACACGCCATCTATTTCTTAATTATGCGTCACACGCATTATTATTTTCTTTTGAAAAACATTTTTTTTCATCTTTATCGATGTACTAAATGAGACTAGAATCCACAATCATGATGTCTCAGGTGGTTGTACGTTGTTCATTAAACATTATCTATCAAATGTTATGTGGTTTGGTTCAAATAACTTAGTCTATATAACTTCTTGGGTTTGGTTCAAATACAAATGGCTTTTATCGTGAGAAGTGTACAAATAACTAGAGTAATTATGTTAACACTAGAAAAATTATTATTACACTATAACTTTTGAGCTAAAGTTATTATTACACTATTTTATTTTTTATAACATAATTGCTCTGGTTAAAAACTGTAGTTATTCTAGTTATTTGCATGTTTAGTATATTAATTTTATTTGTACCCTAACTTATCACTTGAATATTTATAAAACTTTGAATTGGATTTTAAGGCTTAATAATCTTTTTATCCTCATAAATAAACAGAAAGTATTAATTTACTTTAACCACCTGTGTAAGAATACAAAATATAACTTTTAATAAAAAAATATTATTTAATAAATAAATATAAAGAAAATTAAGAAAAACACAAGAGGGAAGAAAGAAGAAAAACAAGAGTCGAGATTCTATGCACAGAAAGAAAGAATAATATGGTATCATCTGTCATTATCAAACTCAATTATTCCCACCTCCATCCCTCCACTGTAATCAACTATTAGGGAGGGGTGTGTGTTGAATGAAAACAAATGGATCTTTAATATAATATGAATTCGAAAAACATTACTTGGGCGGGTTAATCTGAAATAAATACCATTTATTGAATATGGGTTATAAAAGATGAGGAGTGCTAAGAGCTTGAAAAGTGGCAAAAAAAAAAAAAGAGTATCCTTTTATTAGAAGGATAAGATTTTTTTGTTACGGTTGGGGCGTGATACAATCATGCAAGTTATATGTTTTCGGCGTTTTGGAGCTTACTGGACCTTTGTTACTAATTGGGCCAAACAATAATAAAAGTTAAACATGAAATGGGCTAACAGAAAAGCCCAATACAAGAGTGCGGTCCCACTTGAAATCGTGTTACAGTCTTCGGCTCATGATTTGAACTTTGAAGGCGTATACCAGAAACTGTGAACCGTCAAGTCAATGGATTTCTTCAGATCAATATTAGCTGATGATCCGGAGCCACCTCAAACCCTACAACAATCCGAATCCAATAATCAATTACCAAATCACCAACAAACCGAAGTTCATAGCGATCACGATGATGATGATTCCACTTCAAATGTCAATTCGTCTGAAAACAGCAGCGCCGGTAGTTTATGGAGCTTCGGAGATCTGGTGAAAACCTTAACCACCAAATCCGAATCAGTAATCGAAACCTACCGTCGCGATCTCAAGGATTTCGGTACCGGTTTGCGCAATGAATCCGATTTGTTCCGTCAAGTTGCCAGCCGCGCCGTGAAGGACTTGCCGTCGTCTAGTACGTCGGCAATTGACGGAGTACTGAAATCCACGGCGGATATTATCGCACAGAGTAAGGAAGCTTTTATTAAACCTAATGATGCTGATGATTCCGATGCTTCTGAGAAACTTATTAATAATGATATTAACAATCGTAGTGGTTTGGATTTGAAACTGTATAGTCGGTTTGATGTCAAGTTGAATGAGATTAGGAGTGATAGACTAACTTATTGTGAGGATCCTGAGGATTTAGGTGATTATGATAAGTGGAAGTTAGGGTTTGTGATTGATGATAAGAGAAGTGAAATTGAGAGGTTAGTTGGAGAGAATGGTGAGTTGGTTGGAATGTATGGAAAACTTGTTCCGAATGAGGTTGATGAGGGAATGTTTTGGTTTAGGTATTTTTATAAAGTGCGTAAGCTTAAACTGCAAGAGGATATGAGAGCGAAGCCTGTGAAGAGATCGTTATCAGTAGATGATGAAGAAGAGGATTTAAGTTGGGATGTTGATGAGGACGATGATGTTGATGATGTTAATATTGAACATAAACAACAAGGTGATCAATTAATGTCAAGCGCCTCAAAAGGCGAAGATTTGGATGACGAAGTTAAAGCGCAAAGTTCTAAGGTTGTTGATGAAGATGATAAGAACAGAGATGAATCAGTGGTGAAATCTAATGAAAAGGTTGATATGAAAGTGGATTCGGCTGAAGTTAAAGATAAAGATAGGAATGTGGTTGTTGAGTCGAATCAACCTTCATTTCGTGAGGATGATGATATTGGGTGGGATGAGATTGAAGATCTTGGGGACGATGATGACCGGAAAGTCTCTCATGGTGATGCAGATGCCAGTAAAGCCGCCTTGCGCACAAGGTTGGCTACTGCTGCAGATGAGGAGGATTTGAATTGGGATATTGAAGATGATGATGAAGAAGATGACAAGACTGTAAAACCCGGTGATAAGTGAGTATGCATAACAATAGTTAAATCACCTAAGGTGTTTTGCATTGTGTTTTTACATGTTTTGTTTGTGTAAAGTTGCTGTAATTGTTTCTACTTTTTAGTCTTTACCTGTCATTCTTAAGTGATATGTAATACGTCGTTCTTGTTCATAATAATACGTCTTCCATAGTTCCATATGTTGCCACTATGGTTGTCTATGTTATTGTTTGGTTCCTAGCTTTCAAACATTACACCCATGCTTTTCAAGCTTACACCACAAAACAATAGAGCTCAAAATGTATAACAATTGAAGCTCAGCTTACAAGAAGCATTCGGGTTAACTATTCTTTATATTTTCTTATATAGGGGCGTAGGGCTTGAGTTGGCCTATTTAACCGATATGCAAGTTGATCTCAAGCTTTCAATAGAGCTCAAAATGTGTAACAGGTAAAGCTCTACCTTACAAGAAACATGACTATATTTGTTATAACTGTAACTCGCCAACGATTTATGGCACGTTTAACCAGTTACGACCTATTCACTACAAAATCGCCCATTTACAACCCACCAATTTGTTTTGACTCATTTAGATAAACGGATTACGCGTTTCATGTCCATATGCAGTTAATTTCTTTGACACAAATATGTAAGTGTGTTCAAGTTCATCTATTTCAACCCATTACCCCTAGGTTTCTTATGTATATAATTTTGAGTTGGTTAAATTGCAAGCATCAGTAAGCATCTTCAAACAACAAACACACAAAACTGAATTCAAGTTTTTAACTCATGACAGTCAACTTGAGCTCACGTTTGACTCCTAACAGTTTTAGTGCTATGCAAAATTTAAAAGAAACACCTCCAAATAACTAAACATGTAAAAAAGCAAATGATAATGATAAAAAAAAATTCACACCTTTTAATTAAAGATTTTAACGACTATTCTCGATTCTCTATCATGACAACAATGGATTAGTCTAATCACCGATACTAAAACCTATTCGGTTCCCTTGTAGCCAAATAAAATCTCTGTTTCAAACGCCCAAACCACACCACCAGTTTCACGAACCCACATTTCTCAAGCAACACTAATACCAGAATCAGCGGAACGGTCCATTTTTATGCGGTTCGGTGGGGGCAGGCAGTGCCAGAAGCCTCCCCCTTTGAGCACGAGGAGGTAGATGTTTAGTCGGCTTTTTTGGCCCATTGTTCCAGGGTAAGAAAACACCAGTCCCACCACGTGGCAGCCTTCTTGGGCTCATAACCATGGGCGGGAGCGGTGCTAACATAAGAAGTTGTGGGCCCCATTTTGGGGCATGAATCGACTCGCCTGTTAATATTGGAGTTGGAAGACCGGGCTGCCACACGGTCATGGCCCCGGCCATGGGATCTTTTGGGGCTTGGTTTTTGTCTGCTCGGACTTTGAAAAACGTGACGCTGATTCGCTTAGTTGGAGACTGGCACATGGCGTGGCGTGCCATGTCAGCACTGTTTCCCCTCATCACTAACAGTGACCTGTGGAGTAGTGAAAATTGTTATTATAAAAGGTGTACTTATTATTATGTATAGATGGCTTACCCTTCCTTGAGAGAAAGCATGAGTGGTCCTTTATAGTTGCCATCATTGTCACAGACTAGACTACGCCCGAAAGCCATTGTTGACTCGGATAGAACAAGTGTCAAGATAGGTTGCTCTAAATGTGGCGTTTTCAAGAACGGCTGTGAAAATTCACCCTGCAAGTGGATTCCGTTTCGAGTATCACTACCATGTGTGTATAGAGTTTGGATCATTTTAGAATTTCTATATAATTTGATAACTTTAAAATCTCTTAGCAACCAATCATTTTATTTATTTAATTATATGTATTTGATGATATTTGGGGTTAGTTTTGTCATTTATTATATGTAATTTTTATGATTTCAAATATGTAAAGTTGTAATCACATGTTTCCAATCAGAAAATTACATACAATATATGACAAAACTAACCTCAAATACATAAATTTTAATAAATAAAATGATTGGTTGTTAAAAAGTTTTTAAATTATTTTAAAGTTCTGAAATGATGCTAATCCTATATACATATATACACATATGTGTAACATGATTAAAAGTTAATTTAAGAGCAAATTGTAGTACCTCATCAAAAAAGTTTATGATGCAACTGTTGGGTCGTCTGTTTTCAGAAACTAAGTGAAGCTGAATGAGATGGTCGATGACGCCTTCAAGAGGAGCAGGGATCGGGTCGATATTGCCTGTAAACATATTTAAAGCAGCCACAATTTTATATCTTTGGATCAAATTTAGAATAATATTATTCATATCAAATGATTTATGAGGTTGCATCTTACTGTCTTGGGATTTATTAGTAGCTGCAACTTGGTCTTCTTTTATCTGTCCAAATATTGGAGCTCCAAACTGAATAAGCTCTCTCTTGATTAACTTTGACTGCTGATTGTACATGATAAAAGTCTCACCTAATCATCACCCATAATCAATAGGATTATAAAACCATGTTACCAAAAAAAGAACATTATTTTCTAAATAAGGAAATGATGTATTTCATGAGATGTTATTTTTTTGGTCTCAAACATGTATAATTAAGGCTGCAAACCTGTTCAATCCCTTACTATCTCAAAACTTCGGTCCGAAAAGGAAAGAACAAGGTAAACTAGAAAAGCATCACGAATCACGGGGTCCACCTGAGAGTTCACCATTTTGGCCAGCGGCTCGGAGATCGGTTACATAGTTGGTTAACTTTGAAAGCTCGGTCATGTTAAGTACATCATCATATAGCTTCAACCCTCTCCCCATATTCACCTGCCAATCATAAGTTCAATCTAACATGTTAGTTTCTTTTCTTACCATTTAACGCCATATACAATTGTTACAATATAAATAATTCAAATTTTAATAAAAGAACATACCATATGCCCTTTAACAGACTCCTTAGCCGTAAACCCTTTTGTTATCTTCATTTCAGCACGCCTAGCCTCCCAATCTTCTCGGTTTGAGCATATTTCAAAATTTTCCACTGTCGAATGCACTTCATGAGTATCTGTACAATTTAAAAAAATGAGTACAGTCATCGTCGAAACCATATGGGGTCTATATCTCTTAAATTTTCTCTTAACATAGGTATCAAACATTATCATTTTCTTATAGCTCGACATCAAATATGTTGTTGACATGTTAAAAAGCTTCAACTTATTGTTAGTGGATAACTAATTTAACTCCAGAGTCCAGACAATTTTATTGATAACAATCACTGTTATGATAATATTACATTTCTGACTTCATTCAGAGGATATTTTTGGA
The DNA here is from genome assembly GCF_021521415.1 of Bidens hawaiensis. Classification (NCBI taxonomy): domain Eukaryota; kingdom Viridiplantae; phylum Streptophyta; class Magnoliopsida; order Asterales; family Asteraceae; genus Bidens; species Bidens hawaiensis. Next base: position 1,282,922 of record NW_027491253.1, read on the forward strand.
ATTTGAGACCAAGAAATCACCAACCGCCCAATGTGCAACCCTACCTCACCCCACCATGGTCCATGCTACATATGATTCCTTTTATCCTTATTAACACTTTTGTACCCTTTTTAAGTAAGAACATTCGTTATAGGCACCACATCACTATTATCAGGCACCGAGCACTACTCCAATAGCACCTTTCCACTAACACAGTACGACAAAGCTCCCTCCCACTATGCAACTTACTCTTTTCCACTAGGGAATTATTGTCATTGTCATGATAACATTAATATAAAGAGAATCATATGAAAATGTGAAGCATTTAATGTAACTTGTATTTTGTTACAAATCATGAGTAGCAAAATATAAGGCAATTAAGTGATGAAAATAAAATTACAAACACTTGGCATACATATGAAAGGAAATGATATTAATTATAATGTTGTATTTTAATGCAATGTAATCAAAGCAATACACAAAAGGTATTTATTATGGTGTATAAAATTTGCATAAAAGTTAATTGTAACAAATTTGGAAAATAATAAAGTTGAAATTCGTGTGAGTTAGTTTGGTCCCACTAGATGGGCGGATGACACAACATAGAGTGTTATAAAGAAATCAATATCGTCCCAAGGATTAGAATCCAATGACCAAATGTCAAAAACTCCACCAAACAAACAAGAATTCTTTGGCAAACCATCTTTAATTCAATGGTATCCCTAGACTTTAAAATACTTTCAACAAAATAAAGATGGTTAAGCTTTGATAGGTGAGAACAAAGGGATTCTGTGCAAATTGCTACATAAGCAAGCACACTTCCTCTATTTACTCAAAAGTTAAAAAGAAACTTTTGATACAAGTTTGACCACGAAATTCTCACCAAAATCCTCGGAATTAGCAGAAATAATTGAATTCTAGCATTTATTGATTCTCATGATCATTCAATCACATCTGTAACCGAAGGAGTTAAGATTATATAAAGTCAGATAAGTCAGTAAAATTGAAAGACGTTAAAAGCTACAACACACAGCTCCCAAGGGAAAAGAGAAGAAATGACTGAAGCTTTTGTAGAATTCAATAATTTAATTAATGAAATATTGTTGTAATGTTGTTGAATTTGGCTGTGTATGGTTATTAAATTAAAATATATATATAAAGGCTCCATAAAACTCATGTAAGTGTAAAGTGTTCATTGTGAAAATGATTTGTGTGTCAATGCCCGTGAATTTAAAATTAAAAGTTATAAATAATTAACGAGCAGCATGTGAGTGATGAGAAAAAGAGGTACAGATCTGAAATCCGCAACTGTACTTAATTTGACGTAAACAAATATAGATATTATAAAACGATACAGGACTACACGATTCGTATAAACACATATACCTCTCATGTAGGTTCTTATGACGCATATAGCTCTATCAGATTATTAACAAACACACACATATATATATATATATAAAGTAACAGTAATAAATATTAACCGAATAAAACAAGCAATAATAATTCATTACCTGCATCAGTAATCCCGCTCTTCGGCGAATAATCCTTAGTAGAATCATCATCAACCACCTCACCACCGCCATTACCATTACCATTAACATCCACAAATCCATCCACAACAACTTCACGTTTAACCTCCACCACCGGCGCCTGCACCTTTGCATTCACATTCTCATCACCACCCCTCATCTTCACCTTCTGCAGCTCCGTCGTGACATCAGCGATCGAAAAAAACTTCTGCATCTGCAGAATCGGGATCCAATTCAACCGACGACGGTGTATAGCCGCGAACACCACCTCGTAGTCACGTCGTCCGCCTTCAAACTGCGACAAATGGCCACACAACGCGTCGATTATCGCATTCGCCGCAGCAAACTCGCCTCGGAACCACGAGATTATCGCGTCCTTAGCCAACGCCTCCGGCATCACCGCCGCCGTCGCCGGAAACATCACCGGCGTTCGATCCGCCACTGCAGGCGCCATGTCAGATACACGTGATATGGAAACCTAATATTCTATTCGACGAAACGACGACGTACGGTTAACGGATCTATAATTATAATTCTATATGTATATATAATATATACACCTTGTATATATAGTGACTGAAAAATTTGAGAGAAGAGATGAATGTATGTATAGAGGACGATATATGTATATAGGCACCTTGTATATGTAGTGACTGGAAAAAATTGAAGGAAAAAACAAAAAATATTTATGAGCTTAATTGGCTAGTCCGTCAGGGGGGAATATGCTGACGTGTTAGTTTATTATTTGTAACGTTTGCCAGCATGTAATTGTTATTTGTGTTGAGCCATTTTGGACTAAGGGCAAAGGGGTAGGTTTCAATATATTTATTAAAAAATTTAAAAGATTCGAATATAATATTTTATTAGATATGTGGTAGTAACTACCACAATTTAATGAATGATGAATCTGGTCGTCACGATGAGCACAAAATTAAATTGATTTCCTATTATGAAAAAGGTAAAAAATTAAATGTGTTACTAGATTCATGCAAGTTTTTGTAGGTTCCCAGCCGGATCTACACGAGATATCGCGTTCTACGTAGGTGCGGAATCCCTACGTAAGACGTTACGAGTATAGAAAACGATACGAGCTAACGCACGATACGATAATCAAACACACGTTGTATTTCAACCGTAAACACGTGATACTATGATCACTGAGTACAAACTCTCTGACTCGAATACACGAATAACACTCTCTCAAAACACCAACTCTCTCGATATTAATGTGTAATCTAAGCCGTAACCTAGACTATATATTCACGACAACTTCGCGTGGCATGTTCAGGCGAAGTTGTCACTAACTTCGCTTGTCTAACAAGTTCGCCTATATCAGCGAACTTGTTAGCAACTTCGCTTACATACAAACTCAAATCCAAACGACTCGATTACAGACACTAGACACTGAACTACTGACATCTTGCACCAACAGACTCCCCCTTGGCAGTAGCTTCATCTCTTTAGCTTCAAACACGTGTCTTGTAATCTTCAACAATCTTGCATCTTCATCTTCAAGCATGAACTCCTTCGCGTACACAAACTGATACAATTCTTTGATATTTCTTCGCTTCGTCTTTCCAAGCAGGAATATAAAAGATTTTCTTCTCATTCAGCACCTGCAGATCAGCTTGCGACAAGTTCACTAGATGCATCGGATCATAAACTCTTAGCAGCTCTTGTTTATCTTCGTCTTCCATCACTGCTTCAGCTGTTTCACAATCAACATACCACCACTTTAGATCTTTGAGCACATCCTTGGGCATTTGTTTCATCGGCACTTCTTTAAGGCACCGGATCGGCTTATACTTCATAATCATCCAAGGTTTTCCATCTGCTCTCAAACCTCTATCCTTGTCTTCAACAAGTTTTCCCTTTTGTGGTTTCAACAGCTCAAATTTCTTCTCTTTTATACTCTCTTTCCACACAATTTTCCCAATAACTCTAGCCATATTATCATCACTTCGGTTTATCAATCCCAATCTGGCTAAGTCTTTCACTTCACATTCTGGCAGTGTATTCAGTGATCTTAAAAGTCTTTTGAAATACTGAACACCGTCATATCTCTTAATCACGAAGAGCCTCAACTGCTCATCATATATCCAGCAAATAATCCCTTTCTTCGCTTCAGCATAACCTTTAATGTTGTAACTCTTCTTAAACATTGTAGGAACCGCTGGTTTCTTCGTTTTGACGAACCACTGAGCATAGCCTTCTTTCCATCTAGGCTGCTTTTCCCATTCAGATTCATCACTTGCCATCTCTTTACTCATATCTGCTTTCTCAACATCTGGAATGTCATGCTCAATATTTTCCTCAACTATCTCTCCCTCTTCTATCTCTGTATCAATCACAATCTCTTCACCAATCTTCTCTATCTCTTCCACTGGTAATACATCATCATCACCAACCAACTCATCATCCATCTCCTCAACTTCCACTACCACCACATCATCACCACCAGCTGCAGTTGTCGACTCCCCCTGAGTTGTGGAAGTCCCAAGAGCTTGTACAGTTCTTGGCAACTCACCACCTGCACCTTTCGATGCATTGGGATCATCGTCTCTATCATTGCGCTTCTTCGTCCTCAACTCATCGCCTTTACAGCTCGTCTCCCCCTGAGATGCCAAGAACTCCTTCAGAGCATCTATGATTTTTTCATGTTCTACCAGCAGGGACGACTGCATCTGATTCTCTGCAACTAGGCGTTGAATAGCCTGGGTCTGGATAAGATTAATCATTGACTGTTCTGCCACGACCCGTTCAAGTGCTGCTATTCGTTCTGAGTCTGATAAGGTTGCATCGAAATCAAACCTCAGATGTGATATATCTTGAGTGTACTGAGGAGGGATTTCCGATGTAACCGGGACCTCAGAAGTAGGCAAAGACGTAACCGCAGGTGGTATCGTCACCGATAACCCTGCAGTGGCCACAATAGTCGACTCGATAAATTGTGCCACGACCTCCGTTGGAGTAACAGTCGGAGGCGGCAACGAAACGATCTCAGGAGCCGAAAGTTGGAAAGTAGTGGGTGGGAGGCCAAATGTAGATGAGGTAGCCACCACGGGAACAACCGTAGCGCTTGGCCTTGTAACCTGTAATGATGAGGGAACCATTGTCATACCTGATAGTGCTGGTGGAGTGAAACGTACCACCCTAGAGCTCTCACCGACTCCCGATCCTGCACCTATCCGTTCCCTTCTTGACCTCCGTATTAACCGTTGTACCTCTTCTTCATAATCTGACTCGCTGTCATCATTAGTTCTCTTTCTCTTCCCATGAGTCCGTTCATGTGTTACCAACATCCTTCTTGCCTCATCAGAACCAGCCACCGTAGCAGCTGTCCTAGTAACATTCACAGTCGAAGCACGTTCAACCGGGACCTGTACATTCTCCTCTGGATCAACCCTTTCCATGTCAAAAAATCCTTGACCGCCAAACTCTGCGTCAAGGTCAACGTTCTCCTCCGGTGACACAACAGGAGCAGCAGGTATAGCTTGAGGTGCTCCTGCCTGTTGTGGTGCCGGGTCCCTAAACTCGTCCCCACGAGCAGGCACATACCCTGGGTTGATCAAGTACCCAAAAAGTGGAGTATGGCGAGGACGGAGCTCAGGTTTGCTCCTCGCACTTGAATATCTGCATTGGGCGAAGATTCTTTTGTTCACACTCTCTACATATCTGATTGGACGGCGCTTAGGTAGCGTAGGAGCAACATGATTCAAGATCATTTGTAGGAATCTTGGATACATTATGAATCTCTCACGCGCCATCGCCCTTCTCTGACGATCAATCTCATAAAAGACCATCTGACTAAAGCTGTATCGCTTGTTGTAAGTCAGAGCAGTCATCGCCGACTGCATGGTCGCGCCCATGCCATTAGTGCCCGCCTTTCTCCCTGACATGCATACAATCATGACATGCATGAGAAAGCGCCACTGGTAAGCAAAAATCCTTTCCTTCTCTGAGTATCCCCCAGGGGACCAGAGTATCCCATTCTCAAAAACGCTCCATCACGGAAAGGAGCTACAAACTCTGTCGGGTCATCCCTTGTCTCATTTCCAAACCGTAAAGCCGCCCGGATTTGTTCAGAAGAGAACTGAACAATCTGATTGTTTACTGTTGCGCGCATCACCGGGGGTTCGACTCTACAGTCATATTCCACGGTCTGCTAAAAATCCTCAATGTTGGGCAAGGATATCGGCAGAGTTGTTGTAATCGCGTGGAATATCCGCGAGCGTAAAAGAAATGTGATGATTTCGCGGAAATCATCAACTCCGCTCGCCTCCGGGTCTAATGTTATATACATGTTATGACCCGGGAAGAACTGTCTCTGGTTATCACCACCGTCATCTCCGCCTGCACCACCTACAGCAGCCATATCTGCATCAAACAGACTAAGTTAGATACACGTCAACACAAATCACAAGTTCGCCTGTTACCATGAGTGAAGTTGTGATCTATTCTGTATAGGCGAAGTTAGAGGTGGGGCGAAGTTGGGAAACAACTTCGCTTCAACTTTAACTTCGTCTGTTAATTGTTAAGTAAAAAGGTCCAGGCGAAGTTAATGGTAACTTCGCCTAACCACAACATCGCCTCAAAAACTGTTTCAAAATCTATAAACAAGCGAAGTTAAACCTCAGGCGAAGTTACGGATAACTTCGCCGAATTCGAATCGGCAACAGTTAGGTTTATCGAACGACGTGTAGATGATGAAATTGGAGATCGAGGACTCCGTAACACATGATTTTATGAAGTTTTAGACGTTCAAGTAAAATACTATCACGTAATAACAAGTTTGAAATCGGGTGTTTGAGGTTCGAAAGATCGAGGTCGTTAATCGAGTCGAAACGACCGATGATTAACCTCAATAGACAGAGATTATACGATAAAAGAACCCTACACACCTTGAAATCGGATTGAATCGAAAGAAAGTTAACACAGATTGAAGAACGATAAGTTCGCTTAGGTTATACGGAGATAAGTTCGCTGAGATTTGGAAAATAATGAATCGTCTGACCTTAAAACTTCTTTATATAGGGTCAGAGTTAGTACAGGCGAAGTTATCGATAACTTCGCCTATTCCAGGCGAAGTTATGAACAAGTTCGCCGGTATTTACAAAACAAACCCCTATACTTTGACAAATTTGCAATTAAGTTTTAAAACATCCTTTAAAGCGTTAAATGATACGATCAAGACCAAGTAACCACGTATAAAATAATACAACTACATAAGTAGAAAAACTTTTTTAAACTAAAGTACACGGGATCAAATTTCAGTATTGACAGGGACTACCATGTTTTAGAAAAGATCCGAACAGGAATCATACTAATTACGTGACTGTCACACAGATCCGTGTTCAGCTGTATTATGACATAAAGAAACAGGTTGTAAGCAGGTAATATACTTAAAATGGTTTTCATCGTTTCTGTGATACGAGTTAGGTTCAATTAAGCTCAAAACTTAAGTGGGCAACAACTCAGAGATTATGATGTCTCCTATCTATTCTCAAAGCGTATTTGGCTTTCCCCAAGTCACCCCGAATTGACCTCGACCCGTAGTGTCTGATTAAGTAGTAATTACTCTTCGATCTTAGACTCTGCTTCCAGTTCACCTTCTTGCGTCTTGATTGAGAATCATTAACATTATGAACTCTAGAATGTCTCAATTTTTTTTTATTTTTTTTTTAAAGTATTTACACAACTTCAGATAAACTACTGCAAGTCCCGAATCTGGATCACTGCAGTTTCTTGACACGCTATCTTCACGGGAATCAGAACACTCACGGGCTCGTGTATGACTGGGTAATCGCTTTTCTGCCTATCATTCGGAAAGATATATATGGAGACATGCACAACCCATAAGAAGTTTCCACATAAAATCGAGTAGATTTAGTTAGTATCACTTCAATTTTTACGCACCATAAAAAGCTACCATGACATACAATGACTGTTCTAAAGTCTTTTAGGCCTAATAACTTCACTAGTTAAGCACACAGAATCAGTATATCTATCACCTTCCAAGGTTGGATAAATTTTCTGTTAAACATAGTAAAGTAACTTCTTACGAAGTAGTAGACTTGAAAAATAATTTCATCTCCCCCAAAAATTTTTAACTTCAATCACCCCGATCAAATTGAAGTTTTCAGATAAACGGCTATCCCGAAGATCCAATGGATCAGCTGGACCGACCACATACAAGTATGTGTCCTTCTAACTAAGTGTGATCGACTAATTTTCAGCGAAAGAATGAAAACACATCATAAACCGCCCCGGTCACTTTCAGTCATCTGGTTAATGGCTATCCTCATATTCTACAAGTAGAAATGAGGACCAAAAATATCCGAAGACATGTCCTTCAAACTGAGGCAACCGACATACTTTTAAGCGATAGTGACGTTTTTTTTTTAAACAAAAACATAAAGCATGGTTACTCGGGATTGATCATCCCATTCAGCTCAATAAGGTTTTGAAATCTAGTTTTGTCAAACGCTTTCGTAAACAAGTCAGCGAAATTATCTAGCGAATCAACCTTTTCGAGCTCAATCAGTTTCTTCTCAGCACAATCCCTTATAAAATGATGATGTATGTCAATGTGTTTAGTTTTACTGTGCTTAACGGGATTGTTAGTTACTGAGATAGCAGCAGTGTTATCAATGCAAATAGGAGTAAGAGTAAAATTCAGACCATAATCGCGCAACTGTTGTTGAATCCAAAGAACCTGGGAGCAGCAGTTGGATGCTGCCATGTATTCTGCTTCACAGGTTGAAATTGCGACTGAGGTCTGCTTCTTGCATTGCCAGGACACTAGTCTGCCACCAAGAAACTGACATCCACCAGTTGTAGACTTCCGACTCTGATTGCACCCTCCATAATCAAAATCTGTGTAGGCGACCAACTCCAAGTCTCCTCCTTTTGTGTACCACAACCCCAGCTTAGGTTTGCCTTTGAGATACCTCAATATTCTCTTCGCACCCTTCAAGTGAGATTCCTTTGAGTTTGCCTGAAAGCGAGCACAAAGACAAACAGCAAACATTATATCAGGCCTAGAAGCAGTTAAGTACATTAAAGAACCTATTATAGCCCGATATTGGGTTGGGTCCACGTCTGCATCGTTGTTTGACTCAGCACCCAATTTGTGGTTGACGCAGACTGGAGTATCGTATGGAGTGCTGTCCTCCATCTTGAAACGTTTGAGAACATCATGGACATACTCCGTCTGATGAATGAACATACCATCTTTCTTCTGATCAACCTGCAGTCCTAAAAAGAAAGTTAGTTCACCCATAGCACTCATTTCAAATCTCTTCTTCATGACGTCCTCAAACTCCTGACACATGGCGACCTTTGATGCAGCAAAGATAATGCGTCCACGTAGACTTGCACCAGTAGTAAGTCGCTCCCTTTTCTCTTGAAGAACAATGTGCTATCTATCTTACCTCTTTCAAACTCATTCTCAAGCAAGTAGTCGGATAACGTTGAGTACCAGGCCCGAGGTGCCTGATGTAGTCCATACAGTACTTTACTTAGCTTGTACACGTGATCGGGAAAGTCAGGGTCAGGAAAACCCGGAGGTTGCTCAACGTACACAACCACATCGACTTTACCATTTAGGAACGCACTCTTCACATACAACTGAAAGACCTTCATCTCCTTATGAGCAGCAAATGCCAAAAACAGCCGAATGGCTTCCAATCTTGCCACAGGAGCAAACACCTCATTGTAATCAATCCCCTCTTGCTGATTAAAGCCTTTAACAACCAGCCTCGCCTTGTTCCTGATAACAATCCCTTTCTCATCTCTCTTGCATTTGAAGACCCATTTTGTGCCAATAGCATGCACATTCCTTGGTTTTTCAACCAAGTTCCATACTTCCATTTTCTTAAACTGAGCTAACTCTTCTTGCATGGCTTCGACCCACGAGCTGTCCTTAAGAGCCATTTGATAGTTCTTTGGTTCAATCTGGCTGATGAAGCAGGTGTACAAGCATTCGTTGACAATGCCCGTGTCTTTAATGCTTGTGTAAACACGGGTGTGCTCATTCAAGCTTTTTCTTGTTTGTACACCGGCGGACAGATCACCTATCACGTTCTCCAAAGGGTGATCTTTGTGAATTCTCGTAGTCGGAACCGAACTGACATTCGGATTATCTTCCAAGTTCGAAGATAGCTCATCAATGGGTGATTGATGTTGAGAGTGAAACGGATTGATGAATTCCTCTTTAGTAGAGGCAGCAAGGGTATTGACAGCATTTGACGAGGAAGGCTGACATTCATCAAACTATGGTCGTTGCACCAAAGTGTCTTCCTCATCGCATATCATCTTCGTAGCAATTCTTTCCTCAACTTCTGCAAAATCCAAATAAGGCATGTTAAAAGATTTAAAAAGTCTATCATAGTCGAAAACACCAGCGGGTCCCGTGCTTGGTTTTGGTGATTTGTTACTTGTGATATCAGTGTTACACACCACCTCAACCTTGCTGGTCGATGTATTAAAGACCCGTCTGTTGGGAGTCCCAACAACATATCCGACTAAGATTCCTTCGTCGGCTACTTCACCAAATTTAGAATTGGTCTTTAATATCGAACACGGGGACCCGAATGGTTCAAGACCACTCAAGTTGGGCTTTCTCCCATGCATAAGTTCATAACAGGTTTTATTTAATCTTTTAACAGTTAACACTCTATTAAGGATATAACAGGCTGTTGCAACAGCTTCAGCCCAGAACACCACGGTAAGTTTTAAATCAGCCAGCATGGTTCTGGCTCCTTCAATTAACATTCTGTTCTTCCTCTCTGCCACTCCATTTTGTTGCGGAGTATACGGAGCGCTGAACTGATGTTCGATTCCTTTCTGTAAGCAGAAGAGCTCCATCTGATAGTTCTTGAACTCAGTCCCATTGTCACTCCTGATGTATTTAACTCTTTTTCCCATAATGTTCTCAACTTTGGTAATCAAATTTATCACCATCTGAACCATTTCATCCTTTGACTTCAGGAAATATACCCAAGAGTTTCGAGAGAAATCATCAGTGATCACCAAGCAGTACGATGTTCCTCCTAGGCTTTTTGCATTCACGGGACCAAAGAGATCCATGTGAAGTAGTTCTAGGGTACTGACAATTGAATTGACCTTCTTGGTGAGATGAGATTTCTTGTGTTGCTTTCCCTTTTTGCATGATAAGCATTTGTCTTCAAAGTTAAAATTCTTCAAGGGAACACCCAGCACAAGCCCATTTTTGACAAGGTAGTTCATTTTCCGAAGATGAATATGCCCCATTCTCCTATGCCACAACTCGGACTCCGATTCAGTTGCTTTTGACAGAAGACACGATTCTTTTGTGGCCATCTCAGTCGACCTCATATCCATGATATACGTATTCTTCACTCTTGGAGCCTTCATAACAATCCAATTCTCTGGTATCTTGAAACCAGGATATAGTACGATCGCCTCATTCTTTGTAAAATGTACGGTGTACTCTTTGTCACAGATCTGCGAAACACTCAGCATATTGTGCTTCAGTTCTTCAACAAAAATTACTTTCTCCAAAGTCATCTTTCCATTCGACACCGTCCCTATTCCGGTAATCCTTCCACCGCTCTCTCCTGCGAAACTCACTCTTCCTCCTTGAACAGGTTTCCAGTCGTGTAACAATTTCTTGTTACCTGTCATGTGTCGGGAACAGCCGCTATCCACAACCCATTGATTGTTGGCAGCCCTGTTCAACTGTTCCTGCACGATTAAAGCAGATGATTAAAATCTGGGGACCCAAGACCGATTGGTCTTGGGTCGATACATCCCGTACCTTGGCTGTCCAAAGTTAGTATCATAATAATTTCTGTGAGTCCTAACAGGATACCTTGTTGTGGATTGTCTATGAGGCCATCCAAACCTTCGTGAATTAAAAGAATTATTACTTATGGTTTGGTTGTTAGCAGTGAAAAACTGAGATCTTTTTCTTTGAAAACCTGAATTAGTCCAATTTCTGAACTTTGATGAGTTTTCAGTTTTAACATTTCCGTTAGTTCTATTCTCAGTTCTCGAAGGCCTCACACCTCTGAATCTCTGCTTCAGAGGGCAATCAGCAACTAGGTGTCCTAATTGATTACATCTGAAACAACTCCTGTGTTCAACTTTCTTTTCCATAGTTGTTTTAGATGTTGAGGCTGTATTACTGCCCGTTTGTCTCACATATGGTGGGACAATCGGGTTTAGTGGAGACTTCTTTTCAGGTGTTTTATTTTTCTCTCCACTTTTTGGTAACACTGCCTCTTGTTTTATCTCACTCGACTCGGAAGACTTGTCCGAGTTAGATGAGACAGGACTAGGCACAGAAATTTTCACATTAGACACAGGCTTACTCGTTTCGCCTTTACTAACTTCTGCTTATTTAATCGTTACCTTAACCGGAACTGTCTGACCATAGTCAACATCGACAGATTTCTGATTACTAGGGTCATAAGTGTAATTATGATTGAAAGGTGGTGGAACTTCATGATAACCAATTCCTCCCCTTTTAACTGGGGAACCTTGATCACTAACGAGGTGATCAAGTATAGCGGTGGAATTTCTGAATTTCTCAAGTTTCCTGTTAAGTTCCACCACTTTCACCTGGTGATCAGCTATCTGTTTATCCCTTTCAGCTATTAGTTTGGTTTTCTCTTCTAGTACTTCATAGCTAAGATCAATCACTTGAATTTTTTCAGCAAGCTTTGCTTTAAGACTTTTAATATCTTTCTCACTAGCTTTAATTTTTACTTTGTAACTATTTTCTCTAGCTTTAGTGAAATGATGATCTTCTTTTAATGTTTTAAATTGCGCATCCAAACTAACAAACTGATCAGCTATAGTTATCAGTTGTTCAGACAGATGTTCACACTTAGTACAAGGGAGTTCGGTACTTACCTCGGAGAGCTGGTCTGCCACATCTGCCATGTAAGCTTCATTTTCGCCAGTTCCCTTCTCACTATCTGCAGTTTCGATGTTTGCCAAATTGGCCTGTTTAAATACTTCTTCAACATGCAGATTCCAGTTGTACTCCTCGTTCTGTCTGGAAATCATGGCTCTATAGTCATTACCACTACCACTCTGCTGTGTAGATCTGTTTTGACTGCGTTCTACACGTTCATTTTTGCACTCTTTTGCAAAGTGGCCATTCTGCTGACAGTTGTAACAGCGAACCTTCGACTTATCAAACCCTGGCCTCTCACTGACAAACTTCCTGCCAGTCTTCTTCATGAACCTCTTAACCCTTCTCACAATCATAGCCATCTGCCACTGCAGATCCATCTCCTCCAGATCATCAGCATCGATCTGATCATAGTCTTCATCCAAAATTGCAGGATCAACAATCTTACCCTGAATGTAATTCTCATACGAAGCAATAAAAGATGCATAGAGAGCAAACTGTTGTTCAGCAGATTTAACACTCATGGGCATCTTCGAGTAGTTGTTGTTTGAAACACTTGGGGAAAAACTACTCTTGGTCGCTTGAGGTTGAGAAGCATTTGATCCTCCAGCTATAAAGCACACATCACCGTTCATGTTGAGAGATACATGTCCTTCATGTGTTGAGCTAGCGCCTGACTCTCCCTTAGAGTAATAAGCAGATGATTCAGTTTTCGAACTTGATCCTGAGTTAACCTTTGCACCATACATACCCGGATCTTGAACCTGATCGGTAGGTGTCTCCTTTCGTACCATGTTCAGTTCAAACGTTCGTAGCTTGTTTACTGCCGTTTCCAAATCATAGTCGGCAAAGTCTTTGTCTTCTCTCATCAACACGGTGTACATCTCCCATTTCGGTGGGAGAGCATCAAGAAGCTTTTCAACAATCTCATCTTCTTTGTAAGCAATTGAATAGTTGCTGAGTTCAGTCATCAGATGATAATATCTAGTGATGATATCATCAAGTGATTCATTCTTCAGATACTTGAAGACCGAGAATTGGGTTTTTAGAAGTTTAATCTTCGATGCACGAATTCCCACATTGCCCTCAAACCGGTTTTCAAGCGCTTCCCAAAGCTCTCTGCAGTTTTATACTTTCTGAAAGTGTGCAGAATCTCTTGTGGAAGAGCCATTGTAATTGCTGCATGAGCTTTGCTTTCGGCCTCATACATTTTCTTCTCTTCTTCTTCCATCTCTTTGTATTTCTTGATCTGATCACGACCCTCATACTCAGTAGTAGGTGGAATGTAACCATCTTGTATGCATACCCACATCTTAGCATCTTGGTACTTGACATATTGTTCAAAACGATCTTTCCACGCTACATAATCAGTTTTCTTAAGCATCTTCGGTGCCTTTGTAGCCGAACCTGCTTCCACTTCCATCTTAACTAGTTCCGTAATGTTGATTGACGACATCTTTCACGAAACCCAAAGAAACTCGAAAAATAAAAATTTTATTTTAAACAGTACTGTAGGCGAAGTTGAGGATAACTTCGCTTAAGTCTGAACTTCGCTGATTCTGAACTTCGCTTCCTTTTTAAATTCGCCTGATTCGGCGAAGTTGTGTATAACTTCGCTTAAGGTAAGCGAACTTGTGAAGTAGGCGAAGTTGTGGGTAACTTCGCTTGAGATAAGCGAACTTGAGAAGGTAGGCGAAGTTGTGGATAACTTCGCTTAACCTTATATCTTCGCTGAAACCCTACGAACAGTGACGACAACTTCGCCTGATGAACACGATGAATATGCAGGTTAGATTTCTGGGTTTTACGAGGTTTGTGAATGTGTTATGGGTTGTTTATGATTGTAGGAGGTGAGTAGGACACAAAAACTCAGAAAACTCGCCCCGCGAATAGTCGAACGGAACGATTTCTACACCCGCGTGATAATCCCGAACCACACAATCGAGCAAAAGCTCTGATACCAATTGTAGGTTCCCAGCCGGATCTACACGAGATATCGCGTTCTACGTAGGTGCGGAATCCCTACGTAAGACGTTACGAGTATAGAAAACGATACGAGCTAACACACGATACGATAATCAAACACACGTTGTATTTCAACCCTAAACACGTGATACTATGATCACTGAGTACAAACTCTCTGACTCGAATACACGAATAACACTCTCTCAAAACACCAACTCTCTCGATATTAATGTGTAATCTAAGCCGTAACCTAGACTATATATTCACGACAACTTCGCCTGGCATGTTCAGGCGAAGTTGTCACTAACTTCGCTTGTCTAACAAGTTCGCCTATATCAGCGAACTTGTTAGCAACTTCGCTTACATACAAACTCAAATCCAAACGACTCGATTACAGACACTAGACACTGAACTACTGACATCATGCACCAACAGTTTTGTTTCAATGTTTTAACGTTTAGGATATTTACAGGTTATAATGACATTTCGATAGAAATAAATTTAAATTGAATAAGAATAGAAATAAATTCATATCTGTTTATTTATTATGAAAAGGTAAGATTAATAAGCACACACTCACGAGGTATTAAACATACACACACAAAAGATGAACAACTCCGCTGATTCACGCTACCACAAATTCAATCCCCTCATGATCTCCTTTCACCTTTGTCTCCCTCTCACAAACACATAAATACACACGGCGGTGATAAATCATTTTGGGTACCTTTGATATTATAATCGATTTAATTGTAACGTCTTCATCCATGAGTCATGCACATTTTATGTGACCCAGACGGATGCATTGGAGAAAGTTTGTCCTTAGGCTCATTTGAAATTAAGCACGGAAAAGAATTGGTGATATATGGACCCATATGTGTATGTCAATGTTCGTGCTCCTCGTGCAGTTGATAATTACAAATGGCCTTTTAGGCCATAAATAATGGTTAATGTTTTTAATTTATATATTCCGACACATTATCACCATTATTTTTAAGCAAAAACATGTGTAATAGTTAATGTCTCTTATACCCTTTAATCATTATCGCTTCAAGTCACAATGAGCTTTATTAGAAAAACGTTCATGCCCTATAACGCCGATAATACCCCTATAATGCCTTATTATGGATATGACCTAACCGTATAAAAGTATTGAATAAAGCTTTGACTTTTCAATTATTGAGTGTTTGTCAAAATAAGGTATCATTTAGCCATTTAGAGTGGAATTGGAAAATTGTGGTTCTAAAGAAAATATTAATTTGCAATTTTTACAATTTACAGCATACGTTTTATACGTATACTTTATTTTAAATAATAATAATAATACAACGTTAAAAAAACTATTGTTATAAATATGTTTTGATCATACAAAATAAATATAAAATGAGATGATAATGAAAATATAGAAACGTTTTTAAACAATGCAAGAGCATTCGAAACATGTTCTCTATATCTTACTATATCTGTAAATTTAAACCAGTAAAATTATCACTACATCGAGATTTTTAAAAGCATTTACGTCAGCTTCTCTAACTATATAATTTAGCTAAAAAATACATTTATCAAAAAAGAATTAATCATCTTTTACAAGTTTTCCTAATCTCATTCTCTATATTGATGTCTATATAATTAAATAATATTTCATCAACCTTTTTATTATTAAATTTTCTCCTTTTCTACTCACATAACGTATATAAAATATATGTATGGAAGGAAAGGTAAATCCCATAGGAGAATCATCATAGCTTATCTGGATTTTTCTCAATTAAGTTGCATATCACGGCGATATCTATTGGCGTCACTTTTATGCGCATTAAGCCTTTGACACTTTTCTCTTTAGAAGGATCAGCACTTCATCAAGGTAAAAGAATTTGTGCCCTCTTAAACCGTGTTCCCCGTAGATACGACATTAAATGTGCTTGTTCGTTTAATAAATGAACAAACATGTACAAGGAATTTCGTTTGGTTTAAATGACGAACAAACACAGGTCGTGTCCATTTAATTGTGTTCGTAAACGTTTGATAAACGTGTTCTTTTACGCTCACGAATGCTTGTTTGTTCATTACAGGTTTTTAACACTGTCCAATGGCTTTTCTTTTTTCTTTTGTTTTTTTTGAACGACCAATGAATCCTTCAATTGGACCACTGACTAAATTCACCACATTGGGATACACTAACTTTCTAATCCGGGAAAAACCCTCACCTAAGGCCAACGCCCGTGAACACCCGGCCGAAAGCATGACAGTGCGGTAATATGAAACTCGTTTACTTCAAGGATCCAACTAGTGAATGCCACCTACTCACCTAGTATCCCATTATCACATGGTGCCACCGATACTAAATGACGAGTGTAGGAATCAAACTTGAGTCACATGAAACACCAATTATTTTCTTTACCACTTCACCACCAGCTCATTTACATACAATGACTTTTCTAGTACTATCATGTTGATTTAAAAAAATTGCTAATTGTAAAGTCAAGATACATATGAGTATTAGGCGATAACTTATATGCAAAATTATCATACGAATATAAATGTTAAAAAAAAAGCGCACCAATGCAAAGTTGGTAGTCGGAACTGAACGTTGAAACTAAATATTCTCGTTTATTTAAATAAAATAAAACACTATTTGTGTTCGTGAACCGTTCACGAACAAGTTAGTTTTCTTAATAAACGGACACAAGCAAGAAATTTTGAATGGTTAGCTATTTGTGAACCATGCGCTTGCCCGATAAAAGACCAGCAAACAAACATGAACAAGGCCTTATTCAACTCAGCTCGTTTGCAGCCCTACCAATAGTATCGAAAAATAGTTGGGCACTTGCCAATCACCATAAACGCCCCCCCCCCCCCCCCCCCAAAAAAAAAAAAAACAAACAAACAAATAAACGCACACACATGATTTTAAGTGATGTGCTATTGTGACGTTTGATATTAGGTGTTGTACCAATACTCCACTTAAGGTAACAAGCATATATTTTTCTTTGGATAATCAACCGCATAACATCTTAACTTTCTAATTACATCATCATTCTTTAAGACGTTAAGTACATGTTAAGAGTCAATTTGCTCATCCATTTAAGGATGGTATAAGGTGCCAATGGGAGTGAAGTCTGTCATAGTCTACGATTATCAAGATAAAACTCGTTACATGAATAGTTAAATTATAAACGTTACAATAAAAATTAAAATACATTGCTAGTTTACTTTAAGAAAGTGTAATCGCTAAAAACAATAAAGTGACTTAAAATATTATGCTATGCTCCCTTAATTTAATGTGTCCATGGATTTCAAATTAAATTTACATAATAGAAAGTACTAAAGCGAATGACAAAAACAAAAAGGTTGGTCTAGTAAATTCCGTCTAGAAAGTATAAGCATTGAGGGTGTCGTACGGCGGGAGTTGACAGAATAAGTTAGTGGCAATGATGGGTCCGGTCGCCGGCTGTGACATTCGTAAAATTTCGACTTGTATTTGTATTTGTATTTGTTAACCCGACCTGGTGGGACATTTCGATGTATTATTATTTGTCATTAATAAAGTATTCCCGACATTGATGTTCAATATTCGTTCGTTTACTATTACTTTTGATTTATTTATAAAACCATAAGTTTTATTGTTAAAAGAACTTCACGGGTTAAATGCGCAAGTAATTCGAAATCATAACTATTTAAAACACATTATAACATCCTCAATGTTCAAGGGCCAAACTGTAAAATAAAATTACTAAATCTATTTTATAACATTCAATAGTCCAAGGGCTGATTATGAAATTTTAACTCTTAATTCATATTAAAACAATTTTAAATCTCCAGGGACTAAACTGTAAGTTTTATTTAAATTATATTATTATATAAAATAATCCCAACCCACCCTCGTCCCTACCGTTTTTCCGACCTCACTCCGGCCGCCGGATTCCGGCGCCGGAGAACCCCACTTACGCCGTATAACTCGTTAACGATCAATTTAATTATTAAAATATCATTAACCGTCGATATTATATTATAATCAATAAATTAATTTGATTATAACGACCTTAACCGCCGGTAAATCCCGTGATTCTAGCCGGGCAAAATTCACGGATATTAACTTCTAGATTTGACCACCTCGTTACAATTCACCTATAAATAGGACATTACACGACCTCCTCAACTCGCTCATACCATTCTTCTTCTCACCACCACACTCTGTTGGCCATAATAAGCTTCTTTGTGTTCGTTTTCCGGCGAGTCCGAATCCGGCGAATTAGAGGTCATTAAAGGTGAGTAAAATATGTATGTTAGCGGCGTTTAACCACTTATCAAAACCCCTAACATAAACTGATCGATCATTGAACCAGATCACAGAATCAAAATCTAGGGTTTTTAACCTTGAAAATGAATCTGTAATAACATATATATATATATAATTGTTTTCATAACATAAACATAATAAGCTTCTGGTTCACTGGTTCGTCCATATTGGTGGTATACGCGCGACCCGGGTTCAAAACCCACCCGGGTCAGGCACTTTATTTTTTTAATATAAACCAGTTTTATTAATTTAATAATTTTTATCATTTAAAAATCATAAATAAATCATAAAAGTCTTTTTTAAATAAAATAAAAATTATGTAAATTTAATATAAAATATAACTCACCATTTCACACTCAAAAACCAAGTTTTCTCGTTTTCGTAAGCCGCTATTAAAAATCGTTAATAAACGTAAAGTACACTTTAAATTCCTAAAAATTGTTTTGTCAAGGCAATAATCATATTTTCGACTTATAATTGATAGTTCAAGCATTTCGGAAGTATAAACTCCATATTCTCGCCGTTAAGCTATTTATATTTTATTAATAAACAATTACCGTTAAACATAAATAATAATATAATAATCAAAAGGCCGTAGAATTGGTAATAAATTATAATAAAATAATAACTATCTTCTAAAACTATTATACAATTAAACAACCTTAAAATCCCGATAGAATAGTCGTTAAAAGTCATGTTTATTCTTATTTATAGTTCGTACGGATTGACTGCTTCGGTTCCTTTGACGCCTTCAAGTTATTCTTATTCTTTTTTCACTTCAATTACTAAGGTGAGTTTTTCACCACCCCTTTTTAATGTTTTGGGGTAGCATGTGTATCCTTATAAAAATTCAAGTATTATTTCTTCTATTACAAAACTACAATTCGTATATGGACTTGTGTGTTACTTGTATTACTTGCACGAATATTACTTGCACGATTTGGAAGCCTCATTAAGTATGATCATACGCCCTCCTTTGCACTCCGGTCCATTTGTATCGAGTGGAAAAGGGCCTCATCATCCAAGTATGTTGGTTGTTACCAATTGGAAAGGACCTTACTTGCGCGATTATCCAAGTACGTTGGTTGTACCAACTGGAAGGGACTTACTTGCTCGTTTACCGCATGTCTATGAATTGTATGGTTTTTATGTACGTATTTAAACTGTGAAAACTCACCAGCTGTATTTATAGCTGACCATATTTTATGCATATGTTACAGGTACCGCAATTAGAGGATGAATGACTAGAAGACACTTAGAATACCTAGGTTATTTAATAAACGAGACATTTGTTTTGATTATCTTTGATTTAAACTCGTATTGTTTACTTGATTGAACTTGTGTACTTGGCTATTTAATGAATTAATGTTAGTATGGTCACTTAATAGTGCCACGTGTGTTTGAGCAATCTGTACGTCACACTCGGGCGTTTCCGCTTAAGCCGGGGTGTTACACCAGCAATGTCGTCTGATAATATGGAAGGAACAATTAGTCAATCACTACGCTCAGTATCGCGGTCCCCACCCGCTTACAAAGGCACAAACTTCACTACTCCTATATACCTTTCAAGTATTTCTATAAATAGTTTTTTGTTTGAAAAACAATACGGTTAGGCTAAACGGTATGCACCCTTCCTCTCACTTGTCATGTTTGAGCAATGACAGCTTCCCCCTATAATTTAACATTACTTTTCAACACCCTTTAACATAGAGTTATACACTATTTTCTCATTCTCTATTTCTGTTTCTTTTATTTAATACAAAAAAGGAGAGGAAGAGTGTGTGACAGGAGTGACCACGATCACCATCCTCACGCCACACGTGACCACCAAATGTGAGGGGCGGTGTTACAAGGGTGTCACGTATATGACCCCTTTTTACGTAGGACACAGCCGATCAAATTCCCTCACGCGTGAGGGGAGTTGGAATATACCGGTCGGCCTTAGGGGCAGATATAAAATATTGTATAAAGAATAACTAAAAGAATTTTAGTTGTACCGAGGTGTAAAAAGGTCGAGTCATACGTAGGCTAGATTCTTAAACCCAGTTTGTTGAAGAAAAATAAGAGTTTTCAAAGTGAAGTGTGTAGACTCGTTTTTCATAGATTATGATAAAAGGTGGTAAGACGATTAACTAAACCAAGCAAACATAGCAATACCTAAATAAGGACCAACACTTACAAAATATTAGAGAAAACTTAAATAGGCCACCCCAACTTAAATGGTCGTTTGACAAATTCTTAAACCAATGCTTGAAAGTAGGGGACTGTGATTTGATGCCTTAACCTTTAAATGGTCGTTCGACAAATCTTAAAACGGTCATCTAAAAACGGTGTGAAATTAGATTTTAAATGCCATGTCTATAACATGGCATCATATTTTAAGGTGGTTAGTAGCGGTGGAGTGATAGCTATTGATGATTTAGGAGGTGTGGATGTTGTCCACTAAATTTATGGTATCTTACCTTTAAATAACTAATATTAAAACTAGTCATTTTAAAGTACCTTTTGTTTTCAAAATTTCTTTTGATATAATCAATTATCAATGCTTACATGTTGATGTAAACTTTTATATATTTATGCAACTTTTTTAAACTAATGAAAATGTATCCATGCTTTACACTTTTTTCGTCTTTTTCATGAAGCAAGTTTCGAAAACTGAGTGTAATTTTTAAAATTTAATACATAGAATAACAATATATTTACAAAGCCACCACGAAATACAACCATTAATAAAGTATTACAATCTATATTTATAACAATATAAAATTATATTGCTTTATTTATCTGCCCTGACACCTTACTATTTCCAGTAATCTACTAATTCTAAATTTCCATAAGAAAATAAGTGCATATTCAAAACACGACTCAACCAATAATTAAGCATGTAATTATTAATTAATTGTGCCAATATACGTATTTTTTTAATCATACGTTTTATGAAGAGGAAAATTGGTAAATAACTAACTATATCAAATAAATAGTCAATTAATTTTTTATTTTATTTTATTTTTGTTTGAAGCATATATTCGCTTCTCTTTGGAATAACTTCATATGCTAAAGTGACTAGAAATCAAAACTTTCATAGAAAGAATGTAAAAGAGAAGGTTCTTCTTTGTGATCAATAATGGCAAAAGCAACCCCTTTTATGTTGAAGAAGAATATATAAAAAGAGTGATGAACAATTCATTGATCCATCAATGTTCTTCTATTGAGAATATTAAATCAAATGCAACTTGTGGATATGTTATATCTCAAATATACTATAGCATGTACATTCATTCTAGGATTCCGACTCAACCATGTTTGAGTTTATCTTTACAAATTATACGTTATTTCGACGAAAAATTCAACCTTAGAACATTGAGGTTGAAAGTTTTATGTGACCTGATCCGAGATATGTGATTTGACGACAAATTTTTACTATAAGAATTTCTTTTTTCTATACCATTTTATAATGTTATGAAAATAAAAATATTTATGAATATAGTGGCATGCATTTGGCCTTTTTGATACCCCAAAGGAAGCGTTGACTTGAGCCTCAAGAGTCATGCCCATCATGACTCCATTGAAGAACTCTCGTGGCTTCTGCTAAGTTGAGCATTATCACATTGTTTATGATACAATTATTCATTCCACAGCATAATTAAAAAAGAATCAAATTATGCAATATTTAAGAGGTAAATAATAACATCCCCGTCAATATGATACATCTTTTTAAGCCAAAACGTGTTACCGTTTAACAAAATGCCATTAGCGTGCAACATTTTCTTTCAAAACAAATTTTATAAAAAAATATATATGACTTTTAGATATTTTTCGCTTGAGGGTATAATCACACTGTTTTTAAACAGTGAAGGTATTAAAGTTTGATTTTCATAAAAAAAAATTATTATAGATTTTGAGCTACTAAAATCTATAATGGTCAGTAATCTTTAGCCTAAATGGTTGAGGTGAAATACACAAATACTTCAACTCCCAACTATGACAAAAAAATATAGGGAATTTCAGTTTGGGCAATGGGTTTTCTCAAATATGATGGATTTTCCTCTTAGGCTATGTGTTGTGGGATAATTAACAAAAGCTAGTTATCACGCCACATCATTACCACGCAAGATAACTAGTCATCCTTTACTTTACGTGTTATGGGTTAACTAACCATCACTCCATTAAAATAATAATTAAACTATTTAAAAATTAAAAAAAAAAAGAAAGTTGTAAAGTAGGGTAAGGGGGATTTTTTTTATTGGTCAAAACAATTAATTTTTTGGTTGTTAGTGGAGAGGTCCCCACTCTTTGAGCCATTTCAGCTCCATCACAGGAAAGGGGTGGCACCACCATTTTGGTGCTCCCTTGATTTGGTCGGCATGGTTTAACGAGCAAAAAGTTGTTGAGGTGGTCATATAGCGCCTATGGCGCCAAGGCACAGCATGCGACCTTATAGTGGTCTCCGGGTTACTCAGGAAATAGGGATGATCGGGTTAGCCAGTAATTTTTTAGCGATTCAAATGACCGTTAAAAAAATCTAAAATCTATAATGGCCATTCACATGTTATTAAACATAAGGACAATCCCGTAATTCAAATTCCCATGCTATTACATACAAACTCTCATTAGGCTGTGTGTTTTGAGACAACTAGGAAGAGCTAGTTATCGCGTCACGTCACTATCATGTAGGTAGTGGGTTTTAACTTAACAAGCGCGTTGTGGGTTAACTTGGTTAGCTAATATAAAAAGTAAATAAATATGTATGTGTTTGGATATGATTGATAAGTTTGAAGTGAACCCCACACACTAAGGGAGGTGGCGTCGTTACTGGAATGGCGTTGGAAGGCATAAAAGGGTTGGCGTCGTCATGGTAATTAAGGTGTTGTGGGATAACAATACCATTTAATGCTGAGTATACCTATAGCACCATTCTTTTCTACACAACGGTGAGCCTTACATTACTAATAACTGTTGACTAGAGCAATACAATAATTATTTTAGAGAAAATTCATAAAATGATCCATTTTAGAAAAAAAAAAAACCACAAATGACCCATTTAATTTGAAAAATTCCAAAAAGTTAAATGGAAATGCATCGGAGGCAACACATTTGTAATCGCGCTGCCAATTTTCATAAACAAATAATAACATGTCAGCTGGCTTAAAAAAAAGACGTCCAAGATAAATTTGAAACCAGTTTAATTGTTGAAGACATGTTTCCATATTTTGAGACAAATTTGAACTTAATTTGGTAGTTCAACATATATTTCCAAATATTAAAGTTTGTGACTTTTTAATATTATATAATTATATTTAATTTTACTCCAATTTAGTTTTCATTTATAACTTTTAAAATATAAAATTTCGAATATATCGTTGAAACGTGCTTGTTTTTATATATGTGCCGACATAAATTTTATTCAAAACTGAGTCGGGTCAAGTTTTTATTGAGCGTTCGACATAAATTTGACCCAACTCGGTTATGAGTAAAATTTATATTGGTGCGTAGATAAAAATAAGCTCGTCTTAATGGTATATTCGAAATGTTTTAAAATTGTATATTTAAAAGTTACAAGAGAAAAACTAAATATGAGTAAAATTAATTATAATAATAAAATATTAAAAAAACAAAAATTTCAAAACTTTGTTCAAAACGTCGAATTAATAAAAAGACGGATTTCAAAACGATGATTTTTTTTATGGAAGTTGTCGGAGTCGACAGACTTGGTTCAAAAGTTGTCTGAGCTGATGTATTTAAAACACGTGACTGGTTTTGCTTGGCTCTAACAAAACTCGTCGGCTAAGATGGATTTGGCTCAAAAAGTGTCTCCGCCGATGGTTTAGATGAACATATAGGATTATTCAAATTAAATAGGCCATTTGAGGTTTCTGTCTACCAAATCGAATTATTTTGAGAATTTTCTCATTATTTTATTCTCATGTTGGTTTATATTATTTATTTTCTTTTTCTAAAGGCCAAATACATTAAAAGGAAAAAACTCACAAGAGCAAGTACCCTGAGCATATAAAGGAATATAAAGGAAACAAACAAAATAAATAAATACAAGACAAGCAAGACCCTTATATGAAAAAGTTAGACAAAGTTAAACAAACACCACTTCTCTCATTTCAATGTTTATCACTTGCTCATATGCTTCACCCATAAAAAAAATAGTTGTTTCTATATTGTTTTTGGCATTGATAACCGAGAAAGGCTTATCGTTAAAAATTCTATCATTTCTTGCATTCCAAGTCATCCAGCAAGTAATTGCAGAGACCACCTGGGCCATATGGCGTTCCTCCACATTGCTCTTGTGATTGCATGGGTACTCCAAAGTCCAAAAGATACTTGACCGGGATAAAGTGACCAATGTATGGAGCATTAACCCGATCATGAACCAAAGCCCAAACCCATTTTACAACTTTGCAATACGCATGTCGTATACTAGTTCAATGCAGCATAAAACACATAACTCTTCAATAGTGTTGTCTTATATCAACCTTTAAGAAATTTCATTTATGCAATAATTAACAATTAGAAAAAGAATATATATATATATATATATATATATATATATATATATATATATAGGGTAAGGATCCTAAGAGAACCATTGGCAAATTGAGAACTTTGAGAACCATTTTGGACCACTAAAAAATTCTTCTAAAAAATATTAAAAAATTATAAAACAAACAAAACCGAAAATTTTAAAAAAGTAAAAAAACCAAAATTCTTATATTTCATTCCGGTTTCATTAGAAAAAAAAAGAAAACAGAATTTTTTTTTTCTTTTTAATTCGTATTATACCTATACACATATGTATATTTTCATTTAATCCTAGTTACGTAATATACACGTATGTATATTATCATTTACCTTAAATTATACATATGTGTATAGGAAAAAACATGTTTGTACATATTATACATATATGTAAAATAAAAAAAACCGATTTTTTTTCTTTTTAATTCGTATTATACCTATACACATACGTATACTTTCATTTAATCTCTAGTTATGTAATGTACACATATGTACATTATCATTTACCTTAATTATACATATGTGTATAGGAAAAAAACATGTGTGTACATATTATACATATATGTATATGTATAATTTAGCTAAACCGAGAATTTTTTTTTACGTTTTTTTAGAAACCGGGATGATAAATAAAAACTTTGGTTTTTTTACTTTTTTTATTTTTGTGTTTTTTTTTGTTTTATGATTTTTTTTTATTTTTGGGTTTTTTGTGGTCCAAAATGGTTGTCATAGTTCTCAATTCCCAAAAAATTCTTACATAATCCTGATCATATATATATATATATATATATATATATATATATATATATATATATAGTTTCTAGTAACTACATTTGAGCCATTTTAAAAGTTGCAAGACCTTTGAAATTTAAAGGGAAATTATAGCTAAATATTGTTGCATCATATGAAACCATCTTTTAAGACTTTTTGTTGAAAAAAGTTTAATAAAATCTCGTCATGCTACTTCACTACTTGTACCAAAAGCTCCCAGTGTCGGTACTAAAAATCTTCAAAACAAAGATTTTGGCTTGTCATAGAGGTGTCACTGACCTTAGTCTAACGTAAATTTCTTATAAACACAAGAAATGCTGAACGATGTATGAAGATATACTGAAAGAGGTACATATTCAATTGTCGTTTGATAAAGAGTAATTAAGGTTAATCGAAAGGCATCAACACTTCTATAGTTCTATACCACTACTAATGGTAGCAGGATAAACTACAAAAACCTCTTTATGGAGCACCCATGTATCGTTGGTAGATATAGATGGAAATTGTCAACTTTAGTAAAGTTAAACGTGAATTTGCTCCAAATATTCTTGAATATTGTTGTTCATTACCATGTTAGAGATATCTTTCCGTTTCGAGTGAAGACCAAGAAGTGAACAAAAGATGAATTTTTTTGACATCTCCTCAAACTACTATACGTGAGGTCTTTATCACTCTCTCTAACTCTTCTCTACTTACAAATAATGTAACACTTTCAAATGTTAAACAAAAGGTTTATTAAACTCAAACTAAAAAACAACGCATCTTCACCTTCTTCAAATTCTTATAAAAGTCATATTATTTATAAAACGCCTATCCTGAACCATTTTCTTAACAAGTAACTTAGAAATGAAACAACCCAATCATAACGCAACATTACACACGTCTATGCAAAACGTCTATGCACATCACCTTCTTAAGGCCATATTTTATGTTTCGTAAATACGACATCTTTCACCATCATGTTATATGCCTATCTTTCAATGTCAATCAACATTTAAGAAGCATATAGCTATTGTTGTTGTCCTTATAATTTCACCTCATGCACAACATTATGCATTCATTGAAACCATTGTCACATATTTGCCCCAAATTTCTTTTCGAATAGGTAATTACAACCCTAACCTTTTGCTCAATGACTCGCTTCATGAATTATAATCTTAACATGTTATTTAACCGCACGGTGCTCATATTGTTACATATCACACCAAACTATTATACCACCATTTAATTGGCTGATTTATTAAAAGCTGGGTTGTTATAGCTAGCTATAGACTTGTCACGTTACATTTAAAAAATAAAAAAAAAATATCTAAGTATCGAACTCGACTAAGTAATTCATCTACATCTTTCTAAATTTAAACGGTGCATTATTTTTTTATGACAACTTGCAACTAAAATTTATCATTATTGATGTGATCCAAACCGAGCCGAAAATTCAAGCGTCTAGTTAATAGACATGTGAGCACTAGCCAAACCGACCTTGGTAAAAGACATCTTGGGTCTACCTTTCCCAACAATACCAAATAAGCAAACTTATAGTTCGCTTTAATCAGAACTGGCCGGCCAAACTAACAACTTTTGGCACAGCAACGTCATATAAAAGAGCTCGATCGTCATCCAAGTTGCTTTGATTTATTGAATAAAACTTTATTTTAGTAAGAATATGTACTACAAACACACGTAAAACGATAAATATATAAAGCGAAAGCAATAACACAAACACTTCACCTTATTTCATGATTGTTCTACTTTTGATCAATGATCTCTCTTTAGCTACACATATTTCCCGTTAGCACCCATACTAGACGTCGCTCTAAACTTAAGTTTTGCGCGGTCAATATAATTCGACACCCTCTCACTCAAAGTATCGTGCCTACTGACCGTTTTCACAACTTGAACATTAGAAGGAGCACTTATTTTCGCCCTTGTGTGGCGAATAAAACTATCAAATTTCGACTCACCAAATGTCTTCTGATCAGCTAACTTTTTTCCACCACTAGTATGGTCTTTCTTCATGATATTCGTTGAAGGAAACCGAACGTTTTTAACAGGTTTTGCATGATCATGAGGAGAAGCATGAGCATGCTCGATTTGGATCTCGTACCTAGCCACTGGCTGAGTGTTTGGAACCCGAGGTTTAGATGATCTACCACAGCACATCTTTATGCAAGAAGTCCTCGTTTGGTTTTTCACCATATGGTGATCACTGTTTGAGTTGTTAAGAGGCTGCATGGTTATTTAATAAGTGAATGGCTTATGGGATTTATTATATAACCCTTTAAATGCAAGCAAAATATATAAACAATGTCAGATAAAAGTTCCCAGGAATCATTCCGATCACACACTTCTAATTCGTTTAATCATTGAATTGGTTAGGGATTGTATTCCTCTATGTGTCGTGTAACACGAAGTGAAACGACCGTTTGTTTAATTATATGGTTGCAGGTGGAATAAGATTCTTGAATTGGCTAATTGGTGACCATCTTAATTCTTGAAGTAATGCTTATGGGTATTGTTATTAAGACATGGAATTGGATTCCGGGGGCTTGCAAAGTCTAAAGATGGAATACAAGTTCTAGGGATGTTAATTAATGGGTTTCTTGCTGTTAAAGGTGAGAACCTTATGCAATTTAGCCTAATATAAACAGAATAATTGGTAAGTTTTTGCAATTTTTATTATTAGTCATTAATAGGGATTAGGTTTTTTCTTGCATTTTTTTATTTTTTTTTTATGAATGGCAAATTTAACCGTACTTCTATACTAGTATTATTCTATCTTTTGACGACGACGGGAGAAGAACCTTCACATCTTGAAAAGACAAAATCTTATCTCAATACATTGGAACCTCTACGCTAGGCCAAAGACCCTCTGGTTATTAGGGTTTAGTTTTCTTTAGCTCATATGTCCATTATGGGTTCTAGTGTTTACCTCCTTGTAAGTCAGGGGCTGTTTGGGATTCCTTATTTTACCTTCTTATAACTTATCAATAAGTTACTAAGTTAATAAGCCCAGCCCAGCCCAGCCCAGCCCAACCCAATTAGAGTTCATTTTGATACGCCGAAACAAAACCCTTAACCCTGCTACACTCACAAGTGATCGATTGTTCCTTGGTAAACCCTTTGATCCCTTTCATCTTCCATCAATGGCGTCTGTTGCCTTCCGAAACTCTAATTCGAGCCGATTATTTAAACTATCTCCTCAATTACGCTCTGGTCTTCGAGGATCCGTCATATCAACTTCCGGTATTCCAATTACTGATTCGATTTCCGGAAATGATAACACCGTGGCTTCCAATCCGTGGTGGAGATCCATGGCCACTTTCACCAGAACGTAAGCTCTTTCTACGGATAATGTGTTTGCTTATATTAATTAAGATAATTAGGTTTTACGTTGATTTAAATTGCAAATAATGTAATCGTTGTTTGTTCGTTTGATTTGACTCTGATTAGGCTTTATGGTCAATAATTAGCTGGCTGATTTCATTTTGACTTTATATGTTTGACCTGCTAGGTTTTAACTTTGAGATTAATGCTGATAATACATGAAAACAGGAAGTATTAATGTTAATTTAGGTTTTGATTTCCACAGCTTGATTATTTTTTAAAAGTATTAATGATGATGAATCCTGAAGTGATTGTGTGATTAAACTTTATATGTAGGTTGATTACTATGTAGAAAGTCAGTAAAATTGTTTTTGAGTGTTTGTTGTATTTTATTTATGACAGTAAGCCTCATGTTAATGTTGGTACAATTGGACATGTTGATCATGGAAAGACTACATTGACTGCTGCAATTACAAAGGTTTGATTGCTTGATTTTATCATTTAGTTCATGTATTCTCTGACACCCGTTCCGTTTTTTTTAATGGAGTAAATATAATTTTCTTATGTTATGTGTTATTTTAGGTGCTGGCGGATGAAGGGAAGGCCAAGGCTATTGCTTTTGATGAAATTGATAAGGCTCCTGAAGAGAAAAAGAGGGGAATCACAATTGCAACGGTTTAGTATCTTTTTTTTTTTTTTTGCAGTTTAAATAATTCATGTTTTATGTTTTTATTTTATTTTTTTGTTGGTTTGGTCATGCAGGCTCATGTTGAATATGAAACTGCTAAAAGGCATTATGCTCATGTGGATTGTCCAGGGCATGCTGATTATGTTAAAGTAAGACATTTATTACATAACTGGTTTTATTGGTAAAAGATACAGATGTTAATGCTACAAGTTATGCCATGAAGAATGATTTTTTAACCTTGAACTAATAGCTACTGGGAAACTAACAACTAGGTGTTTATTGAATGGGATGAAACTCAAATTGCCCTAATAATTACCTAGCTGAACTTTTTGTAACTCAGTTCACTATCTTGTATTTTTTTAGTTGGGTTTATATTTAACCGGTTTGTTGGTTTATTTCATGTGAGTTTTTCACATAGATGGCTTTGTTAAGTTGTTCTGTTTCTGATGATTTGCTATAAATATAGAACATGATCACTGGAGCTGCTCAAATGGATGGTGGAATTCTAGTTGTCTCTGCACCCGATGGACCCATGCCACAAACAAAGGAACACATTCTTCTTGCACGTCAGGTTTGTTCGCTTTCACCTGTTTATACTTTTTGAATTTTGGATTGCGACAGATGATAGTTTTATGTCGGGTGAATGCTTTTGTTTCATAAAGAAGTATTTTTTTTAAATGGTTAATAGTTATTTGCGTTTAAGCTTCTATTTTTATAGCTTTTTGGCATCCGTATGATAGTCTCGTTCTCTATGAACATGAGGAAAATTGTCGGATGAGATACCAAACTAGGAATTTTAGGGGTGTTTGGACCTATATTTTAAAACTCATTATGTGTTTTTGAATAATCAGGTAGATAATTGCCTATAATACGTATTCTTTTGTTTAAAGTTGTGCTAACATTTGATTATCAAAGTAACTAATGAGAAAAGGACCAGATGGCCATTTTTACTAATGAGAAAAGGACCAGATGACCATTTTTTTAGATTGTTGAAGATCTTTATATCAAATATATTAATATCTTGTTTCTTATCTACTGCATAAATTTTCATATATGTATAAATTTTCAAATATATTAATATCTTGTTTCTTATCTACTGTATAAATTTTCATATACTGTATAAAATATGTGGATGAAAAGCTTATACCATAAATAAAACAGTTTTTTTTCTTATCATCAGTTTTGCAGCTGGTATGAAGCTGATTTAACCTAAATTGATCATTTAATCTTTAAATAATCAGAGCCAGGATCACTTTTTCAGTTAATTCGTATTTCATACTCTAAAAATTTATGATTGTTGAAAGATTGGGTAGCCTTAGATAATTTTAATGTACCCTTTTTGCATAATATTAATTTGAAGTTAAAAAAAGTTAGGATCAATGTCTATGTTACTGTGCAGGTGGGTGTTCCATCACTTGTGTGCTTTTTGAATAAATGTGACGCGGTTGATGATCCTGAGTTACTAGAACTCGTTGAGCTAGAGCTTCGAGGTAAATCTTAATCTTTGTCTCTTTTATACCTATTCACATTTAGGGTCCACTTAATTATTATTTGACAGTTTTGATATATTTCATATAAACTTATGTTTGTGATAATGACAGAGCTTCTTAGCTTTTATAAGTTCCCAGGGGATGAAATTCCCATCGTACGAGGTTCTGCCTTGTCAGCATTACAAGGCACTAACGATGAACTCGGAAAGAATGCTATTTTGAAATTGATGGAAGCTGTAGACGATTACATACCTACGCCTGAAAGGCAAAAAGAGAAGGCATTTTTAATGCCAATTGAAGATGTTTTCTCAATTGCGGTATTTACCGAGATTTCAAACTATGAATTTTTATGTTATTAAGCTCTTACCTTTTTAAAGCATCGGATCATTTTTTTAAATTATAATAAACATAAAAAAACATTGTACATATATGCTTCAATGATCATAAAGAGGCCCTATTAAAGTGGGTAGTTAATTGGGCCTCATCGGGTTTGGTTGCCCAGAAACAGTTTTGTCCATTAGTTTTCATATTTGTTAATAGTTAGCTGTGTTGAGTATGATTACAAGTATTATTTTAACAGCAATATATTTCTATTTTAATAAAAAATGTCTATGACGTTTTATGTGTAAAAAAGTAGAGGTGGCAATTTTCAACACAACATGAACACGGCAAGAAAATAATGAGGTTTTGGGTTGTCATATCCAACTTCTTTAATAAGCGTGCAATGCTCGAGTTGACCTGTCTAGTTAAACAAGTCGTGCTCGGTTGACCTGTGAACTTGCTTAATTAAGCTAGTTGACCAACTAAGTTGTTTATGATCCAGCCCATTTTTTACAGACCAGCAAACCAATTAACACATTAACAACTTGATTATTACTCGCCAACCCTAAATGGGCTGTACAATTTTAATTGTGTTAAGGCTGATTGGCTCACCCATTTTGATGATCTGTCTAACTCACTTTTCTACAAGCTGCCAAATCGTTTAACATGTTTACTACTTGATTGTTATCCGTCAATCTGTTTAGATAAACGGGCTACATGATTTTAAGCGCGCGCTAGGGTTGTTTTCAACACGAATAAAAATATGGTTTGTATTTGGGTTTAACAATTTAACACGCCAACTTACCAATCGCCACGATTTATATTATTGATTAAAAAAAGTTTTATTTAATTCAAATTTTATTCGAATCAGTTGATACACCTTGTAAGTTGTAACAATTTTGCCTTTTATTTCTCTTTCAAGGGACGTGGCACTGTGGCCACTGGACGTGTTGAACAAGGCACAATTAAAGTTGGTGAGGAAGTTGAGATTATGGGGTTAATGCAGGTATATTGTAGCATTTGCTGTCTTTGGTTGTTTGAATAATCATACATTTGATAGTGACGGCTTAATATAAATTCCTTTTTATTTTATTTTTGTTTTAGGGTTCTAAAAAAACAACAGTTACTGGTGTTGAGATGTTCAAGAAGAGTTTAGATCATGGTGAAGTAAGTGACTGTTTGTTCTTTGATAATTTTTTTCTTACCAAGGTTCCATGTGACATTAGTTGTATTTTTTTTCTTTATTTGCCAGGCTGGTGATAACGTTGGTCTCCTTTTACGTGGCATAAGCAGGACTGATATCCAGCGGGGACAGGTAATTAAACATTGTTCAAGCTACAACTTAATTCTGCAACCTTTATTTAGCTTCTGTGTTAGTTTGGTTTATGGTTTTTTGTCCAATACTTGGCAAAACGGTTAGGTCGGGTTGTATAGGGTAATGGGTCAGAACGAGTTTTTATAAAATATAGTCGTTTTGGTTTTAGTCAAATGGTCATTTTGGTTCACGTCTGAAATGGGCACGGGCCAAAACAAGCTGTTTTGAAAATGATATTTGTTGCTAAAACCACAATTTTTTGTTTGTTAGACCTGGCAATTTAACCCAAACATATAAAATGGGTGTGTTTGGGCTTTTGATGAGCTGCATGACTGTCACATGTAAAAGAACAAAATCTGAAAAACAAAAGAGCGGGCACGACGAGCCACGTGTTAGCTTGAGCTTTTGATGAGCTGAGCAGTGAGCCCTAGGTTTCAGCTCGTTGAGATAAACAATCCAAGTCGGCTTGTCCTGGTTTGTAAACGTGCCTAGCCTGTACCCACTGTGGTTCGTCTTGTCTTGTTTAAGACGATAGAATGCACATCTGTTTATGAGGTTACTGCAGTTTTCTACTTAAGCTTGGTTCTGTAGTGAACATCTGTGTATTTTATAAATATAAATGCATGTTGATATTGTTTAAACAGGTGATTGCAAAGCCTAATAGTGTAAAAACGTACGCTAAATTCGAGGCAGAAATATATGTTTTGACAAAGGATGAAGGCGGGCGTCACACAGCCTTTTTCTCAAATTACAGACCTCAGTTTTATTTGAGGACTGCTGATGTCACTGGGAAAGTGGAGTTACCTGAAGATGTTAAAATGGTTATGCCCGGAGACAACGTCACTGCTGCTTTTGAACTTATTACCCCTGTTGTTCTTGAACCAGGTTAGCTTCTTTATTCTTATACGTAACTTGTTGAATTTTACACAGTTGATTTTATAAAAACTTGGCACTTATACATATATATGTTTGGTGTACAGGACAAAGATTTGCCCTTAGGGAAGGAGGTCGGACAGTTGGTGCAGGGGTAGTTTCAAAGGTGATAAGCTGATAAGCGCGTTGTTTTTTATTTAATTTTTTGAAATTTATCTCCACTTGGTTCTCAGGAATAGGTAAGAAACATAATTTTGCAACATTTATTTGTTGTCTTTGTCTAACAGCAGTTTAATTATGCAACTACAGCCTTGATTAATTATTTTGAATTATTTGTATGGTATAGCAAGTTAGCAACCCACCTCTTATTTGTTAATAATTTGGGTTTGCTTTGCAATTTTTTACCTATAAAGTTAAAGTAATAGTTAAAATAATAAGTTCCTTTTATTAATAACAAAGTGCAACTTGGTTGCTATACATGTTTGAAATGTTGAGTTACTGAAAGAAACAATGGTCCAGTTTATTTAGTGCGCATAACAAAACCAACACGAGTAGTCATCATCTTTACGACTCTTACCTTGTTTAACTGTCCAACAACCATAACATTGCAGACCGACCCTAGCCACGTTACAGACATTTTTTGCAGCAACTGAGAAAATACCAGCAATCATCAATGGAATTTGTAATCTCTCTTGGGTTTTTAGCAGATTTTGTAAATCTCTCGATCAAATTGAGTAGGGTGTTTATCGAGCCTGAGCTGCTGAATGCTAGATTTCCCTAGCTCTAGACGGAATATGTGTGACATCATAAGTATGCAGAGGTCAAAGGGTTGGCGGATATATTTGGATCTAGCCTTATTGTAGCCGAACTAACTCTTGAATTTATCAACTATATTGCGCTTAAGTTGGACCACATCAAGCTGGCCGAATTGGCTGAACCAGCTTTCCTGATAACCAAATTGTTTGTTACCTGAAACACAACACAGAATAAATTTATTGGTCGTGTTCAACTTTAACCCGCCAACTTGGCATAGTTGACACCCTATTTACATTTAACCCTAATAGCTTACGTAACTTCGGGTTTCGAATCAAATTCAAATTTGTGATGCTCTAACTAGTTGGACTTCAAAATCACATTCAATTCGTATTATTTTTATAACATTAATTATTTTTGTTTTCTTTGATATTTTTTTCTCATAATTCATTTTGTTCAAATCAATCCGAATTCAAATCAATTTTTCGATTTCTAATTTGAATGCCTAGGCTTGCATTCGGATTTTCAAATTCGAATAACACATCTGACACGATAAACACCCGTTGAGACGACAACACAATATAATACAATGATTCGCAAAATTGTTGTTGCAATTTACAAATCCACATATTAAATTTTATGCAAAACTTGATCAAACAAAGATCAACTCCAAAATCCAAATCAGATGACCAAAGTTGCTTAATCATCAATTCCCCTATTTCACCCCAATTGATTTACACCATCTTATATCTTCCCATGAGCTCACTATTTCTTCTTTAAGCAAGCCTTAACACCAACACTGCCAATATTGTTGCAGCTCTAAAATATATTTCCTTCACACTTCTATCCAATTCCTTCATCATTTCTTCATCTTTCAAGCCTTTTTTCTTGCTTGAATTTCTATTAATCATCATGATCGTATCCCTCAGCCTGTTCACGGCCCATGAAAGCCACACAAGGCCCAGCCCGAGGCCCGTGTTGAGGAGTTTTGATGTACAAAATGGCACTCTGCCACTAGCTAATTTGCACACAACCGAAAATAGAACCGCGATTCCTGTTCCTGCAATGCTGGCTGAGAACTGAGTTAGGAAACTCGGTAGCTCGGGGCCCGATTTTTTTAACAAGGGAATTGCTGATTTCCCGTTTCGGTTTTTGTCGTATATTACTGATAACAGGCTTTCACAGGCTTGAATGTAGTTGGTTCTGTGTTGGATTGTCGTCTTGTGACGGGACCCTTTCTTCTTTGTTGTTGACTTCGGTTTGACTTTCTCAGGACTGTGTTAGATATTGACTGGTCAACACATATTTTGACAAAGTATAACATAGCTATCACAATTGTGTCATATTTTGAGGAGCGGCCCCTTTGACCTCATAAGTCAAAAAATTGCATAATGACGTTACGGGTCAAATTGACTGATCAACACATATTAGGATATAAAATAAATAGACATACCTCTTCAGAGGAGCAATGATTAAGGTTTCAAGCTCCAATGCTGATCCATAATCCAGTCTGTTTATGACAACATAATTTCAATTTTCGAGAATCAAAAGTGGCCATTTTGACCCGTTTACCCAAAATGGGTCAGTTTGTTGGTTTGTTTGTTTTGTTTTGTTTTGTTTTTTTTTTTAATCTCCAACAGGTCAAACAGGCAAAGAATTAAACTTCACTAACAGTTTGATTACTGTTTACAAATTAAGTTTTTTAGAATTCTTATTTAATACATAAATTCTGTATAACATAATGGACAAAATAGTGTCGACGGGTCAGCCCAACCTGGCCTAACATGTTTTAACCGGTACAGGTCTGGCCTGTTGTTACCCAACGACAGGGGTGTACTTGTGAGCAACTCGAGAGATTGGCTTGGTAAAAGCTCGAATCGAGTTGAGCTTAAAAGAGCTCGAGTTTGAGTTTTAGAAACAGAGCTTATTTCTTTACAAAACTTATGAACCACATGAAGAATTATATATCCCCCCCCCCCCTTTTTTGTTTCCGTTTTTTCAGACTAAGGGTATTCTGGTCATTTCTTGAAAAATTTAACAGAAAAGTTAACCTCCATTTATTTTAGGGACCAAAACCATAATCTGGACATATTTTAGGGACCAAAATCGTAATCTGGACATATCACAGGGACCAAAACTATATGTTTTTATCTACCTTAAAATATAAATAAAAAGTTTATTATAAATTTATATAAATAATTATTAATTAATAGATAATAAATGAGCTGAGCTCGAGCCTAGTCAAACTCGGCCTCAGCTCGATGTATACCCAGCGGGCCACTTGCCATTCACACGGGCATACACGCACCTATTAAAATGGGGTACCAACGACTTCCTCCAATTAGTCGAGTTCTTTGACAAATAAAACTCAGAAAGAATCGAAAGTATGTCCTTCATCTCAATTCTAGTGCCAGCCAATGACACATGTCCGTCTTCATCAATTGTAATTTCAGAATGTCGAACCAAATCACCAACAAAATCGATTAACGGTTTCCGGGAATCAAGTTCTAGGTTCTGATAAATAAGCTGAGAATCCATGTGAACAATATCAGGAATATACCGCTTGCAGTCGGTTTTCATGGTTTGGAGGGTCGTTAGGCCCGAAAGTGATAATAGATCCGGCTTATCTTTCTCCATTTCAATTAAACCCGACACTGGAAACTTGAAGTGGAAAAGTGTCGAGTTCGGGCAACAATCTGTCGAGAAGGGTTATAAAAGTAGTAAGATTATTGCTACTGGCATGCAAAGTTTAGGGGTTTATTTTTATTATTATAAGTTTTCCAATGGTAAGGGTAGTTTGGTCATTTAACATACACTCTTTTGGAAAACTAACGCCATCCATTCCAAGGATCATCTGCGTTATGCTTTCAAAATAGTAGGAACCATACATGTTATTTTTCAAAAATTAAGGACCAATAACATGTATCATGTTTAATATATCTTATTATTATTATATTAAATTAGAAAAAAATAAGTAATTTTACTCTACCATTTGACATTGGTTTTGTTGCAGCTAATATCAACTAATAATCAGATAATTATAGGTAAAAGTAGTTTACAAAAACACTATAAACTGATTATTAAGATTTAAAGTTGCAATAATAAGATAATTAATTTCAAAAAGAGAGAGATTAGTGAACCTTGGATGTCGATGAGTGCAGGCTTTGTAATAGTCTGGTCAATCATGACAATTTGCTTGTTATCGAATAACTCGTTTATCGGCTTCCATGCGCCCGCATTCTGTTGTGGGCCCACATTGAGGGGACTTGAGCGTATGACATCATCACGTAAACCATGAATGTCCTGCAATAAGGACATAACATTGAAGAATTAAAAATGGCAAAATGGTAAATACATGCATTTAGATAACAATGATATATTATAAACTTTTAAAGCCATCATACAGGTTGGGCATATAAAACCATTGTTCTTGCAATATACAAATTAAAAACATATTTTGTAAATATGATTTTTTTTTCGGAAAACAATCAACCATGAAAAATAGCCCCATGTTAAGTTTAACTTCTTTTGACATGATCCGAATTATATGGTTCCCTAAGACCATAATTCATTCATTTCCCATAAATTTTATGCTTCTTTTTCACACAATAATATCCCAAATAGTATGACGGCAAGTGACCTGAGTGCTTATTAAACGATCTCAGTTCAATCGGGTCTAATCCATCAAGTTTGAATTCAAGTAAAAATATGATCTTGAAACATATAAGAGGCGTTGACTTTACGTTTATAGGATCTCAAATCCAACTTTGCTAGAGCAACTCAAGTCATAATTATGTATGCATTTAATTGATTGCTAATATGAAAGTGAAGTGTGTAAACTAATATATATATATATATATATATATATATATATATATATATATATATGTCATAACAAAGCATCCAATTGCCTCCTCACAAAAACTGTATAAACCACAATCTAAATATCTAATCCTACCCTAAGCCATCAAATCTAACAATTTTACACAATAAACCAATGCAAAATTCAATAAAAAGAAAAAAGTCAAAGCTAGTGATATAAACACAAACAAAACAGTTGAATTAACATAACCAACTGAAATTTGAATAATAATAATAATAATCAGAACATATTCAACATACCCAACTGAAATTTGAAGAATAATTGAGCAAAATCAGCATGCCCAGCTGAAATTTGTAGAATAATTGAGCAAAATCAACACACACAATTGAAATTTGAATACTAATGGAACAAAACCACCACACCCAATTAAAATATGAACAATAATCGACCAAAATCAATATGCCCAGTTGAGATTTGAATAATAATCCAATAAATTCAACATATCCAATTGAAATTAGAAGATTAATAGAACAAAACCAACACACCCAGTTGAGATTTTAATAATAATCGAACAAATTCAACACACCCAATTGGAATTGAAGACTAATCGACCCAAAATCAGTAACTAAGAAAGCTAAAACAGTCAATCAATCACCTTGGGTAATCTATTGAAGCCTTGTTCAGGACCAAAGACGAGGGTAGGAAGATACCCATTAGAAGCCATGGGGCTTCAATACAATATGATACGATAATAAGCGGGAGAAACAGATAACACAAGAAGATATGGTATGAAATTAATTAAACCCAAATAAATCTTGTTTCTGGGGTCGATTGTGTGGGTCACAAATCCCTACATCTTTTTTGTAGTCTAGTGTTAGCAATGAGGTTGTGGATTCTCTGGAAAGATCACGGCGTTTTGGTTGGCGAGGATTAATACATGATTTGGGATTTTTATGCTTCAATTATAATTATTAATTGAAGAAACACTAACCGACCCCGGGCAGATTACGGATAATTTGGGAGTTAAATAGATGTTTCCCACGAGGGGTTAGACCCGGCGATGATGGTTCTTCTGATAACCTGCAAAACAGACACCGTGAGCTCGTCACTGAGAAGGGGGTACCTCCTTGTGACCACCCTCCGGCGTGAGAATCAGACTAGATTGCTCTTGAATATAAGTGTATATTAAGAGAATGACTAGAGCAGATATCAGGTAATATATCAAGATATGAGATATGAGATAAGATGATACCATTCCAAGGTGTTGGAGTATTTATAGCCGAAGGTAGGTTTCCAAGCAGGTACAGCCAGCTGAATAGTGTTCCTGTTCTGCCAACTGTGGGCTACGCACATGCCATGCTGGTGGTTGGTGGATAGGCAGCGGCTGATAGTGACCAGGCCGGCTGTGTACTATTCCTATTCCACCAACTGCAGGCCATGCACGTCCTCCGACAGGTTGGTGAGTAGGCAGCGGCTAATAATGACATACAGTACAAGAGCGTGTTGCTCGTCATACTGTTGTCAGTGAGCTGTCGTATCCTTGGTCAGATCTTTTGTCCATACCTCGTCAGGTACAGTACAAAAGATCCTCCAGATCTTTGGGCGGGAGTTTTCCCGGCTTTGTGCGGGAGTGTTCCCGGCTTGCTCACTCCTTCTTCAGGTGACATTACTGAATTATTTAAGAGTTAAGTGCCTTGTGCGTGTAGCCTTGCTGCGCGGGTAGCCTTCCCTGATGGCTTGTATCCGCAGCTGCGGGAACAGGCGGGGTACTTCACCATTGGGAGGCTTTTCCTGCGGGAACAGCTTGCGTACTGCGCGTAAGGACGTCACGTCTCTGAGCATGGTGGGTCCTGCGGATCCAGTTGGTTTCTGCGCAGACGTCCCTCTTCAAGGTGAGTTCTGCGAGTTTAGCCTTTGCGCAGACGTCCCTGTTGAAGGTGAGTCTTGCGGGTTCAACTACGCAGGCTTCCCTCTTTGAGGTGAGTCTTGCGGGTCCAACTGGGCTCTGCTGGGACCTACCTCTTCAAGTCCCCCCAGTCCAATGTTCTTCTCATGAATTGTTAATA
This sequence comes from Bidens hawaiensis, assembly GCF_021521415.1. Taxonomy (NCBI): domain Eukaryota; kingdom Viridiplantae; phylum Streptophyta; class Magnoliopsida; order Asterales; family Asteraceae; genus Bidens; species Bidens hawaiensis. The sequence goes on from NW_027491253.1 coordinate 1,323,550, forward strand.
AGTGAGGTGAACTTTTGGACTTAAGCAAAGGGTTTTGAAAAGGGTTTAGTTTTAAGGTTTTCCATGGGGATTCTTCCCGCGGAAGTCCTAATGCCACGTGCAGAAATTCCCGACTTTTCTGCTTGATCTTTGGGTGTGATGCGGGTAGGTCTGTAACCTCCTCGCAAGTCAGGAGCGTTGAGTTCCACTTGTGTAGATTCTCCATGAGGTTTTGGTAGTTTTGAACATAGTGATCAATTATGTTTAAACAACCAATTCCATCTTGGAGCTTCAAACAATCTAGTTCTCGACGTTCCCGCTATGCGGGGATGTTATTCCCGTTTCCGCAAGCATGGCCCAGAAGATCCTTCTTGGTTTCAATTCCCTGCGGAGTGCTAGGTATGTGAAGGGTTTCGCCTTGACACTGTACCCGCACTCGTCTTATAGTTACTTTTACTTCCAAGGTATTCCTGGCTTCAATTCCCTGCGGGTGCTTAGTATGTGAAGGGTTTTGCCTTAACACTGTACTCGCACCCGTCTTATGGTTACTTGGTTGCCGAGGTATTCTTGGCTTCAATTCCCTGCAGGTGCTAAGTATGTGAAGGGTTTTGCCTTAACACTGTACTCGCACCTGTCTTATAGTTACTTGGTTGCCAAGGTAAGGGGTATATTCCCGCTTACTTTTGAATCTTTTTGAAATTCGAAGAGTTGGTGAAAGGATAAGAACAGTCCAAACTGTTGAAACGTCGTCTGACGGTTTCTTCTGACAGTGTCAGGACGTGCAGGAAGTTATGGCGACGTGACAGTACATGGTCATTCCAGACGCTTTTTCAGGCGCGTGGGCGCGTGGGTGCGGATTTTACGGCGCGCGTCCCGTCAACAGCTGTTGCCAGCTTGCTTTTTCCACGTGTCATAGTTTCATTGCACCAGCTCTTTTCTCTCTCCTCCGCATAAAATTCATCGCATTCATTGCGATGAGTATATAAAGGGGGAGAGGGTCCTTTGTAATCCACACTTTCATCCTGAAATCGTTGCCTTTCATCCTTCCAGAATGTCTTCTTCCCATGATGTTGAGGCTACTTCCGAGGAGTCTGACGTGTACGTCGAGATCCCGACGTCTACGTCTGATAAAGATGATAAGAGCACTGCTGGCGAATGCCAGTGTGCTCTTCCCACCGAGCTTTATCAGTACATCGTCCGGAAGTTCATGCTCGAGCCGTTCGAGCCTGAGTTTCCGGAACCACACCAGACGGTGTACAATGCCCCCAAGGGCAAAATAGGGGTGTATGCTGCATTCTTCGTTTATGGGAATCTCAGGTTCCCATTGACGAAGTTTGTATACCGTGTCTTGGAGAGGCACGGTGTGCATCTGACGGAGGTACACCCGATGGCGATCGCCAAGATCCGCCACTTTGAGTGGGTGTGCCTCATTCTGGGCGTGGAGCCCCACGTTGATCGGTTGATGACCTTCTACTCCTGGAGGTGCATCCAGGGGTGGTACACCTTGGTCAATCGGATCAAGGGTTTGATGATCTGCGCTACCGAGCGCAGTCTTCGGTCGTGGAAGCGGGAATTTTTCTATATCTCCGCTCGCGTCGTCCCCCTTGCGATGACGTTTAAGAATGGGAGAGCACTCCCCGCCCTTCACGCCCTCAACTACCAGGAGGCGGAATGGTTCGGCAAGATCTCCCGGATCCAGACTCCGGTGTACCGCTTTGCGGAGTCCGGGATGGTGATGCTCGGGATGAGCCGGGTGTGGAAGGAGGCGTCACAGATTCCCATCGTCCTTGAATACGGTTTGAACTCTGTCCCTTACGGTATGCTTCATATTATCCGTTAATTTAGGGTTTTTGTTCTAACCGTTTTTTCTTTGTTTACAGAGGGAAACGACTTGCAGTCTCTCCTGCAGCCGCGGGAGAGTGATGGTCCCGCTCGGATGGGTACTCGTGCTCTAGATGAGCACGAGTTGCCCATCCTTGAGCAAACGGCGGATCGGTTCGTGGAAGTCTACCCGCCAGGCCACGAGATCCTGAGCGCCAGGCGGCCAGGTAAAGAACTTTTTGACCCTCGCCCTCTCAATGCTCAAACCTCTGCGGGAATTCCTCTAATTTTGTCATCTTCTGATGAGGAATCCGCAGATGGTCCTTTATTGGCGAGGAAGAAGAAGGCTGCCGGCGGGAAGGGGAAGGGGAAGGCGAAGGTTGCCTCCACTGCCGATCCGGTGAATCGGTCTGACTCGGAGACCGAAAGCGAGGAGGTGGCGGGGAACCCTGGTGGTGATGAGACCATTGCTCCGGAGGTTGAGACGGCTGTCACCTCCGGGCAGACCAGTACAGCGACGGTGACCGGCGTAAAGAGGCCGGTTCCATCGGGTTCGTCCCCGCCTGTTCGTACCTTCAAGCTCAAGAGGACTCGTAAGTACAAACTTCCTTTACTTTTAACTTCATATCTTTCCGCCATTATACTAATATCTCGTCTTCGTGCAGGCGTGGATGCTACCGCATTCCAGGGCGGAGCGGGGAGGAGCACCTCCGCACCCATGACGGTAGGTTTGGTCAACCTACCTGAGGCGATGACCCAGGCGACTGCGCCTGCTTCAGTTGTTGGTTTAGTTGCTCACCCGGTTGAGCCAACTGTTCCAACTGTGACGACGTCCCCGCCGGCTGTCAGTGCCATATTCACTGATTCTTTCACTAAGCCGGCGGTGAGTGTTTCTGTGGATTCTTCCACAGCCGCGGCCACGGTTGTGAGTTCACCTCCGGTGAGTTCACATCCGCTGGTTTCAACCGCGGCGGCCTCCGCTATGCCTCCTCCGGCGCCAGCGACTACGGCCGGTCCTTCAGGTATGTCCGGGTTGGGGCGTCAAGCCAATCTCTGCCTCCTTCCCATCTGCCTGACCTCTTGGATGGATATCCGTTAGGTTCGGGTGATGGGTTTGGCGGCTAAAGGCCTGTCGTCGACCCTACAGGTGCGTAGGGTTATTTTGGCCTTTATTTTATATATATATTTTTTTATTATCATCTTTTCCTAACTGCTTTTTGCTTTTGCTGTGTCGGATTCCAATGAAGTGTATGTTCCATGATGGAACATCCGCCGAGGAACAACCCTTCGGACGCCTGTAGAATGCGTCGAATGGGCGCGCCACGCCGCCCCCGCTGGTGCGCTGGGGGAAGCCATGTCCAGCTACCAGGAGGGTAGGCTGTCGAATGAACTGCGGATTCTCCTTGCCCGGATGCAGCCGCGCGTCGAGTTACTTTGTCGTGAAAACGACAAGTTAAAGACGGCGCGTAGCCTGGAAGTGGCTCAGGCGCGGGCCATCCGGGAGGAGAACAAGAGGCTTGCCGCAGTGGCTGCGGAAAAGGAGAAGGCCTTCCAGGCCCTTGAAGTTGAAGTTCAGGCCCGTCTCGAGGCCCGTTCCAAGGCTGCCCAAGCTGTTAACGAACAGCTTCGGCTGGCTAAGGAAACTGCACGGAACGCAACTGAGAGGGCCACCAAGGCTGAAGCTGTTGCTGAGCTTCTACGCATTGATAATGAGGAGCTTAAAGCCAAGCTAGAGAGGCTCCAGCAGGCTCATGATGCCTTGGCTATGGAAGACGCCAAGAAGCTCCAAGAGATCTTGGACCAGAGGGGCGTGCTTGACCACACTGAGCGGAAGCTAAAGGGCGTTGAAGAGGCTGCTGCTAAGGAAGTGTTGCTCGCCAACCTTAACAAAAGTGAAGCCGAACGCGCCCGTAACCAAGCTCAAGCTGCCCTCCAGGAGGCTCTGGTTGCCAAGGAATGGATTCTTCGAGAAGCGTTGTCTCAGGTATGCGTAATTTCATAATATCTTTACGCTTTTCTTTGTACATAGAAAAGGTTTTGATACTTGTATTTTGTTTTGTAGGTTGTGCATCGAGTCTTCACGGACACATCATATGACGATGCCATGAGCGCAGCCCTCAACGCTTCTCATGAGGATGGGGAAAAGGCCGGCTTCCTGCTTGGTCTAGGGTTCGTTGAGAAGGGCATCCCGCCTTCCAACTTCCCTTTATATGATGTGGATACTGAAGCTGTATATGACCAAGCAGTGAACCAGTATGCTGCCTTCCCGCATCCAGTGGTGGAGAAGGTGAACGAAGTTGCTGCTGCTGATGATGGGCTAACCATTCTTAAGACCTTCCTTGAACCGCCACAGCCAACTAATGGTGCGGGTACAAGTGGGTTTGGAGGGAGTGGTCCTGAAGCTTGAACCTTTAGATCCCTTCCCACTGTTAGGATAGGTTTACATTGTATAGATTTATATTCTTGTAGGCGGGTAGATACCCGGCCATTCTTGTAATACTTAAATTATTATGGAATATAAATCTTTGTGCGGGTAGGACCGCTACTCTTGCTTTATAAACGTTGTACGACTTGCTCATGCATATAGTTTAATTTGGCACTTGTGTTGCCGCATAAACAATGTATGATTCGCTTGTGCATACTGTAGTTTAAATTAGCAACTTTCCAAGTGTTCTGAATAAGTTAACCTTTGAACGTGGTAGATAATAGGTTGAAGTTTTGCTTCCTCCTTCGTGATTGTGCAGGTAAGACCGTCACTTGCACTTAGTAGGATGGCTAAACTTTACCTATATCTCACCTGCGTGGAGGTTTTCCTCATCTTAGAAATTTTCTAAGTGTTTAGAATAAGTTAACATTTGAACGTGGTAGATAATAGGTTGAAGTTTTGCTTCCTCCTTCGTGATTGTGCGGGTAAGACCGTCACTTGCACTTAGTAGGATGGCTAAACTTTACCTATATCTCACCTGCGTGGAGGTTTTCCTCATCTTTTCGTTAGAAACTTTCTAAGTGTTTTATAAGTTAACCGTTCGACGCGCGGTTGTCAATAGGTTAGTTCGGTTTCCTCTATCCTGATTTGTGCGGTTAGGACCGGAACTTTCATTTAGTGGGATCACCAAACTTTACCTATAACTGACCTGCGTGAAGGTTGTCTTCATCTGTTTTTTGTGCTTACGCGGGTTTTGCCGCCCGTCCACACGCAACGATTTCTTTACACATTTATGCGGTGAAAACCGGCACAGTGTTTTGAATAAATTAACCGTTCGACGCGCGGTTATCAATAGGTTAGTTCGGTTTCCTCTATCATGATTTGTGCGGCTAAGACCGGCACTTTCATTTAGTGGGATGTTGGTGCATAATGTCAGTAGTTCATAGTCTAGTGTCTGTAATCGAGTCTGTAATGTTAATTATGTTTTATATATGTCTTGAGCGAAGTTGTTAACAAGTTCGCCTAGGCGAACTTGTTAGTCAAGCGAAGTTATGGACAACTTCGCCTGAACATGCCAGGCGAAGTTGTCGTGTATAAATAGTCCTAGGTTACGGCTGTTTGGAAAAATCAGTTGTTCGTGTTAGTTTGTTCGAGTTGTTACGAGAGCTGTAACGTGTGTCTGTAATAGTGATATTGTATCACGTGTTTGAGTTATTATATAACGTGTGTTCGTTTCGTGTGTTCGTGTGATTCGTGTTCTATACTCGTAACGATCTACGCAGGGATTCCGCACCTGAGTAGATCGAGATATCTCGTGCGATCCATCCAGGGAACCTACATGGGATGACCGAACTTTACCTATGACTGACCTGCGTGAAGGTTTGTCGTTTGTGTTTATGCGGGTTTTGCCGCCTTCCACACGCAACGACTTCTTTCCCCACTTATGTATGCGGTGAAGACCGGCATCATTGTGGAAAGTTTACAAGTATAAATGTAAAACCATCAGCGTCAATGTGACAAGGAGAATCATTTCCATTAGAAGTGGCTCTGGGCCTTTTCTTTTACAAGTTTGGAATTGATCTACATGCAGACTGTGTAATTGAGCTCCCTTCCATGTTCTTGGGAGCGTCATCGAGCCTTTCGAGCCGATATGCACTTGGTTCCGAATCTCGTTGTTTACGCAGTATGTAGTCTCCGACATTGAAGCTGCAGTTTTATTCGTGTTTTCCCCAACTGGGGTTCTACACGCATTAGCCTGCTCAGCGTTCATTACGCCATGAGGTGCGTGAGCGTCCCATCTCTGACAAATGCTTCGACGATGTCCTTCAAGTCTGTGCATTCTTCAGTGTTGTGGCCTTTTGTCCTGTGAAAGTTACAGTATTTGCTCCGATCAGCATTGTGACGATGTCGGATTATTGGAGCCTTTGGCCATGGGAGCTTCTCAGTGGCGAATATCTCGGTGACGCTTTTGGTGAGTGGCGTCCATCTGGAGTTCTGGTTCGACTGTACGTTATCCCTTCCGCCTAACCGATGTTGCAAGCCGGATGTGTCAAAGTTTACCCTTGACTGCCAAATGCCTAGCTTTCGCTTTTTGTTTAGTCGGGCGGTAAGGATGTTATCTTCTCTTGTTTTCTGGGTGTAGAGGTTTGTGCTTTGGGGAAGATCTCTACCCAGTTGCTTCTCCGTTTCCGCAAAGCGTTTAGCTGCTGTCATGATGGCATCCCATGTGGACGGCATGCCATCTTTACCCGTTAAGGTGCGGATGAGCTCTGGGTCTTTCGCGCCCTGGATGAAAGCAGCGCGAACAAGATCTTCGCTAATAGTGCCCAGACTTAGCTTCTTTGAATTGAAGCGCGTGATGAAGTCTAGTAAAGACTCATCTTCCTCTCGGATGCAGTTGAGGATTGTCCATTGCTCTTCGGTATACTTTCTTTGTTGGCTGAAGTGTTGGCTGAACTTCTGCTGGAAGTCTGACCAATCGTAGATGTGGTGGACCGGTAGACGATCGAACCACGCTCTAGCTGCCCCAACAAGCGTCATTTGGAACATGTAACACCACGTAGGTTCCGTCCAACTACTGACGGTTGCCCCCGCTATGAATCTGTTCAAATGATCGTCTGGATCAGATATACCATCGTAAGTGCCGATGTTGGACATCTGTTTGGCACTTTTCGGGGCGATTGCTTCCGCAATGTCCCTTGCAAATTTGGACGTTCCCGCATTTGCAGCAGTTGGTCTAAATGTTTTGGAGAAGTCACGTGGGTTTCCACCCGCGTTTTTTGGTTTGAAGGTTTCTCCAAAATGCCTTCTCGGTTGGGAGTCCGTTTTCTTACGCTTCCCTTTCGCCCTATGACGAGGGTTTGCGTCACTATCGGATTCCTCCGAATCATCGTCCAAGTACTCTCCGAATTCATCAGCCTGTTGGAGTGAACGTAAGCGTTCATCCAACTCAGCTTGGAATTCTTTTTGACGTGCTTCTGCCCACGCTTTAACTTCATCGAGTGTTTGGCGAGGGAGCCTCGTTCGTTGTCTCTCTAACTGGGTATCGGTGAATCCCAGTGAAAGATTATTTACTGCACTTGCCCCAGCTCGGGTAACTGGGGTAGTGTTCGTAAAAACTGTGTAGTCGCCGGTATTCCCCCCAGTAGCTGGGGTTGTGGTTACCGGGGTTTCTTGGTCACTCGTTGGTTTTGGGACCGGAGTAACCTTAACCATCTTTCCAGAAGTTTGAAAAAACTGAAAAAGTAGTTCTAGCTTTTATGCACGGATGGCGCCAATGAAGAAACACTAACCGACCCCGGGCAGATTACGGATAATCTGGGGGTTAAATAGATGTTTCCCACGAGGGGTTAGACCCGGCGAAGATGGTTCTTCTGATAACCTGCAAATCAGACACCGTGAGCTCGTCACTGAGAAGGGGGGTACCTCCTTGTGACCACCCTCCGGCGTGAGAATCAGACTAGATTGCTCTTGAATATAAGTGTATATTAAGAGAATGACTAGAGCAGATATCAGGTAATATATCAAGATATGAGATATGAGATAAGATGATACCATTCCAAGGTGTTGGAGTATTTATAGCCGAAGGTAGGTTTCCAAGCAGGTACAGCCGGCTGAATAGTGTTCCTGTTCTGCCAACTGTGGGCTACGCACATGCCATGCTGGTGGTTGGTGGATAGGCAGCGGCTGATAGTGACCAGGCCGGCTGTGTACTATTCTTGTTCCACCAACTACAGGCCATGCACGTCCTCCGACAGGTTGGTGAGTAGGCAGCGGCTAATAGTGACATACAGTACAAGAGCGTGCTGCTCGTCATACTGTTGTCAGTGAGTTGTCGTATCCTTGGTCAGATCTTTTGTCCATACCTCGTCAGGTACAGTACAAAAGATCCTCCAGTATCGTACGGACTGGCTCATTTGGGCGGGAGTTTTCCCGGCTTTGTGCGGGAGTGTTCCCGGCTTGCTCACTCCTTCTTCAGGTGACATTACTGAATTATTTAAGAGTTAAGTGCCTTGTGCGTGTAGCCTTGCTGCGCGGGTAGCCTTCCCTGATGGCTTGTATCCGCAGCTGCGGGAACAGGCGGGGTACTTCACCATTGGGAGGCTTTTCCTGCGGGAACAGCTTGCGAACTGCGCGTAAGGACGTCACGTCTCTGAGCATGGTGGGTCCTGCGGATCCAGTTGGTTTCTGCGCAGACGTCCCTCTTCAAGGTGAGTTCTGCGAGTTTAGCCTTTGCGCAGACGTCCCTGTTGAAGGTGAGTCTTGCGGGTTCAACTACGCAGGCTTCCCTCTTTGAGGTGAGTCTTGCGGGTCCAACTGGGCTCTGCTGGGACCTACCTCTTCATTAATATTATAATATTATAATGGAGGTGGGATTTGTTGAAAAAGGTAAGTCCGCCTTTGAATGAATGACGACACAAATAATGCAACTTGTTGTTTGTCGCCACGAGTTTATATGGCCGATTCACATATATCTTGCCCTTTGTGGATTTAGTCCTTTGGGAATAATAAGGGTGTTTATAAAACGTTGAAAATGATTGATGCTTGGTTTAAGATACAAAGAGTGTAGTTCTGTTTGAAACTAGGAGTTTGTAGTTTAACCTCCGTTAGACCGGCTTGATGGTCAAGGAGTGATGTTAGCCTAGCAGTAAGCACTCCTTCTACTCTTTAGGAATCCTCTGAAAATCTAATGATGAGGTGATCGGGAAGCTCAAGTAATCCCTACCTTCCCTAGAGAACATATGTCTATATATTAGTGTGTTTATTGTACAATTTTAGTTGTTTATGGTACTTCATACTTGTTTATTGTGTTACAAGTCACAAGTTGTTCATGCGAATAAATTGGTTCACCTTATAAAAAATGATTACCGATGTGACATTCGTCAATTTTCGATTCGTGTTCATATTGTAAACCCGACCCGTTGGGTCGTTTCAATGTATTAAATATATTTTAATAAAGTGATTCCCGACATTTAATGTTCATTATTCATTGTTATTTAAATGTTTATAAATTCCCGAACCTTAACATTAATCGAGCCGCGCGAGTAAAACGCGTAAATAATCCAAAACCGAAGACTTTATAATTTAATTATAAAGTTTGGGTTAAAAATGTAAACTTCAAATACTTATTTAAACTTAAAAGAATTTAAATCATCTTTTAAATGATTATTGAAACTTGAGGGACCAGAAATGAAAATAATTCAAATTCTATTATTAAAATACCCAACCCTAGCCCCCCCCCCTTCCTTGTTCGTTTTTCCGACGGGGCCTCCGACCACCGGAATCCGGCGCCGGAGGTGGCCGCCACCCCCTTAAAACACATTTTTTATCCAAATTAAATATATAAAAACGATTTGCCATCAACACTAAACAATATCCAACTAATTAATTACGTTATAACATCCTAAAATCGCAAATCAACCCCGTAATCTCGCCGGATTTTTCGGATAATCAAATTAATTACATTAACGCGTAGACGCTCCTTCCCTTAGTATAAATAGATGCCTAGACCTCTAACCAACTCGCTCACACTTCTCAATCCCCCTCTAATACACCGAATTTTTTGTAATTGGGAGCTTCTTTAATTTACTTTCCGGCAACCGGGTTTCGATCAAAACAAAATATTATAAGGTAATTAATATATGCTTGTTAATGTCGTTTAACCTATAATCAATAACCCTAAACTAATTTGATCAAACATAGAACGAATAACTCAGTTGCAAATCTAGGGTTCTTCTTGAAGAAGAAGAACCTGAAATATTATATGTATATATTTTTTATTAAACCCATAACGAATGTTTCACACATAACAGATCAACTGGTTAAGGCCTTCACATTACAAACTCCAAATCCGGGTTCGAAACCCGGGTCACGTGTCCTCTTACCCTTCTTTTTATTTAACTGTTTATATTGTTATTAGTATTAAATAAAACTATCAAAATCTGCTAATATATATAAATAATTAAAACCATGTTCATAACAAATATGAGACATAGACCAGTTGGTTAACACTCAGAACTCGTTGCATAGAGACCCGGGTTCGAAACCCACCCGGGTCAGACACTTTATTTTTTTATATAAACCAGTTTTAATAATTTTTATCATTTAAAAATCATAAATAAATCATAAAAGTCTTTTTAAATAAAATAAAAATTATGTAAATTTAATATAAAATATAACTCACCTTTTCACACTTAAAAACCAAGTTTCTCGTTTTCATAAGCCGCTATTAAAAATCGTTTAATAAACGTAAAGTAAACTTTAAATTCCTAAAAATCGTTTTGTCAAGACAATAATCATATTTTCGACTTGTAATCGATAGTTCAAGCATTTCGGAAGTATGAACTCCATATTCTCGCCGTTAAGCTATTTATATTTTATTAATAAACAATTACCGTTAAACATAAATAATAATATAATAATCAAAGGGCCGTAGAATTGGTAATAAATTATAATAAGATAATAACTATCTTCTAAAACTATTATACAATTAAACAACCTTAAAATCCCGTTAGAATAGTTGTTAAAAGTCATGTTTATTCTTATTTATAGTTCGTACGGATTAACTGTTTTGGTTCCTTTGACGCCTTCAAGTTATTCTTATTCCTTTTTCACTTCAATTACTAAGGTGAGTTTTTCACCACCCCTTTTTAATGTTTTAATGTTTTGGGGTAGCATATGTATCCTTATAAAAATTCAAGTATTATTTCTCCTATTACAAAACTACAATTCGTATATGGACTTGTATGTTACTTGTATTACTTGCACGAATATTACTTGCATGATTGGGAAGCCTCATTAAGTATGATCATACGCCCCCCTTTGCACTCCGGTCCATTTGTATCGAGTGAAAAAGGGCCTCATTAACCAAGTACGTTGGTTGTTACCAATTGGAAAGGACCTTACTTGCGCGATTATCCAAGTACGTTGGTGGTACAAACTGGAAAGAACTTACTTGCTCGTTTATCACATGTCTATGAATTGTATGGTTTTTATGTACGTATTTAAACTGTGGAAACTCACCAGCTATATTTATAGCTGACCATATTTTATACATATGTTACAGGTACCGTGATTAGAGGATGAAGGACTAGAAAACGCTTAGAATACCTAGGTTATTTAATAAACGAGACATTTGTTTTGATTATTGTTTATCTTTGATTTAAACTCGTATTGTTTACTTGATTGAACTTGTGTACTTGGCTATTTAATGAATTAATGTTATTATGGTCATTTAATAGTGCCACGTGTGTTTGAACAATCTGTACGTCACACTCGGGCATTTCCGCTTAAGCCGGGGTGTTACAACCGAGCCGGATTATTTTGTTTCATAAAACATAACTTCTAACTTAATGTTGTTTTTATTTGGTTTAATGTAATTTTAATTTTATTTTTTGAAATAGTCATTAAAAAACTCTCTTTAGTCATCATAAAAATAGTCTTTAATAGATTAATTTTATTTTACTATTTAAATTATATATGAAATAAAAGCAAATATATTTATTAAATAAAATAATAAAAATAATAGTGAAGTGAAAAATAATAAGGCCGCATTGTGGAAAGGTAGCAAAAGTTACTAAGCGATTTCTAAACGGCTGATTGGGAAGTTGGGTATACTTGAAGTACTCGAGGAGTACTCGAAAATTGTAAATATAATGAAAATTAATTTTTGGATATTATATATATGCCAAATATCATTTGTTTACTAATATTTATAACAAAATATGTGAATATTAATATAAATAAGTAAAATCCATTTTTATATAATAAATTATTATAAAAATTGTCACACCCCAACCTAAGACGGAAATGTCGGGGCGTGATCTGATTGCTCACAGCTCGAAGATACTATAATATATAAAATGTGACAATATCTAGTTAATTATTTAATTCAAATAATACACAATATTCAAATTCAACAATACAATTCAAATAAATCAATTAAATTTAAGTTTGTCTTCAATATAACCCTTTGGTCTTTCTAAGTGTCCATCCTTCAACTCAGGCAACCTGCATATGCGTAGAAAATGGAGTTTTGGTCAACAACACATGTTGAGTGAGTTTACCACCAGTTTTGCAATAAAATAAGGATAATATAATAAATAAGCAAAACTTAATAAATGTGACAATGAAATCAAACCATAAGCATGTAAGTTGTCGATTAAACCATTGCCAGGCGAATCGGGCGCCGGAAATCAACTATAAGCATATAAGAATAAGACCGTTGTCAAGCGAATCGGGCGGTGGTCAATAGAATGAGAACCCTCTTCAAGGGGATATGTCAAACGATTGCAAACATAGACAAATAAGCACATAAGTAGATTTGATTAATCACACGCAATTACACGTTTGCTATTTTTGATATGTATGTATAGTATGATATACGCATATGTCCCCAAAACCTTTTAGAAAACTGAGTAAAATAGGGTAATGATAAAACTCACCTTAGATTAAATGCAAGTGAGTATAATTAAGAATAAACGAGTCAACGGATAAGCGAGTCGTCCAATACGCGTCAAACGAGATAATTGATCAGAACCTGAAACTTTGTGATATGAAACTATAAATAAAAAAAAACTTAATGCCGCTGGAATCAATCCAAACGGATGAGTAGAACTCAAGACCCTTCAACCACCGAAATTGATTGAAGGTTATTGACTACGGAATGTATATGAATGATTCCTATGTTTACAACTTACCCGGAAAGTGAAAGGATCGGTCAAAATATGAAGTCAAAGGTCGGTGCATAAGCAAAGTCAACCGATTAAGCGTGTATCTTCAACAATAATGCAAAAACCGAAGGATTTTATGAGAGACAGGGAGGGTGACGGCTGTAGAGGCTTCTATAGGGTTAGTGTAAAGTTTATGGTAGGAGAAATAAGGGTTGTTTATATAAGAAACACTAAAACGAAATAATTATGGTTATTTACTCGTTTAAGCAACAAAATACGATTTTAATGAGGAAATCGATGTAATAAATCAAAGATTTCGTGATTTATCAGTTATTTAAGAATATAGACTTGTATTTTAGTTATAATCCTTTTCTTGGACCTTAATTTACTCGATTTATGTCAAAAATAAGCGATTTAGATGCTAAAAACAAATTAGGAAACAAAATAAGCTATTTAATGAGAAAATCTAGTACAATAACTAATAAAATTTGGCTTGGACACCAAGAAAACGAAATTGGACCAGCTATAATATTTCTTGGAGTTTAATTTTCGTTAATTTAATCGAAAATAGGAAAGAATTGGCAAAACTAGTCCATGTAGTTCCCGAAAATGCGATTTTTAGCCGTTTTAAGCGATTTTAAAGGTTTATAAGGGCTATTTGGCATAATTGAAAGTTATGAAATTATAAAATTAGTTAAACTAAGTTAAAAACCAATAAATACAAGTTTTTAAATAGTTCGAAAGATCCGAATTACGTTCTCGAATCGGTTTAAACAAATACGAAAAAATCCGAGATGTTACAAAAATTGCTAATCATTAATTAAAAAAATAATATTTGTTCTTTACTATTATAAAATTACCAATTATGCTTTATTTTTAAGTTAAAATCGGCACAAATTCACCGAATATATGTGATTCTGGTTGAGGTTGACCACATTTGATCGATTCTTAGTAACCAGGCAGGCTAAAGAAACTCCTCTCGATGACATACCTTGTAGCGAGTACTCGGTCCTGTAAACCTACTTTTACAACATTGCATGGTGGGAAGAGTGAAGACATGTGTTACACCCCGACCAAAGGCGACGGAACATGCCGAGGTGTAACGATTGTCCATAAGCACATGACACTAATTAAAGTGACATTATTTAATAAACTCGTTTCATTTCACAACATCGAAAATGTCACATAACAGTTATCCATAAAATAACCATAAACAAGATATCACAAAATATGGCAAATTTGATATTGTTCATTTTTACTAATATCTTAAGGTCTTTGATGTCGTTTTCTTCACAATCATAAATCAACCAAGATGCAAACCTGCAACATTTCATAAAATAAAGTTTGTCAACACAAAGGTTGGTGAGCAATTCATAAGTTTAATCATATTAGTATATAATAAAGATAGCCACAAAACTTGCATACGAAACGATAAATAAAAGTGGTAATTTGGATAAATAGATATCGTTTAACACATTAGCGACACCTAGCTATAAGGGGATGCCAAATAGTCTAGGATTTTATAGTTCCACCAACTAAAAAATATAAACACATAGGCAAATAAGCATAGAACACCAAATCGAGCAATTATTTAGGTAAAGTATACAACTACGTTTGTGGTTTAATATTCAAATATAAAGCATTTTGTTGAATATGTATGAAATGTCACCCCCAAAATAAAAGATGGAAAATGGGGTATGAAGTACTCACCTTCAAGTAGTAAACTTGAAAGATGATAATTTGGAGATTTGTCGGAACAACGAGTTTAACGCACAATGCCTAAAAAGAAAAGAAGTCTTGAATTTAGAAAGGTTGTCTTGAAGGTCTTTAAACAAAATAAATGTTGAGAAATGTAAATAATTAAAGTTCAAGGTTTAAAATGTGACTATTTAAGAATTTATAATAATAACCCTTTAAAAATGTAAGTTTGCTCGAAACCGGGTTAAAGTATCTAACCTTAATATTTACTCAACATATGTTAAGTAATAAGGTGGGTAAAATGCAAGAATGCAAATCCCTTTGGAATAAAGATACTAAAACGGTTTTTTTTATCGAGTGTTCGGGTTGTCGGTTCGGGTCTTGATAATTGGTCAAACCCAAAGTCAACTTTCCAAAATATTGAATGTTATGAGATAACTTAATAAAATTTAATAAGACTTAACCAAGTATGTAGTTCCATTGTTTTAGAACTAACAACGCACGTTAAGCGAGTGTTTGGTTTTGTCGGTCCAAACTTTGTTATGAGATCAAGTTGGATCCAACATTTCCAAGTACTTAAGAAAATATTTAAAAATCAATTTGTAACTATTTTTAAAGAAATATACAAATCTTGATGGCTAAAAAAAAACACACTTGTGTGTCTTAAGCGAGTAAGAATCGGTTTGGTTCAGTTTTCATCTCATAACAAGTTCATAGATGGTTTCCACATGTCCAAACACTAAAGAACTTGTATAATAATGTACAAATAAAAAAAATACTTTAAGTTTTACAACCAAAAGTTAACAATAAAGTCTTTAAACAAAAGTTCGGTTTTCGGTTCGGATCGTGTTTCGGGTTAAGACCGAGGTAAGATTCTACAAACCCATAACCATAGAATTTGTAAAAATGATTTTAGAAACTTAGATCTAACAATAAGTATGTTTAAACAATTATTTAACAAAACTAGTAACAAAGTTCGGTTTACGGTTTAGAGCTATTTACGGTCAAACCGAAACATAGACTCTTAAAAACCCATAACCATGGAACTTGTAAACATGACCAACAAACTAAAATAAGCAAGATTAATATGTATGAACAAGTTATATAGATGTATATATATCAAGGACACGAAGTCCTCCATAAAGCCTTGCCTTATGAGGTTCGAAACCACACCGACCGGAATCGGAGAAGTAACTACCAAAGGTAAACAAGGGGTGTATATTATATATATGTTGCACAACCATAAACAAGTATTAATAAGGCTACATAGACTAATTAAGATGAAAGACTAAAAACCTTCAAGAACACTTAAGAAGATAACTTTGAATCTTTGATGTTTGAGAGAGTTTTTTTTTTTTTGAGTTGTGGCAAGGGAAAATGAAAAGGAAAGGTGGTGTATATATAGGGTAATGTTGGTGGTCAAATATGAGTGTGAGACACAAGAGTTTTCATGCAAAATGGATCAAAACAAAAACACAAAACAAAAAAATAAAAATAAATAATAAATAAATAAATAAAAATAAAAATAAAGATAGGATGTTTTCAAGACCCAACAAGTGTGAAACAATATTGTAACATAAATCCATCATTTTGATTATAACATAAGCATCGGTTTACAAATCAGGTCGGTTTACATAATAAACAAATACAAAAACGAATACAAACGAGACCCGAAATTAACGAATGTCACAACATGGAGCTTGTGCGGGCGTGTAAGTCTAAACGGTCCTATTATTAATATAATTTTTATCATATTTGTTACGTATATGTTTTTGCAATAGTATCGAAAATATGATAAAAATAACCGAATAATACACAGATGTTACGTGTAAAATTAATATATAATAAACGTCCCAAGCTTACGTCAAGCTAAAAACCACTCACGAGCTAAGCTCCGTTTTAAATGTAAAACTCAAAACAAACCAGCCTCTTGTAAGTTAAAGCAAACCAAGCCCATGTCTACAACAAGTCTGACTCCCACTCGACTCGTTTACGCTTTACACCCTTGTAAATATACACACGTGGAAAGTGACACCAGTAAAACTCTAATGCAACCCAAGCCAGTTGCATCTTATTACTATTTTCCCTAACCCAAGCCACTTGTTTATGTATGTTGAATGAAATCAGCCAGTTGTAAATACTATAATCATTAAATTCCTTCCATTTGCAGCAGAAACCCATCGCCTATTTAAACCCCACAATTACTTCCATTCACATTTACAGAAATACATATATCTATATCTATATCGACCCCCAACAACCCAAACCCTAGATTTCATCAATTTCCCCCAAATCTTCAATTCATCCCAATCCATCCAGATCACACACAATCTTCCACACCCTAACACAATTCACCCTTCCAATTTCACTTCTCCGTCAAACCCCTAACCAAAATCAAACAAATTGGCTGTCAATCGGTGATGGGTAGAGCGTATGTATCGCCGTCGAAGCCATCGTCATCCTCGCCGACGTCAGCCGTGACGACATCGACGTCGATCACGGAAACCGTTAACGGCGAGCATGATTTCAAGATCGCCGGGTACTCGTTAGCCAAGGGCAGTGGGATCGGGAAGTACATAGCGTCTGATACGTTTAACGTTGGCGGGTACTCGTGGGCGGTTTATTTCTACCCGGATGGGAAGAGTACGGAGGATAACGCCAGTTACGTGTCGTTGTTTATTGCGTTGGCTAGTGATGGGTCGGATGTTAGGGCGTTGTTTGAGTTGACTTTGATTGACCAGAGTGGGAATGAGAGGCATAAGGTTCATAGTCATTTTGGTAGAGCCTTGGAGAGTGGGCCTTATACCCTTAAATACAGGGGTAGTATGTGGTAAGAAATTATTGTTATTTGATAAATGAATGATCTTTATGTGTTTTGATGAAGTAAGGTAAGGAATATTATGATTTCCATATACTGTTGATGCTGTAATGAACCCACTTGTCTCATTTTTATGTAAAGTTGTAGCGGTGCACATGGGTCGGTTTTGCTAGATGACTGATCTTTATGTGCGGTTGTGTTTTGGGTGGCCTAGTTATTATTATTATTTAGGGTTAGTTTCGGATAATGAAGGAATATTAATACATGCATACTGATAATAATATGATCCATCTGATCAGTTGGTAGCATAATAAACTCAAAACTGTCTCATTTTCGTGTAAATTGTAGGGGTACCATAACCGAACTATGGGTTAACCAGAGAATGATAACCGATGGTTATGGTTGATTGGTTTGACATGTTGATTTGATTTGGTTATGGGCTGGTTAACTGTGAACTAGAATTGGTTGTTGAATGTTTGCTGGTGACTAAAATAGCCTAAAACAATGTGATTGGGTCTCAAAGTTTGGGCTTGAAAATTTTTAACCACTTTATAAATTGTTATTAGAAATTTGGGTATGATGACTTTAAGTGTTTTACCATTTGAAACTTGTGGGTTGGTTTGGTTTTGTTGGTTATGGAGATATATTCTAATCACGTAATAAATCGGTTAACCGTGGTTTTACTTAATTGTGGGTCGGTTTCGTTTTGTTGGTTATGGAAATATGAATAACCAAAACCAACCCATCGGTTATTGGTTAGGTTGGATTATATTAGTTTTGGTTGTTTTGGGTTTATTCACGCCTCTAGTAAATTGATTGAAATTACAGGTCTTTCTGATTATGGATTTTTGATTATGACATGGTGCAGGGGTTACAAGCGGTTTTTCAGAAGATCCTCTTTAGAAACATCAGATTACTTAAAGGATGATTGTCTTCAAGTTCATTGCTGTGTTGGGGTAGTTAAGTCTCACACAGATGGTCCTAAATCCTACTCTATTCATGTACCACCATCAGATATAGGGCAGCATTTTGGGCAGCTTCTGGCAAGTGGAAAGTGGACTGATGTTTCTTTTGAAGTTAACGGAGAAACATTTGCTGCCCATAAACTGGTTCTTGCTGCCCGGTCACCTGTTTTTAGGGCTCAACTTTTTGGCCCAATGAAAGATCAAAATGTTAAATCTATTAAAGTTGAAGACATTGAAGCCCCTGTTTTTAAGGTTTGTTTTAAATATATTGACTATTTTATGAAAGTTATAAAATTCGAATAGATTGCTGGCAAATTTGATGGATCAACAAACCGAACGTTCAGTGAACCGTACTGGTAGAAAGTCCGTTTATGTTTGTTCAATTAATCAACGAACGAACATGAACAAAACTTTTTGTTGAACATGAACACGCCTCTCATTTCTGTGTTCATTTAAATTCGTTTTTTTTCGTTCTTTCATTTAAATTTTTTAATGTTCTTCGTTTACGTTTGCATAAATTCGTTCATATATTCATTAGAAAATTTTAGGCCCATTATAATTTAATCTAATTTTATGAAATCAAAATGTCACCCGTCAGAATTCAGTCTGGTTTTATTAAGTTTTTAAGTCCACCAGATTGATGTTCACTTTTACTTCTAAAAAATTGTGTTAGCTTAGTTATGTTTGTTTATCCGTGTTCATCTATGTTAAGTCATGCTCGTTCGTTTATGTTTGTTTACGTTATTAACAAACGAACGTTCGTTTGATGTTTCGTTTATATACTATTAACAGACGAACGTGAACATGCTTTTTTCTTAACGAATGAACATGAGCAAGATAACCCCGCTTGTTTAATTGTTTGTGTCCGATCGTTTGTTCTATTAATGGTAAACGAACAAATTCTTTCAAACTTATTATTGACTTTGACACAAAAACTTTTTGTTCTGGTAACGCTATTTTACAAATTTGTTTTCCTTTCAGGCGTTGCTTCATTTTATGTATTGGGACAAACTGCCTGATATAGAAGAGTTAACGGGCCTGAATACAAAATGGGCTTCAACATTAATGTATCAGCATCTGCTTGCAGCTGCTGATCGGTACGGTTTAGAGCGGCTTTTGATGTTATGTGAATCTAATCTTTGTGAAGATGTTGCCATCAATACGGTTGCAACAACATTAGCATTGGCTGAGCAACACCATTGTCTCCAGTTAAAATCAGTGTGTCTTAAATTTGTTGCTTTGCCTGAAAATCTCAGAGGTAAATTAATTATGTTTTGTTACAGTTATAAAAGCATGATTTATCATTGTTAAGAGTATTTTTGATAGATTCCAGCCATAATTTATGATAAAAATTAATGAAAAACAGTAAATAACGAACAAAACCTACCAAAGAAACTTTAGTATATTTTTAAAGCCTGATATAATATCTTTTTTTTGTGTAAAAGAAAATTTTGTGATAAGAAAATATTAAATATACTTGAAAATTTTAGACCTGCTTTAATGGTTACTTTTAGCATATTTGTTCTTTGGGCTTAGAGATGTAAACGAGTTGAGCCGCTTTTAAGCTGCTCTAGATCAGCTCTTTAAAAGCTCGAAGTTAGCCAAGCTTAAACGAGTTTGAGTCCGAGCTCATTTAATAAGCCAATCCGAGCCTAAGAGTTACTCATCGAGCTTGACAACGCTTCATGAGCTAATCGAGGCTATTATTTGTATAAAACAGTAATTACTATTGTATATAATAAATAAATACCTCTAAACACTCCCTATTCCCTAACCTATTGTTCGGTATCGATTTGAAACCGGTTTCTCAATGACCGGTTTGAGTGTTGTGTCGTTTCGGTTAATTTGCACTTACCAGTGACAATAATTATAACCGATTATCAACCAAAACTGATATGACACTCAAAACAGGTTATTGAGAAACCGGTTTCCAACCAATACAAACCATAGGTTAGGGACCGGTTAGGGGCATTAGTTTGTAGAACTGATGAGCCGAAAACCGTTTATTTGCTTAAAAAATCTGGTCAACCAGTTATTAATGTTCAGAAAAAAATCTAATAGTTTTTTTACAGTTATGTAGTCGCTAGAATGCAATTTTTTTGACCGATTCCCCCCCCCCACCCCCACCCCAATATGTTAGTATAAAATAGACATTTAACTTTATCGAATTTATATTATATATTTTGTGTTTAATTGAATTTTTCTGTTATTTTGGAAATTCCGATTATTTTGGTCAATAAATAATAGCCTAATAGGTTTTACATGCTATGTTTTAAGACATCCTCAAACTGGTTATTTTCATGACCGGTTTTGACCATGTTTACTATTAGCCCGTTCGGTTAATAACTGTTATATGAAAATCTTAATTGAAAATTTCTATTATTTTGAAAAATCCGATTATTTGGTCAATCAATAATCACCTACTAGGCTTTACATGCTATGTTTATATTCATTTTTCAAATTGGTTATTTTCTTGGCTGGTTTTGATCATGTTTACTATTAACTCGTTTGGTTAATAACCGTTAAATGAAAATCATTTTATTCCCCATCTAACTGATAAACTTTTGGTGTTGATCAGCTGTGATGCAGACCGACGGGTTTGACTACTTGAAAGAAAGTTGCCCAGATGTGTTGACCGAGCTTCTGGAACACGTGGCTAGAAACAATGAGCATTCGCTTGCCGTATGTACTCACCCAAATGCGATCTTACTTGATGGAGGTGATGTTCATGGTAGAAGGGTGAAGCCTAGATTGTGACTGTAGAGAGCTTGTTTGTTCTAGATTTAGAAGTTGTTAACCAATGTTGGGTTAACTATTGTTCATGTATTTGTGATAAAAGGTTTAGACTCGTTTTGATTGTTTTCTGACTCTTATGAATGCCGAGTTTTATACATATATTGTATCTTGATATGCACTATGCAGGGACTATTGCATCCATTAATCCGTCTAGTTTTGTCATTTGGCTTGTGTGTTTATTTGTATGTATTCCTAGTGTCGAACTCAACTTGCTTTTTAATATATGACCAATTGCAAATCTAGAACTGATGTGAAGACATGTACTTGTTGCTTTTAACATTTGATACACGATGCAACTATGCAATCGCAATAAAGTATTGACTACTATGTAATCAAAATAAAACATTGATAATTTTATTCAAATTGATTAAAATGAACAATTATTTAATTATTTTTAATGATCTTATTTAATTACATTTTTGTGTAAGAAAAAAATATAATTAATCAACAATAAAGTTGTATCAATATTACATGGTCTGTGTCACAATTTATTTTTTTTGTATGTATTGTATTAGTTTTTTTTTCTTGAAGGGGTGTTTGGGACTACTTATTTAGGTTCATTTTTAACTTATTAGCTTTTCAAAAAGTTAATAAGGTGTTTGTAAATCAGGATATTGTAAGCCATAAGTTAAAATGAGATAACAAGGAATCTCAACTCCCAAACACCCCTAAATATGCTAATTTGACAAAATTATTTTATGGGCTTAGTTCAAGAACTGCAACGAACTTATCCAATTCCGACCGAATTTATGTCGACTCGCCGCAGCAACGCCCATGTTTTCCCAACTGACTAAACATTGTTTTAATTATGTTATTTTTTTCGCGTGTCTATTACGGACACTTATTAATTTACTTATTATCTTTTGAGTTAACCGCATGGTTAGTCAACGTGGTTTGCTGATATGCACGATTAATCCCCTAACTTAACTAATTACAAACTTGATCATAATAGTTAGAGATTTATTACTAAGGTGGTTCAGATATATGAGTTTTGTAACTACGGTAGTCCTTACTTGCTAACATTGTTATCAAGTTGAAGAAAAAAAACAATGAAAAAGATGTTAAAAAATATTATTTAATTGTATAAGAATATAAAAATGTAATTTTTAACGTAACTTTTATTTAAATCACCAAATGGTACTTTTAGCGGTGATTTTATCGGCTGCTCAATTTTTTTAGTTACATCTGAGCTAACGACGAACCCTAGAAAATATGGTAAAGATCCACCTCTCTTTGATCTTCAAAATCTTATGTGAATTCCATGACGAATTTACACTCGTGTTGTTGTTGCAGTTGTTCTTCTCATACTTTAAGGATTTAGTTGGAAGAGAAGTGACCGTGGAACTCAAGAACGATTTAGCCATACGTGGGACTCTTCATTCGGTCGATCAATATCTTAATATTAAGCTCGAGAACACCAGAGTTGTTGATCAAGACAAGTTTCCTCACATGGTACGCCTCTTTTTTTGCTATTTAGGTCCAAATTCTCAAATTAGGGTTTGTAATTGGGGATTTGGGATTTTTTAAGTACAGCATCTTTGACACAATAATATTTGTTTCCGGTATGAGTTGATTCGGTTGAACAGAAAACCGAATTCTGATTTGGTTTTTGGTTCGATTTTGAATTACCAAATTTGGTTCACCTTTTGGTTTCTATATAAGAAAAACAAATATTATAGCTGAATAAACTGATATTGATATGATGAACACCCTGTGAGATATATAGTTTGACTGGTTGATCGGCGTTGCTTTATATCAAAGTATCAAACAGATTAAACGGGTAGAATCAAATATACTACTAGTGAAAAGGAGCTGTATGTTTAATGCATACGTGTAGGGTTATTGTAAGAATACAT
Source organism: Bidens hawaiensis (assembly GCF_021521415.1). Lineage (NCBI taxonomy): Eukaryota > Viridiplantae > Streptophyta > Magnoliopsida > Asterales > Asteraceae > Bidens > Bidens hawaiensis. Next base: position 1,346,580 of record NW_027491253.1, read on the forward strand.
AGTTTTTCTAAGAAGCCTAGGAATAGGTCTGGGCCTTTAGATTGGAGTAGTTAATGGTTTAGATCTATAGTGTGTTAAAAACCGTATATTGTCCTGTTTACAGGGAAGGTGTTATTTATGACATCATATTTACCACAATGATTATTAACTAGAAAATGGACTGGGCATAATGTACCCGTTTTGAAGTGTACCTAGCTACCCGTTTGGCCCAGTTCTTGTTACCTGACCTGCACGACTTGTGACCTCTACTTTTGACCTTGATGATGTTAAATTTAGGTTTCTTTTTTGTTTAACCATAATCCATGATGGTGGAAATGAATAATGATGCCGTAATTTTTAAAACACTCCAACTGGTATTTTTTATTACTTATAAATACTGGAGTCATCATGTATATAGAGGAGCATTAAATACATAAGCGCTTTTAAGTAAAGGATTGTGAGAACTGAGAACTGCATAAACACTTGTACACATTGTTGTAATTATGATCCTAAAGGTGGTTTTGTAACATACCACGCACCTGCCTCAGTGTCGTTCTTTCACCAACTTTATCTAACTAGCTCAATTATACGTGTTTATGCAATTCTCATGGCTGTGCACTTAAAATTGGTTCTATATTAAACGTGTCATTTACATTTGGTTGCAGCTTTCTGTGAGGAACTGCTTCATCAGAGGATCAGTAGTGAGATATGTGCAATTGCCGCCAGACGGAGTTGACATCGAGTTGCTCCACGATGCCACTAGAAGAGAAGCTCGAGGGGGTTAGAAATACGCATTGTATTTTTTCTTGCAATTTTTTAACTAGTTATTTGATGAACAACTTTGAATTTTTTCTTTGTTATTCAAATTCTAAGTAATTTATTCGTTAAGCAATGTTTGAACTAGTAAAAGTTAATGTTTAAACTAGTAAAAATCATTATTATTAATAAGCAGTTAAAAGCATTTGTGCTTTTCGTACAAACTATCAATTTTTTTAAACAAGTTCTGCGTTTTGTCAACAAAGTCAAGAACCGGTCGGGTAGGAATCAGTTTCGGGTATGGTTGGGTTTCAACCAGAGTGGCCGAGTTTTTTGGTTTTTGGCTGGGTCAGGGCTGAGTTTTGACTGGGTAGAGGTGGAACCGATTTTGCTTTTGGGTCTTGGCACGGTTTATCTAGAGGAACTTGGACCTGGTTTGTACCCACGGGCTGTCTAGGACATGTCTGGTCCGAAATGGGTTTCATTCCCAAGTCTAGACTATATATATTACACATCCATTAGACCAAATGCCTCTTGTCCATAAGCTGATTCTATCACTAATATAATTGTTTAATTATAAAATAAAAGTAATGAAAAATACAAAAAAAAGAAAAAAAGCTATGAAAAAAATAAAGAATATACATAAAGCCGCCCGGCGCGCACACACTATATTATAATATATTATAATAAAGTATTTGGTAAGGGTATGTTAAAGTTCATATTGTACTTATCAAACTCTTCCATGAACACTACTTTTCAAAACTAGCAGCAAAATCAACCGTCACCATTAGTATCACCATCATCATCACAGTCAGCATCTTCATCACCGTTATCACTATCAACATTGTCACAATGAGCACCATGAATTAAATAACCAAAAAGACATTGCTCTTCATCTTCGCCATAACCATATTCACTATCACCGTCTTCATACTAAAAAAATCCAATAAACAACTAAACTGACATCAAAACGTTCAAACAAAAATGACGCGACAAAATAAAGTTAAAAACAGAAAAAAGAAAAAAAATGGAAAAAGTAAATTGCAACAACCCGTTCATGTTTGATTAATTTCAATGCAACTTAAGTGTATAAAGCACATCACGATCTTAACAAATGTAACTTCTAGCATGCCTTATTAAATCATCTGATATTCTATCCTTAAATTTATTCGTTTCATCCAGGACCCATTTTCCACAAACCATCTTGCTCAAATTATATTTTGACCTGAATTAAATTGGCACTTCTATAAAATTTGTTTAACCTGATTCCAGTATGATCGTCTCCACCAACTCGACCCACTCGTGAGTCGTGACCATAGTATCAAGGTTTCCATTTCCAACATCATAATTACACATATAACCGCATAAGCCTTAAGAGAGAACTATATCTATGACACTTTTAAACATTAAATATATTATTATTATTATTATTATTATTATTATTATTATATAAACACAAACAAAAAGTTTGGTATAACCAGTAGAGCCGATAAATCTCTGCAATCTTTTATCATAAGTGTGGCCATTTTAAAATTCTCACGTGTGCTCCCATGAAGAAAAATAACGACACACCATAATTTAATAATCCAAAAACTGTCACCTTTTTTAAAAAGAGAGCAGATCACTCCTTGTCCCGTTATCCAAAGCGTCAGTATCCAAGCCCCTCAAGGCGAATATAAAAATAATATTATGATGCGTGGCTAATTCAAAATATTATTTGATACCTCTAATTTCAATATAAATAATTTTGTGGTGCAACTGCAACCAATTCTAACAGTATTCTTCTAATTCTAATTCCTCTTCTTCCAAACCCTTAGTTAGTTAGTAACTTAGTTTGTTAAGACCGTTATTAACCTAACTGAATCATGGCCACGGAGACTGTGTGGGATGGAGTGATGGAAATGACGAATGCAGCTCAGAGTAACGGTACGGATCCTGTGGTTTGGGCGGCGGAAGTATCGTCGGTTTTAGTGTCGGCTGGTGTTTCGGTGCCGGCGACGGAGGTGGCTGAGTTGCTGGTTTCGAATATCTGTTGGAGTAATAATGTGCCGATTGCTTGGAAGTATTTAGAGAGAGCAATTGCGCTTAGACTCGCTCCGCCAATGCTCGTTCTCGCGCTTCTTTCTAACAGGTTTTTGTGGTTATTTTGAATGTGTCTTAGTGTGGTTATGTTTGGTTTATGATTTGTTGAGCTTAGATGAGGATATTGTCTATTATGATTTATGAATAGTACACTAGAACAGAGGATTGGCATAGAAATAGAACACGCTCGAATTAAGTATTGCAGGCTACAAGTAGAAGTATTGAAAGTTATTTAGGGCTAGGAGTTTAGTGCTTGCGGTTTCTTAAAATGTATTTGAAGGACACATTTATTAAGTAGTAATCAACCCTATGGTAAGTAGTATATGAATTAGCTACATGGTCCATGATAGGAGTTTGTGGAGACGTAGGATTAATTAAGGTTAACGAATTTTAGGGGATGACACTTTTGCATGTTAGATTTATCTTAGGGGCTTAGATTCTCCTACATTTTAGGTGGACTTTGCATGTGATTGGCTTCAGGTTTTTATGTCTATTTGTGTTCTATGACGTCATATGTGTTTATATTTCACTATGTCACTTGTTCACTAGTTGTTTTGTTATTGGTACATGAATGTTTGTGTGTTGGCTTGCTCTGGAGCCGGGGTCTCTCTGGAAGAGCCTCTCTATCCTCATGGATGACGTAAGGGGAGACCCTACCAATAACTTTTGTTCTTTGTGGGATTTGTTGGTGTATGCTTTAGGATCAATTAGTGATGTTTTTAATGCTTAATTAGCAGAAACAGAAATTTATAGTTGCAAGGATTAAACATACAAAAGCCTAGTCTTTTCTTTATATGGTTAAATGATGTTGCTAACTTGCTAACAAATTTGAACTCGAACATCAAGTTGTGGTGAGAAAAAGTTTTTTGATCACTTGTCAATCTGTCATGTTTAAAATCGTCTTTTACAGTCGCCACTATTTTGAGTAGGATAGCGTTGTATAATCTTTGGTCTATCTGGTTGATCTTCGTTTAGCTGACTTGAAGTTTTTAAATGATTATAGTGTAATCCCGAGTCGTAGAAGCCAACCTGCTGCCTACAGGCTTTATTTGGAGCTACTTAGAAGACTAGTTTTGCCATTGGCTTCTGAAGTGAATGGCCCCAAGTTTCACAAGTAAGCTTCTATCTTGTGTTATCTGAGATTGTATATGGAGCATGGCATCGGTTAGGTTTGTTTGGATATAGATGGATTGACATATATTAACGATGCAATTGCAGAATCATGAAATCTGTAGATGATGCTCTTCACCTGTCCCAAAGATTTGGCATTGTCTCTAGTGAACCTGGAGTCATTTTAGTTGAGTTTATCTTCATGATGGTGTGGCAGTTGCTTGATGCATCGTTAGATGATGAAGGATTGTTGGAACTTGCACCTGAAAAGAAGTTTACTTGGTTAATCAAATCACATGATATGGAAATTGATTATCATAATATTGGACCAAAGAAACTTGATTTCAATGACAGATTGTACAAAAGTAATACCACTTTAGCCATTGAGATTATTGGAGAACTTTACCGAAATAAAATAACTTCCAGGATCCTTATCTTGTCACGACGAAATATGTGAGTGCGTAGTGTTTATATACGATAAGTGATGTGGTTTTAGTGCGAGAAGAGAAAGAAGAAAACAATTATTCGTTTTTTTTTTCAAATTTTTCAAATTTTAAAAATAAAAAAAATGATTAAAATGCAATGTTTATTCATCCTTTTAGCATTATAAAAAAATATATGAACAAAACTCGTTTATTTATAGAACCTACACATTTGCAGGTTATGCGCTTCATATGTAGGTAAACATTTTAAAGTAAAAAAAATCATATGAAAAAAATAGTTAATGGTTTTTTTATGTATATTACATAACACTCGTTTGTAAGAAGTAAAAAGTTTTAAAAATTTTTAACCATTGATAGTAAAAACAAACGATTTAGGTTTCTTCTTTTTCTTCTCGCAATAATGTAGTCATCTGTAATGAACCTCTCCCTATACACACACACATGATATAACCTTGATCATCTCTGACATGAATTTTTGCTAATTTCTCGTTTTAGGCCTGTACACTGGGGATCTTTTATTGATAATTTGAGATTGTTGGCAACAAAGTCGATGTCTTTGAGAAATTCCAAAGATATTACTCCTGAGGCTCTTTTGCATTTAACATCTGATAACCACGCACTAGTGTCACGCGAATGCAAAACAGTATCTTTACAACAGTATCATGCAGTAATGGCTTCTGGATCGCTTGTTTCATCTTCAGGTCCGAGTCATAATGCTAGTCATTCAGCAATTTGGCTACCAATTGATATGCTCCTTGAAGACCTTATGGAGGGAACAATTGTGGCCACCACAAGTGCTGCTGAAACCCTTACTGGTATAATCAGTTTATTATGAATTTGTCATAAGTTTAACATAGATAAATGTCGTTTGTTTCTAAACAATTCAGTTGTTATCATAGGTTTACTAAAAGCCCAACAAGCAATTACTCAGGCTTCATGGCAGGATGTGTTTCTGGGTTTGTGGATTGCAGCTTTACGTCTTGTTCAAAGGGTAAAAACATTTATATAATTTCTATAAACAGCCAGAATCAACATTTGTTTCTAAACTAGGCCAGTAAGTGAATTGAAGGTTCATGAACTGTTGGGCAGGATGTTTGTTAATGTTCATTTATTTAGTAACGAACGGACATGAACAAATATTTTGTTCATTTAGTTAAACGAATGAACATGAAAACATGTCTTATCAGTCATTTATGTTCGTGAACATTTGCTTATGTTTGTTCATTTATGCTCGTTGGTGTACGCTCATTAATGTTCGTTCATTTACGCTAGTTTTAATAATTTTTTTAGGCCTGACTGATTGGTGTTGACATTTAATTTTAATTGGTGCTCGCTCGGTTATGTTTGATCATATATGTTTTAATATTTGTCGTTTTTGTTTGTGAACCATTCATTTATACTATTAACAAGTGAGCATAAACGAACACAAAGAGTCAAAGACACTCATTTTCTTAACGAACACGAACAAGAAACCCTGTTCGTTAATTGTTCATGTTTGATCGTTTGTTCAGTTAAAGATAAACAAATGAACCTAAAACATGTTATTTCGCACTTGATTTCATAGGGAGAGGGTGCTGTTGAGGGCCCGGTACCTCGCCACACATCTTTAGTCTTATTATTATGTATAACAACACTTGCAATTGTCAATATCATTGATGAAGAGGAGAGTGCTCTTATTGAGGAAAATGAGAACGGAAATATGCATATGCGGAGTGAAAGACAGGTGTTTGGAAATTGTCGTAAGAACTTAGTTTCAAGTGTACAACAATTGGCTGATTTTGAGGGCTTATTGACCCCACCTTCATGTGTAAGTAATTTAGCAAATCAAGCAGCTGCGAAAGCTATGTTCTTTTTCTCGGGCCTAGGAATTGGAAATGGTTATCTAGATGGTGTAAGCTTGAATGACATGCCAGCCACTTGTTGTGAGTAAATCTCTTTCGCTTTACCTACATTTTCTTATTTGTTTTGATTTCTTCACCTTTCTTTCTTTTTTTTTTCTTTTCACTTAAAGGTGATGCTTTTTTAATGTTTGTAGCTGGTGATCTGAGGCATCTGATTGTAGAAGCTTGTATTGCGCGACAGCTATTGGACACGTCAGCATATATGTGGCCTGGGTATGTGAAGGGGCATACTGGTCAATTACCACACCCCATCACGGGCCAGATTGCTGGCTGGTCAGCAATGATGAAGGGGTCCCCTTTAACTCCTTCGATGGTGCATGCTTTGGTTTCAACTCCAGCTTCAAGGTATGATGCATTGGTCCTTATAAAGTGTTAAATTAGTATACGTGCATTATCATTAGTATTTTTTTTAAATCAATCAGTTGTGCGGAAACTGAATTTAAGTGCTTGAATTTAATGGAAGCTTAGCTGAAATTGAAAACTATATGCAATTGCAACCGATGGTTCAAATGCTGACAAGATTTCTGTTGCTACTATTCTATGCGGTGCGTCATTGACTCGCGGTTGGAATGTACAAGTGAGCCTTGCTTATCTAGTTATCTGAATCCTTTATTAAAGTTAATGTTATTCTTGCTAATTGTTGTTACTATTATTATTATTATTATCATTACTATATAGATATATATATTTTATTTCATCACTTCTTTATCATCAAATGCTTAACACATAGTTAACTATGCTAAAATATATTTTTTATAATATATATTGTGGCTGCATTTTGCAGGAGCATACTGGTTTTTTCATCATTAAGCTGCTATCATCTCCAATTCCAAAAGATTATTCTGGGACTGAGAGTCATTTGTTAGCTTGTGCTCCGTTTCTAAACGCACTTCTTCTGGGGATATCATTCATCGACTGCGTTCAGATCTTTTCCTTGCATGGCTTGGTAAGTAAACTTCAATCCATGTGCTCTTTATATATATTATTTAAGAGAAAAGTGCACAAATGGTCCCTGTGGTTTGACCAAATTGCAAGGTCCCCCCCACCCCCCAACTCTTAATAGATGCAAACCTAGTCCAAGCATCTGTGAAAGGTTTGCACGTTTAGTCCCACCGTTAATCCCAGTTAGTTCTTGACGGAAAATTGATGCCATGTGCCATTCATGTGAGGGTAATTGTGTCTTTTCAAAATTGTAACCCTAATAGTCTTTCAAACTCTAAAACTCCTAACGTTGACTTCATCGCCTTCGGCTTTTAAACTGAACCATCGATTTGGTGCTGACCTTCACCACATTCGACAAACATCATCTTCGAGCACAAGGCAAAAATGCGTTGGTTTTTAAGATAATCAAAGGTTTGGTTTAAAAACCAAAGGTGATGATTTTCCTCGGTTAGCGCCACATCAAAGGTTCGGTTTAAAAATCGAAGGTGATGGAGTTGACACTAGGAGTTTTGGAGTGTAAAAGACTACTATATTAAGGTTTCAAATTTGAAAAAGACACAGTTGCCCTCACATGAATGGCACCTGACATTACTTTTCTGTTAAAAACTATTTGGGATTAACGACAATGACTAAACGTGCAACCCTCTCACAAATATTTGGACTAAGATTGCAATTTTTAAAATTTGGAGACCAAACTTGCAATTTGGTCAAACCACAGGGACCATTTGAGCCTTTTCTCGTTATTCAAACATGCATGCTCGTTTGTAGGTCCCACATCTTGCTGGAGTGTTAATGCCTATATGTGAGGTTTTTGGGTCATGTTCACCCTCGGTATCATGGACTCTACCAACTGGTGAACATTTATGCCCACTTGCTGTATTCTCAAATGCATTTACACTTTTGTTGAAATTATGGCGGTTTCATCAATCGCCTTTTGAGCATGTGGGAGATTTAACCCCTGTCGGGTCTCAACTAACACCCGAGTTCCTGTTACTGGCACGCAATTCACTTGAAGCACAAAAGAAAAGAGAGAGGTTATATAGACAATCTGATCTGTCATCTGCGGGTCCTGTGTTTTTGGATTCTTTTCCAAAGTTGAAACTTTGGTACCGACAACATCAAGCGTGTATTGCTTCGACTTTATCTGATCTCAAACCGGGAACTTCGGTTTACCAGATCTTTGATGCACTTTTGAACATGATGTTTAGAAAGATAAGGAGAGGTGGTCGAAGTTTGAATTCTTCAACGTCTGGAAGTAGTAATTCATCTGGCTCGGTTACTGATGACTATACTCTTTGTCTTAAACTTCCTGCTTGGGAAATTCTGGAAGCTGTTCCGTTTGCACTTGATGCTGCATTGACCGCCTGTGCTCATGGAAGATTGTCGCCCCGTGAACTCACTACTGGTTAGTTTTCTGCCTGACGTAGCACTGCCAACTTATTTACTAATGGGCCGATTAGTGTTATTGTTATCTTTAGTGTTTTTGGTACCTAAAATTAAAAGTTTGGGTTTAAAGGAAACAGGTAAATATGATTCAAAGTTGCTTAAAATGTTCAAAAAGTTGAATTATTACTGAAATAACATAATTTCTGGGGTCATATGTGGCACGCTAATCAGATAATAAAAAGTTCAGACAAGAGATGTTTCAGGTCAATAAGCTTGACCCAAAATCATTGTGTCCGGTTGGCTTGTTGAATTGTTGAACACGACATGTATATTTATTCTTGTAAAAAACATCAACCCCGACCCGCACACACTTAACCTCGTGTAACCCGAGCACGATCCGTTTAGCCCATTTATCTGAATATGTTAAAAGAATGATGGGTTACTAGGTTGTAGTAAAGTTGTAAAGGTGTTAATCTGGTCATTGGGTTGTAAAAATGGGTTACTATGTTGACTGTTTATATAAACAGGTTGGCGGGCTGACCTGTTTAATTAAACAGGTTAAATAGGTCAACCTGAGCACGCTTTGTTTCTTAAATGGTTAGATATAGCAACCAAAAAACTGATTATATTCGTATCGTGTCAGAAATTGTCACCCCTGGATGCTTACAGTGTAAATAACAGTGTATAAAATCTGTATTTTTGTGACCTAATCATCAATTATATGGTAATGTTATTATATTTATTTACCGAAGAATGTGAAGTCCATATTTTGTCTTTTTCATGGATTCAACATGTTTAATTAGCTGTCCAAGAACTTAGGAATGATATTATCTCTACCAACTAAGGTTTGTTCCACATATTCTAATAATGATACTTTATTTAATTTAATTTAATTTATGGTGGTGTTTATTTCAGGGCTAAAAGATCTTGCTGACTTTCTTCCTGCTTCAATGGTAACTATTGTAAGTTATCTTTCAGCTGAAACAACAAGAGGTCTCTGGAAACCTGCATCTATGAATGGAACCGATTGGCCAAGTCCTGCTGCAAACCTGTCCATGGTAGAACAAAATATAAACAAAATATTGGCTGCAACTGGAGTTGATGTTCCAAGTCTTTTTGCAGGTATGTATGGAAATTAGTTAAGTGTCTAATGTTGCTACTGACTTTTAGTAATAACCGATGTAACTGAACCCAATAAAAACTGACGTTTGGTTTTATGCTTTTTAAAAAACTGTTTTTTCATTTCGGTTTTTGGCTTTAATATCAACCAAAAAAACTGAACCGAACCAAAAAAACCCATTTAAGTAATTTATAGCAATTTGATAAATGGTTGTCCAAATGTATAATGGTCAATTAAATATCAGTCAACAAAAATTTAGGCCCAAATTCATTATTTTGAGCCTTTTTTTCGGCCCAAAAGTTTTAAGCCCAAATGGTAAAAACCGAAAAACCCGAAACTGTACCAAATCCATTGTGAAAACTAAAAACTGAACAGTTTTCAAAAACTGAGAAAAACCGAGTTTCTGGCCTTTCGCTAGGTTTGAGTCCAAAACCGACCCATGCACACCCCTACCAGTTAGTGATGGCAAATTGAGCGGGTTGGAGTGTTGGACTGGTCGGATCAGGACGGGTTAAGGCATTAAATATGAATGCAAAAACTATGTTGTTACAATAATAATGAATTTTCTTAATAAAACAGTTTAATACGCTGTGACCATTAAAAAATACATCTGGGTGACTTTCTTGACCTGATTCCTTTTTCTAGATAGTATTTTAATGGCCCGGTTGACCTATTAATTGATGAAATGATCATATAGCACATAGGAAAGGTCGAAATGGTCCTGGTCGGGTTCCTACAAACAGTTTTCTGCCTATTTGTAGAATACATATAATTAATGCGTTAACATACGTTTACAAAAATGAAATTTTACTGTTATAATCTAATTTTCTTGTAGGTGCGACATCTTCAGCTACTCTTCCTTTACCTCTAGCTGCTCTAGTGAGCCTTACAATAACCTACAAAGTTGATAGAATAACAGAACCGCTGCTGAACTTGGCAGGCCCGGCATTGACCACTCTGGGTTCATGCTGTAAATGGCCATGCATGCCCATCATAGTCGCTCTCTGGACCCAAAAGGCCAAACGTTGGACCGAATATCTTGTTTTCTCTGCATCCCGAGCCATATTCCACCACAAAAATGATGCTGTTGTCCAGCTTCTCAGAGTCTGCTTCCAGTCAACTCTTAACCTGAATTCTCCTTCTGTCATCACAAACACTGGCGGAGTTGGTAAATAACAAACTTACATATATATTGCAAAATGACATCATCATGTTTCTATATATGCATATTTTATATAGGGATAGGTTCTTTACAAAAGATGAAATTATTGTGAGAACGAAAACAACCAATCTAGCTCTTTTAGTTTTTTCTATCAATGGCTAAAAGTTTTAAAAACTTTTACTTCTTACATACAAATGCCTATTTTATGTACATAAATAACAATTAAACTAATTTGGTTCTTTTGTTTTTATTTTCATTTTTAAACGTTGACCTACACATGTATAGGTTATGTATAGAAAATACACCCACACATGATTCCCACATCATTTTTTCAATCAACCATTTTCTTGTGTTTTATTTTTTTTTATTGAAAAAATGAATGATTCATTTTGTTCCTTTTGTGATTGCAAAAAACTGTCTTCTGCGTAGTTACCTCTCCCATATATATATATATATATATATATTGGGGCACGTTTATTTCAGAAATGACAAGAGAATCTGATCATCCAACATTTTTGACAGGTAGCCTACTAGGTCACGGATTCGGGTCCCGCTGTTTACACAGGATGACACCCGTAGCTCCCGGAATCCTCTACTTGCGAGTCCATCGTAGTGTCCGAGACCTCTTATTCATGACCGAGGAAATCGTCTCTCTATTAATACAATCAGTCAAAGATATTACAACCACTAATATCCCGATCGAAAATATAAAAAAACCCAAAAGCACAACAATTTTAAGATACGGTGAAGTCTCTCTTTCTTCAGTCATGACTCGTATCAAAGTAGCAGCTTCACTCGGTGCTTCACTCGTTTGGATAACCGGCGGGTTAAATCTAGTACAAATGTTAATAAAAGAAACGTTACCCTCGTGGTTCATATCGGTTCACCGGCCAGACCAGAATAAAGTTGACTCGGGTGGGATGATTGGTATGCTCAAAGGCTATGCTCTTGCTTACTTCACTATCCTCTCTGGTGCGTTCGCGTGGGGTGTTGACTCGTCATCTCTGGCTTCTAAAAAACGGCCTGTTATCCTCAGGGCCCACCTTGAGTTCATGGCGAGTGCACTTGATGGTAAGTTTTCACTTGGTTGTAATAAGGCAACTTGGCGGGCTTATGTGTCGGGATTTGTGAGTTTAATGGTTTCGTGTATGCCGAAGTGGGTCCGCGAGGTTGATGTGGCGGTTTTGAGGAGTTTGAGTAAAGGGTTAAGGAAGTGGGATGAGGAAGAGTTGGCTTTGGCTTTGTTGGAGATTGGTGGGGTGGGTACAATGGGTGCAGCTGCAGAGTTTATTATAGAATCTTATTCAGGTTTAGTAATGTAGCTAGGTTAGAGTATTCATTTTTGGCTAGTTTTGTAAATATTTGTCATAAGTGTGAGTGTGTTATGAATATTAGCTTGAATTTTGGGTTTGTTTTATAATTATTTTTTCGTTTTTCAACTAAACCGTGATTATCAGTTACGCAAATTTTCGAAACAAGTTATCCCCTTGATCCAACTATGAACATATAGTAAAGTAGTTGAATAAAATCTATATAGTTTGGTTGTGAATGTAATCTGGTCATATTTAGTGTGAAGCATGTTGTGTTCATGTGTTAATTATTCTTGCACATATAAGTTTATTCTTGTTATTGCGGTGTTGTTGGCTCACTCTTTCCTTTTGAGATCTTGGATTTTCTGATGGGAACAGATGGCTGATACTGCTGATATAAAGACGGACAAGTTTGACAGTTATGCTTTTGGATTCGGTAAACATATGTAAGACTGCTTGTACGAAAGTTGCTACACAGACGTTTTGTCAATTTCTAGAAAGTACACAAATATTTAGTCGTTTTCATAGGAAGTACACAAGTATTTAGTCATTTTCATTGCAAGTACACAACTATTTAGTCATTCTCATAGCAAGTACATAATTATTTAGTCATTTTCATATTCACATGCAAGTACACAAATGTTTAGTCATTTTCAATTTGCATATTCGCATGCAAGTATAAAGAATCAGTTTAGATTTGGTTTAAACTATAAAATTATTCTTCAATCTTGAGTTGATCAAACGACAGTTATACTATTAATTTACTTTATTTGAACACATATAGAGTTACAATAATAAAAATATAAATGAGTAAATACTTTATTTGAACACATGTGTATACTATGCATCATGGGTTTGTTTCTTAAAAGTTGGAAATCAAAAGCCAAATCTTTATATCTTTGTCTAGGTTTGATAAATTGCCAAATTGGTATCAAAGTGGTTTATACTCCAAAAGCCAAATATGTTTCAAATGCTTGCCAAATTGTTAAATCGGTATCAAAGCGGTTTATACTATATAGTTGATATCTGTTAAAAAGGGGTTTGTACAATAGTGGTTAATAATTGGTTCCGATTCTGGTTTCGGTTCGGTTGATCGGTTAGTAAAAAAAAATCAGGCCAACTTGTAATCAAACATGTAAATTTAAACACGACCCGTGTAAATAAATTGAGCAACAAAAACACCACTTGTTTAACAGACGGGCTTGATATAACAACCCAAAACAATACTCCTTTCAAGTTGTGTCAGGTCTTTCCGTCTTTTATCTTGTCAAAACTTGCTACTTACCAAAACTTCAACTTGGGATCTCAGAAGGTTAAGTTGACTTGAAACACTTAACTTTTTCTTCCTTTAAATAATCAGTGTTAAGTATGATTTTAAAAGTTACAGTCATGTGATTTTTGATTCTTTTGGCATGTTTAATTCTTTTAAGCTATAAGTCTAAAAAATTTAGCCTTTAATTGTCTGGCTATATATTTGTTCAAAACATGTTAAGCAACTTCAACCAACTTTTTAAACATTTCAAAAACCTAAATCCTCAATTTCCTTAAAACGTTATACCAGAACTATTACAATACCTTTAGCCATATTTGACACTCCATATATATTTTAAAAGTGGCAATAAACGGCAAAATAACATAAAAACAAACCAATAGCTCTTTCCCTTCCTTCATTCTTCATGGTAATTTGCCAATAAAAACGGGAAACAATGTCTTCGACAGTAAACATCATAATAATGTTAATGAAGCACGTGTTTGATAACAAAAACTCGATAAAGATTGCAAAACAAAAAATAAACGACTAATCCACCACTCGTCTCATGATCAATCCATCATCATCGTCAGCAGCTGCCATCAAATAGCTCCCATTCATCATCATCCGAAACCCCCTTAAGTTCACTAACCACCTTTTTTTCTTTACCATTATCAGAATTCATAGTTTTTTCTTCACCATTGTCAAAAATTCCATAATCTAAACTCTTTTTCGGGGTCTCGTATGTCTCTACCTCTGCCTCGGCCTCAAGAGGTGTTGTGGTGCTTATGAAAGATGAACTTGAAGAAGCAAAGATTGAAGAAGTTTGGCTAGAATAAAGTATTTGTGATAGCGGGATTCGTTTGTCAAACTTCTCTTTTAGCAGTAGCACATCCTGACATTTGACCGCAATCTCTCCTCTGCAAAACACATGGTCACGTTTGTTTTCTCATATTATCTTAAAAGATTACTCGTAACATTAATCGAGACTTACTGTAGGATATCAATCGTATGGCCACGGTCCATGAGAAACTCTTGTAACTAAAAAAATAAATTAAAATTAAAAATAAAATTCATAGTCTACAACATAAAATTATTTTTAATGGTATTTATGCATTAATTCACAAACCTTAGAATTTTCCAAGGCTTCTAGCTTGAGTTTCTTAGACTCTTCAACCACTTTTTCCATTTGGCTTTCTTGGTACAAAAGTGCTTCTCTAGCAGACCGTTCTCGTTCTAACTTTTTCTCCTCTGCTGATGCAATTTCTTCTAAAGCGGCTGCCATTCTAATCTCTAACGCTCTACGCATCTAAAATGAAAAAGATTACATGGACATACACTTGGTCATTTATTCGAAATGCAAATTTGTTAGTGAAATTACTAGTTACATGTAGTTCACATACTATAATTTCCTAAAAAATGGGCTACAACTACAAGCCAATGTTCCCACCCATACCATTATAGCGGAATAAAAAAACCACATGATGTTAACCGGCTAAAAAATTTATAATAAGTACACTCTGGTCCACCAAAACAACCGCTCAACGAAAAGACATGTCGGCCCTTTCGTGAACGAACTAAGCTGGCCAATATACAAACCAATAAAATCAAAACACGTAGCACAATCTTTAGTGGTCGGTATAGTGACCGGCAAATTTAGCCAGCGCCAGCTATATTTTGGACGACTCCAGATAAGTGGCAAGATGGCCGGTATAGTGGCCTGCTAAATTTTAGCCAATTCATGGAAGTGCTTGCTGTGTTATAAGTAAACTATGTGGTCATGCTCTTGGTCATTTTATTCAATTAAAAAAAAGTTGTTATAGTAAATAAATAACTTTTGTACATGTAAACTACACACTAAAATTTCTTAACAAATGGGCTACAAGCCGAAAGTGGTGTGCATGAAACCGAAAAAAACCAAACTGAAATAAGTGAACGTAAATAAACAAAACCAACCGTTTGGATTCATGTTTTCACAAAAAACAGGCTTCTGGTTTGGTTTCAGTTTTGGTGTAACTAAAACTGAAAAGGCCGAACCGAATTTATGAATTTTGATTCTTAATTTTGAATTTCAAGTAATTTAATAAATAGTGTAAGTGTCTAACTCATCAGTTAGTTATTAATTAAAAACCAGATTTAAGCCCAAAGTCAAAGTTGTGGGCCAGTTTTTTACCCTAAAATTTCAAGCCCAAATGTCAATATCTAAAACCAAACTTTCTCAAAAACTCAAAAACTGAAATTTCGAATTTTAGTTCAATTTGAGCCCGAAACCGATCAAGCACTACCCTAGCCGAAAGTTCCAATGCATACCATGATACCAATATAACTATATAACACCTGAGCACCCATTTGCCACTCTAAGCATAACAAACATATACCTGAAATCAAACAATAAATAAAAAATCATACCTCCTCAAGAATTGCAAGCGCTTTGTTTCTCTCGTCCGACAAATTAAACAAGCGAAGCTGAAGTTCTTTCAATTCAGTAGCTAAAATCGCTTTCTCTGCATTAACTTCTCCTGCATGCTAATAAAAGAACAAAACAATAAGCATACTGATAATTAACTATTAAACCAAATTAAAACAAACAATGAATAACCATTTCATTTGCCTCTTTTGCCCTTAGAAGTGCGTGCTTAACCTCGTCCACCTTGGCAAGAATATCAGAACAACCTCGTGTTGCATCCTCGTTTGCTTGTTCAGCAACCTTTTCTTTAGATTCTACTACTTTCATTAAATCAATAACTGAGTTCATAGCCGACACAAGCATTTTCTGCACCATGCATGATTTGAAACATTATACTTTTGAGCACAAGATATTTATTAAAATAACTATGGTAGTTCATTAATTAATAAATTTAAAAAAGAGATTTTACGCAATCTAAATAAGCATGTGAAATTAATGAAGTTTCAATATGATATGAAAGAATACAAATTTACCTTGTTATTTTTAGCATCTTCAATAACTTCATCAAGATATTCGGTGCTACAAATTTGCTCCGATCTAGTAAGCACAGAATTCATAACCGGCTCATCTTCTGAATTAACAGAGTTAGTTGCTGAATCATCTTTTTCAACGTCTTTTGCAGCTAAATCTGTTTCGGAAATGTCTACAAATTGGTTGCTTTCTGAAACGAGTAGCGTTTCATCTTCAGTAGTTTCACCTCCAAATTTCACATGTACTTGATCATGATCATCAAGAGAAACATTTTCACGGATTAAAATTGGTGACGCGGTATCAGCATTAATATTATTGGTCTCCCCAAATGTCTCCATAAGTGGAGGTGCACTATCATAGTTAGCTTCAGTATCACTCTTTCTAGCATCTAAAGTTACAAAATAGATAGGCCAGGTTATAACAATAAAGCATAAGTGTCAATGCCATTAAAAACTAAATAATGTAATGATCATGTGATATTAAATGGATAAAATGCAATACAGGAGACGTTTGCTTAAAAAAAAGGTAAGTAGAAATATTTATAACTCAACGGTATTACCGTGGCTAGTATAAAATTGAATGTTTAAACCCAAAAGACTGAGATAACCAGAAACTGAATCATAGCATGCAAACAATAAAGGGTGAATATAACAAAGAAAAATCACAAAAATATCCATTTTAATGGAGGATATATTAACAAAATAACCTTGATCATTTAAAACTACGAAAATAGCCATTTAATTTATTTTTAAATTCCAATAATTTCCATCAACCACACAAAGACACGATCACCACCGACCAAACAATATTAACAAAATAAACTCGACCTTTTGAAATTATGAAAATAACTGCTAGATTTTTTATTATTTGTTTCCAATAATTTCCACTAGTCACACGAGGGCATGTGTCACCAATCACTAGTGAACTATTAGAAACTTGATTATAATTTCTCGTGCCAAAGTGAAATCTCATGCATCGTTTTTGAATCACTCGAGTCAAAAACGAATGATTGTACCACGCCAAAGGATCCAACTTGCCATAAGAAAAATGTTTCACAAAGCAAAGCCAAACAATTATAAATCACATAAGCAAAAGTAAAGTATATACGACAAGGCTACCTTCCGTTGCACCATGTACGCGTCCATCAACGTTTTGAGCATAATCTTCATTTGAATGTTCAGGAATAAATGGATTAACAACTACATGATCCATTGTTGACTCAACTTTACCGGTTTTGGCATTATCTACAACCAACAAATAAAAAATACATACCAAACACAATAGCTATCAAAATAAATACTTCTACAAATAAACTGTAACAAAACTATTACCAGCAATGAAACCAAGCGAACTCTGGCTATTACTTGAAGAACCAACTGTAACTGGCTGTTCACGGATAGCAGACATGGTCTCAAAAAGAACTGCTTCCGCAGCTAAATCAGCATCAGGGTACTCTAAAGACACGGCTTTCAGGAAACGAGAATCAACCTGCACGTAAAGTAGTACATTACAATTTACATATAGGCTGCTCGTGACCTACTTTTTAAGCCTTAAAACTCGAATTGAGCCGAGCATAAGCAAGCTCGAGCCTCAAAATAAGCTTGTTTAATAAACAAGCACAAGCTTCATTTATCAAGCTCCAGCCTAACAAGCCTTTTATTTATAAATAATTTTTATTAAATATTTATATGACATCATTTATTATAAAAACTACAAAATAATGTATACTATTTTTTTATTAAAAAACTAACAAAAAATGTATACAAATTAATTAGCAAAATAAATCTTAAACCGCTGGGTTACACCACTAGTTATACATATCATCATTCATGTTTGAAGTATCCTAATATGATAAGCAATCTTATTGCAGCTGAAGCAGTCAATGATTGCATGAAAAGGTAAGTTGTATAAACACTAAACACTAATTAATTCTTGAAAAGATCTAGTGTATGTTTAAAAAATTCCAACAAATATACATAGCAATTAAAGTATAATAATTAATGTAGTATTTGTTTCAAATATTACTGATAGTATATATATACATACCTGTGGAAAAAGCTCCTGTAAAACTCTAAAAACTGACTTGAATCCCATCTTTCAAAAGCTAGCACCAAGTATATCCTGAAAATCAATAATGATCACAGTTGAATGTTTTAACCATTAAGCATGCAAAACAACTATCAAAAGAAAGCTAGATCAATAAACTATGAGCATACAAAATATATATTTAAATGAGATTAGTGTAAGATTCTTGAGGGAAAGTTGTTACAAGATGATAAAAGAAGTGGGAATATTATTATTAATATATATTATATAATGCAGAAAGCATAAAGGTACGAGTGATTGGTTACCTTTGATCGAGTAATTCTGTTGAGAATCAAACCCTACGAGAGAGAGATGAGATGAAGATAGATTTATTTATTTATATTGTTTGATAAGAATAAGAATAAGAACATGAATATGAATATGAATATGAATATGAAACGATGTATTTATAAGCTTGGGACTTGGGCCCTCAAGATTAACTGGAACTAAAGTCATTAATTAATATTAATATTTTTATGTTAAAGTTATGTAAACTTTTTTTTAAAGGTGATTTGGATTACTAACTATCCACTGGCCAACCGATTATCTTTGTAACTTTGTTCCTCTGACAGGCCTATTTCTTTTGTTTTTTTTTTTCTCGGATGAGACTCAACATCTCCTTATTTTCAAATTAAAGTTTGTGCACTTAATGCTAAACTAGTTATAAACAAAATCAAATTCAAAGCCTAATATGTTTTCTTAGTTTTGCGGTTTATTATTATTATTATTTTCTAGTAGTTTTCTTATTTAAATATTTTAATTAGATTTTTACTATATAATTATATTCATTATCCATACTCTTACAACATTTTGCGGACGTGTCGCTCTTACGTTGCTTATCGAGACTTTAGACCCATTTTCGCGTATATGGTAATTTGGCGGGTTTCTACATGGGTCTCACCTGACCTCGGTTCACTATATCGGGTCCCATATATATTGTTTAATACCCATTAACTTTCATTCCCACATCAGTGTTCTCGTTTTGTAAACACTAATTCGTCCCCGGTGTCTCGCTACTTGTCACCCTTGATGGGTTAGGGGTAGCAACGTGGTAGGGTTAAGAGGTTGGCCAATATTGGAAACACATAAGACCGGTATGAATGGCAAAAGGTTGGTTGAAAATGATCTTGAAAGTTACTGCAGTTAGGTAGTAAACTATAAGTCGGCAATGACTTTAAAGTTTCGTACTAAACTAAAGGTTAATATTGGCTTTAAGGTGGTAGTAAAACTAAAGGTTGGTAATGGCTTTGGAACTTTGGTAGCTGCAATGTTTGCTAATAAAATATAGTGTTTGATACTAAATGTAACTTCGACGGTTACACCCTAACGCCATCACTATTGTAACATTGCGATGCTTCACCCAACCTTTTTGTCGGTTCATCACCTATAAAAGGAAATCATTTTGTCTAACGTCGAATATCGAATTCATACTTCAAATTTCATGGAAAATAACATCTCGTTCTTTTGAAAATGACTTGCTTTAATATGAAATAGTAACTCTGTAAGACAAAAAATGTGACTTGCGATATCAACGTACGAAACCCATTATATATTTAAGGTCAAGTAAATAAAGTGGGCGTGAAATCCCGGATACGAGACGAGAGTTTCGGTGCACACGTTTGGCTTTAATGGAAGAGATCTGCTATAATGTTTTATGTTTGGTTATAAATATGACTTCATATGTCTTTGTATGTGTGTTTTGTAAGGTGTTTTCATCCACCCAGGGGGGGCTCACCGTGGGTGGGATCGGTCCGTTTTAATATATTAAATCTTTCAACCGATAACGAGATCGTTTATATTTATATTATCGTTATATTATTTTGTTTGGTCATTTGATTTCACGGCACCAGTCTCGAGCGTTTATCAAAAGCAAAGCCGTTTGTTGTCGGATCCGGTTTGGGGACCTACAAACTCAAATACTACTTGCAAGATAAATAAAAAGATAAGGGATAGAGAGATGCTATCACAATAAAACAACGAAGTATAGTGAGTCGTGTGGATGTTAACAAGCAAGCCTTATGCTCATTCTTTGATCTCGAACTAATGGTATGTTTTTCATTGTTAAATGATATCTAAAATCAATAGAGATCAACATTTAAAACTTAACAATAAACCTAATGATAGCCACTAAAACTTCTCTCTGACCAAGGATATCTGCATATATTCAAGTTTTAGCCTATGACCCTGTCATCAGTAGAAGAAAAATGATATTTTACAAAAGTTGTCATTTTCATATATAATTACGAAGTTTGTGCCGGATCCTATAGGACCACTTGGCTGCACCGTATTAGTCCACACATTTTATTCGTTTTCTTTGGTTTTCTTTTTTATTTCCGGTCCCGTAACGAAAATTGGCCGAATGCCAATTTTGTTATTTGTTGTATGTAATGTGACAGAAACCGACGAATTCGAGTTGACTTACCGCATATATTGTTTTAATTCCAGTAGTGTAACGAAAACCGAACAAACGCACAAGTTTTACCAACCACACCACCACATTGGTCCACCTCAATTTTTATATTTTTTTGTTTTATTTTTGGTTTTTTAGTTCCGGTATCATAACACACGCAACTGAAACCGACTTAACTAGCATCAACTTACCATCTCAACGCCCGAAACCGACAACACTTGGCTTTATCACCACTCGGGTTTTACCCACTTGTCCCTGCGCAACGCACCTGGTAAAACACCAGTTACTTATATTGATGAGTCCGGTGGCAGATTCGTAAACTTTTGTAAGTCAATGAAAAAAATTTGCTATGGTGAAAACAAGTCCGGATAAAATGGGTCGTGTCAGAATGGGTTAGATAAAACAAGGTCACGCTAACAACGTGCATCCCTCACTTGTGGCCAAGCGATACGAGACTTGGGTTCTGCAATTGAGACTCAAGTTCAATTCCGACTTGTGACACTTTTGGTAGATATTGGCAATGAAGGATTTGAGCTAGGCCTTGCGAGGTTGTCAACTTAAATCCCGAGCCCACAAGGGTTTTAGTCCTACCGTGTGTTACGCCAGAGAGTTCTGCTCTTGTGACAGCACAACGACTATCAAGTGGTAGCCGACGGTATAGTTTTCCGGGGGAACGCCCAAGCCAAACTCTAAAGCCAGCGTGGATCCGGTTAAGACAACATAGTCTGGGCAGAATTGGACAACGAGGCTCTTCAAATTGAAGAGTCTGGTGGCCTAACACACAAGAAAGTTATTGTTATAAAAAAAAGTAACTAAAGGGGTTATAATGCATAAATACGTCCCCTTCATTGTATTATTCCGATTTCCGAATGAATGTTACAAAAGTAGCACACCAGGCCAGACCAACCGTGATCCGTCAGGTGTTATACGTATTCGATACCATGTTTTTTCTAAAGTGAAAATAAGAAGACAATCTTTTATTTACGTTGCCATTGTCATACATAAAAAGTTGAGTTAACTAGACCGACGAATCCAGTGACGGATTCAAAAACTTTTGTTAGCTAAGAAAAAATTGATACCGTCAAAATAAGATGGGACAAAACGAGTAGAATAAAACCAGTCATGGTTGTTCATGAGCTGAGCCGAACCGAGCGAAGGCATGCTTGTTGCTTGGCTCGTTTACTACCAAACCGGACGGCGAAATTCGAACCAAGCGAAAAACGAAACAAGCCAAAATCGAGCCGAGCATTTTTCGATTGAAAATCGAGCGATTTCGAGTATTTTTTATTTCTTTTTCACTTTAAAATTTTCAATAAGAAACAAGTTTGAAGCCTCTAAATAATATATTTTGTAAACAAATTAGTAGTTTTTAGACAAACGTATAATATGTTGTAAATTTTTAGAAGAAAGAAGTTTAAAGTGAAATATAATGAGCATGTAAACAAACTTTTATTATTCTAAAAACTTGAATCGAACTAATAAAACTATAAAATTGACGGAATAGAAAAAATTAAAAGGGTTTAAAAAATTGTATACTTATATTTTATGTGTGTTGTCTATATATTTATATATTTGTTCGTATATAATTATATATAGAAGAAATTAAAAATATTCGAGTCGAACCGAACCGAGCAGACATCTGCTTGTTGCTTGGCTTGTTTACAAACCGAACTAAGCATAGTGGCTCGTTTACAATCGAGCAAAAAATGAATGAGCATTTTCTGAGCAAGCGGCGAGCGGGTTCGAGTTTGAAGTAATTTAGACAGCCCTAAAAGCAGTTCGCCTTTGGTGGTGTAAAATTACCGGTATTGGGTTTGCTGGTGATGTGCAAATTTTGATATTTGGAGGACCGAAATCGGCAGCTCCGGAAATACATAGACACAAGAAGCATCCCGCATACGACTCGCAGCATATTCCCCCCTTTCTGGTGGTTTCTAGGGCTCAGATTCCCCCAATCTTGAACAAGGTTCAGCTTGCACAATTCAATCAACCATGGCGACTCCTGATGTTTTTGTGCAGGCCGAACACGATCATTTCTTCGATCATTCCAAAGGTATCCACAATTTCCCCTAAATTGTTTTATCCTCTAGGTTAATTCAACGATTCCTTTGCAGGCGATGCTAAATCACGAGGATTGGCGCTCGAGAAAAAAATCGAATACCTCGAGAGCTTGAACGACAGAGTAATTCTCATTTACAGATCGTTTTTTTATTTTCTGGATTAAAAACAATGTGTTGATCATGCTTATGCTTTGATTGAATTGAATTGACCTAATAAACCTGACAACTTGAATTTGAACTGTTTTAATTTCTAATCTGATTGCAAATCTATCATCTTGATGATTAGTTATTGAATGTTTTAATCTGCTGAGTTATTATTTCTGCACCTGATATAGAAGTTTGATGTTGTTGATCTTGTTTCGGTATAGTAAATTGTTGCTTGATAGATACTTTGCTCATCTGTGACATGACATGCTCTTAACTCTTCACTCATATCATTTCTTATTGTAACTTACATTACTTGAGTTTCATAAATTGTTAACTATTTGAATTTTGAAGGTTTCCAACGTCTTTAGTAAATTTTAATCGTGGTTTATGTTGTATGTAAATTGAAACCTTGTAGCTGGTTTTTTGACCCCTGTTTCTGAAAACTGTGTTTTCAGGTTAGCAACAGACGGGCACGTAGATGGATAAATGATCGTATATTACTGGAACTTGTACCTCGTTTGACTGGAGATGAAATTAGAGGGTTGTTTGCTCCACCACCTTTTGGTAAAACACTTTAATATATAATTGGATATGTATAGTAAATTTAAATACACTTTTATTTCATAATAATCTCCATGCTATGCTCTTTCTTTGCTTAACTGGCAATATGATGTTCATTTATGGTTCACTTTACAGGTGATGAGGCCCAACCGTCAGCCTTTAGCATGACAAATGTGGGAGAGTGGGACAAATTCAGGAATATAGACATGGATAAAGAGGTGTGATTTCATTATTATAGAAAAAATGAACAAAGATCTGGCACGTTATGTTTCGTTATATACTTATATGTGTATTTAATGTTTAATGTTTTAATGCTTTTCTATTTAGGCTGGTGCAATAGAGGCACTTAAAGGTTTATCATCAAAGAAGAAAAGCAATGTGGATGCTGATAAGATAGCTGCGTTGACCGCATGGCATAGGGTTGACTGCAGAACTCGAGAGGCGTTTCGCCGGAGTTTTCTTCCAGAACTCGTTAATGGTTTTGAGGTATTTTACAATGAAATAACTATATTATTATTATTTTTATTATTCAAATCATATATATTTTACAATCATAGTGTACGATACGTGTACTGTTTTCAGGTGAACATACGTGCCTTTGTGTCAGAGGCGGCTAATGAGGAGGTTCTTGTGATGCATGCACAAGATCCGTTTCATAGGTTGTTACTTCATGGTGTTTGTGAGGTAAAATATAAATCTATTTCAGAAAGTTTTTACTAAAATTGTTATCAGTTTGAGTTCGTTCAGTTTAATTTTAAGCGAGCAAACAGTTGAATACGAACAATTAAATGAACAGGGGCTTCTTGCTCGTGTTTGTTTGTTAATAAATGTTCATGTTCGTTTGTTAATAGTATAAATGAACGGTTCATGAATGTAAACAAACAAACACAACTGAACATAGGTGAACGAACACAACCGTGCGATAATCAGTTAAAAGTAAACGCAAACATCGATCTGTTGGGCTTAAAAATTAGCTAAATCTAATCTAAATTGTAGTGAGTATAAAAATTAAATGAATATATAAACTGGCGAACTTAAAACAAACGTAAGCCAATGAACAAAAATAAACGTAATCAAACGAACATAAACAAGCATAAATGAACGAACATAAAAGAAAGAACAAGACATGTGTTCATGTTTCTTTGTTTAACTAAATAAACACAAAAAATTGTTCATGTTCGCTCGTTTATTAGATGAACTAACATAAACAAACTTCCCACCTAACGGTTCACTGAATGTTTGGTTCGTTTACAGGCCTACAATTTTCTTAACTCACATGGTTACTTTTAAAATGTGCATGCAAACACCCCTTAAATTTTCTTTGTTGTTGACAGTTTTACAATTTGGTGTCAACAACGGAGACCGAGACCAAAGGTACAAAGGTGTTGAAGATGACCAAAATCAAGAAGAAGAAAACTGGTAAAAACGAGCTCCCAGCCATCACGCTTTGTGAGTTTCTGAAAATGGCAAAAGATGGTTTTTGGTAGGTATTTTAACCTGACTGGACCATGGTTACAGCCGTGTAAATAGTTAGCTTAAGTTTGTACCAGCTAAAATATAACTGGGTGTGAATTTGTTTCTGTTGTGCCCACCCTTTGAATAAGTTATTTGTAGCTGCTAATGCGGTGGAAGTGCCAAAGTTTCTTGTAAGTTGTAACATTCTTTTTATTTGACTCTGTTGGATATTTATTTCAAATGTCTTATAATAATCTTACCTTTACTGATTAGTCGATGGAACATCAAATTTTTGTAGAAACTTCATGATGAATTGTGAAGCTATAGGAATCTAGGATTAGATAGCTTCTTCCTTCAATTGAAATCATTGGCATGTTAGCCATATTTGTTGCCAAGCCACTTGAAGCAGCATTTTAGCCATCTTTTGTACTTCACTCGTCACACAATTTACATTTTTACTGATTTGAAACAACAGAGATTATGGAACCCGTTCGATCTTAGCATCTGTTACTTTTGACCAAATATTGTAGAATGATCTGTAAGATTTGGTTTTATATGTAAACGACAAACTTCCTTCATTTGAACTTTAGTCTCCTCCCGCTTCAGATCGCCAAGGCATTTGTGAGACGTTTGTCGAAACTCATGAATCCTAAGATAATTTGAAAATCGATTTGCATCAACGTTTATGTCCTATCATTTAGTCTGTTCCTTGACTTGATTGAAGTGTTTACCAAATCCTGGTAGTTAACTTGAGGAGAAGCTTAGAGAGTCGCCTTTAAAAACCATCTTATAATTCATCCGAAGGACCTATAAGTTAATGCATTTACGATGGATGTGACCTAATCGACTGAATGTGACCTGATCGACGACAGAGTTATACAAACCAGCCTCCTATTGCCTCTGCTGCACCAATTCTTCATAATTAGGCCGAAATTCAACGGACTATCGGTAAGCTTCAATTCATCCACATCTTAATTTTGGATTAAAACAAGATTCATATCCGATACCTTGATCATTATGTTGTTTCTTTTCAGGTTTTATATTTGAAAATTCTAACATATTAATTAGAACCTCATTGATGTGCAAAATTAATAGATGAGATTACAGTTACATTACATAAACAAAGTGGAATTGAAGCCACAATACATGACAACAATAAGGTAACAAGTTGACTTGTAAGTGCTAAACATTAATCGTCAAACGGATACTGCTCATACCTAATAGAACAATCATTAAGCACTGCTCTAGCACCAATCCTATTATTACAATTGCTCGACATCTGGAATTCTGCTGCATCAAGACACTTTTTGCAATCTGTACTCGTGAGGTTTTGATTGCAAGTAGCATGACCGTAGGCAAAAGCGTTAGGATAAGGAGAGATATTTTGGTAGTTGTAACCTTGTTTAGAAGGAGTAACCGTTGTCAGTTCATTGAGAACATACGCTAGACTTATAGTGAACGGATCGCCTCTGGTGTAAATTCCTGAATTACAAAGAACGCTGACCACGTTGGTGCTCGGTGCACTTTGTACAACGTTGCTTATACCGCATAATCCGATTAGCAAAACCGTGATAATCAGCGTCTTAGTTTGGAGATAATTCATGCTTTACCTGCTGATTTATCTCAAATGAGATATAAAAATGGCTATATGGATGTTGAATCCATTGGTTTCTCCACCTTGTCTCCTTTTTTCTGTCCCTTTTGGTTTGTCTTTTTTGTACAGCTGAATGCACCTTTGTATTATATTATAAAGACTTGATGCATGTGGGACAATGCTCAATAATACAATTTATCTTTATATTGGAAGAAGGCCCACTTCATTGCAATAACCGGCTTTATGAATAAAAGCCTGTTATATTTGTTCATCCTTTATTTTGACTAGATATATGATGCTATTTGTAGTAACACATTACATGAAGTTCATCCTGTTATCTTACTGTTGTAGAGAAAATTATCATATTATAACCTGAAAGTTGTGATTATTGTTGATAAAGTAGTTATTTTTCCGTTCGTACATTCTACAAGTATGATGTAGACCCTTATCATATTTGTAAAATTTGTAGCTAGGTTATAAGTCTCTTTTAAGCAATATATACAATATTAGTTTAGGCTATTTGGGTTGAAAACCGGCAATCTCTCCAAGTGCTTCGACTTCTTTTGCTAGCGTTTCCACTTTATCAACAATCTCCATTAAAAGAAACAAGAAGTTAGCAATTGCAATAGATTCAACATTTGCAGTCCCATTTAGCTTCGACGAAGATGAAAGTAATATAAGTTCTAGTTTAATGGACTGCAACTGTGGCACTGTTATAACCTTTGCGTGGCATCTTTTCATATTCATGATACTTTTTCCTAGCTCACGCATAGTTAGTCCGAGCGACAATCCAACTGCTTTACACGGCTCTTTGATTATATTTTGTAACGGTGTTGAGGGCTGTGTACAAGAAAGTAGCAATGTAAGTTGATTACAGAAAATATATAAATACGAAGTCAAATTGATAATGAGTATTAAGATTAAGAACCTGTAATGGTGATTTAAGGCACTCTTGCATCGACATAATAATTGAAGCCATTTCTCTCATGAGCTCGCCTATCTGTATATATTTATCCCAAGGGTAAAAAAGTCCAAATCTGCCATGCCAGGGTTCCCACCTTGCAAAATTTGCCTAAGAATCAAATTGGATTAGAATATTTCTTGCAATAGATGACCAAGAGTCTTGCATTCGAGCTTCATAATATTTAGAAGTGATAAAGATTGATGACTTATATTAGTGTGTTAACCAGTCTTTGACTTTGAATTAGTTAGTTCCTTTCACCTAATTTATGTACTTAGATTTGTCTTTCAGTTAACAAAATACAATTAATGAAAAGTTAACCTCTTTCTCTCTCTAAAACAAGCCAACCTTTAACCATTTTAAGATAAATATTAATGTTTTCTTTCTACATATATTAATTTAATACCCTTTCTGATAAGCCATTACCTTTTTGTTAAATATAAATAACATAACAACATAGTTTCATTTAAAATTTTAAATTTTATAACATCTGAAATTTATGCAACATTTAAAATTTTTTAAATTAATTATGACATCACCCGGTCTTAAGTCTGGTCAGTCGAACCCGTCCAACCAATGAACTAGTAAGCCGCCCTGTCCGGTCCGGTTATAAAAATATTGAATTTTAATTTTAAAGCTTTACGTGTCAAGAACGGCAACACATAAGCTGATGAGTGTAGGTTTCTTTGTTATATAATCTTCCATAATAAATCGAAAACCTTCACTATGTTTTTGTCAGCATTTCCCTGCTCATGATTTGCTGTATTTAAACTTCTTGATAAATATCTCTACATTATTTGATTCTTACCACACAAAAGTGAAACATCATTTTACATATACAATTAAGCATAGGTCATGCAAACATAAACTATAACTAGTAAGAGGCATTACCAATGATTCATCACTTGATTTGGAGTGCAATACCGACTTACAATCCCCGACACTAATTCTTGGCATGCTTTCTTGTTCACTAACTACACTAAAGTAAGCTTTCATGCAATCTGCAATTCACCATGTTTTCAGATAATAATACCATAATAATATTAAACTATGAAAGCTCATTTCTTGTGGCTGTAACTACCTTCAATGCAACAAGCTAGTTTGTCAAACTTAGAGGATGTCAAACGATGAAGTTCATCACTAGCCCACATTGGAAATATGAGTATACTAGTGAATACACATACAGCAAAGCCCATGCCAATTGTTGACAGACGTTCACCGGCTAATCCAATAATTTTGTCAGCACGCAAACCAGATACTGCTACTAGATTAAAAGTAAGGATGAAGATCATGAATCCATAATCATATTTCCTTTTTATGCTTGGAATCAATCGACAGTAAGTCACTGCAGCACCTGCACTTCACAAAATATTTGTCACATGCGCATTTGATGCGTTAATGTATGTATGTAATATATATAGATATAAGAAGAGCAACCTTAAAGATCCCAATACAAGGTAGATGCATTAATAAACTAAATACTGTTAAAGTTCTAAATATGCTTAACTATTATGTATAATTTGTGATTACATATATGTAATCACAAGTTTGCATATGTGTAATAACTAATAACCAATTTAAATGTAATAATAAAATTACATATAATAAATGACAAAACTACCCTCAAATAATACTAAATATATAAAATAAATAAAATGACTAGTTGTTAAGAGTTCTTAAATTATTTGGAAGTTATGAAATGATGTTGATCCTATACACACACACATGCATGCATATATACATATATGTCTGCATGTGTATGTGTGTGTGCGCGTGTGTGTGCGCGTGTGTGTGTTATAAGAAAATGATGTCGCGCTAATTGTGCTATGCTACCAATGACAATTTTGGTTACAAAAATATCCATGTTAGCATGTACTCTTACCAAAAATGAACACAAAGGCACCAATCACTACTGCATTCCCGGTCCTCCCTAATTCGTCTGCTAAAGTTCCCACCAAACACCCTAATCCACCGCCAAGTATAGTTCCAAGTCCACGAAGTAACCCTTTGCTTAATGTAGCACCTGCATATGTATCAGTTATCATGGTAAACAAGTTTGTAAATAAATATGAGCATCTAAATAACTGATAACAAACCACCAACCTGCGAAGAACTCAAATACCACCACAACAGTCATGATAGCCCACATGGCATTTTCACCAACTTGCTCAAAAAGTGGATCAAGTAGATAAAGAAGTGAAACTAAAACTAAAGCAATCCCAACCTTGATGCCATGAATGACTTTTTGCATATGTTGCTCACGTGGATCTTTTAATAAAGATGATAAAATGTGAACACAAGGTAGTTTCTTTTGTTTCTTGTAGTTAGGAGAGTTTATTTCATTTGGAATATCTATATTGGTGCTCATAGTTAATTGTTTTGCCAAAACTTTATTATGTGAACTGATTTGTGGAGATGGAACTTATATACATGAAATATTTCAT
Source organism: Bidens hawaiensis (assembly GCF_021521415.1). Lineage (NCBI taxonomy): Eukaryota > Viridiplantae > Streptophyta > Magnoliopsida > Asterales > Asteraceae > Bidens > Bidens hawaiensis. The sequence goes on from NW_027491253.1 coordinate 1,376,675, forward strand.
TAGATATGAAACATTAGTAAGTGCCAAAGTCGATATCTGTCTCGTGGCAATTCTCGCAGTTTGACCAATCACATTGATGAAATAGATTATTGTTAGTAAGTGGATTCATTTATGAACTTGATGAATTAAGTGGAACATGCTTGTCCTTTTTTCTTTTTATCTTTTGTGTATATGGAGAATGGTCTTTTCACAACATGTTTTAGTGCAAAATTCAGCAAAGTCAAAGTGATATATGCTAATTGCTCAAGTACCAAGCTTTTGATTTGATGAGTGAAAAGATAATGTCACTAAGGGTAATTTGAAATTTGCATGTCCATTGGTATGACTAGTGCCGAACAAAAGTTATTTACCTTTTCAATTTCTTCAAATTTACTGCCATTTCTTAATGGCATGTTGCAATGAGACTAAAGTGATTTGAAGGCAGTTTTACATTGGGTAATGGGTTTGTGGTTCTTATGGGATTCACGGTGATTATCTCATTTTGATATGTGGTGCATTAAGTACATGAATATGTAACTACATGTGACAGTTTTGACCCATTTACTTATGATTGAGTCGATTTCTGGGTTATGTTTTTAATCTTTAATGGGTCAAAATCACCCAAAAGTGTATTTTTGATGTGTAAAACCTTCTAAATTCTATTATTCGAATCGTAGTATTGTTAAATAATGTATATTTGGTGTACTAATTATTTATTAAAAGTTTAAAAGTGGGTGAAAACCTGTTTTGACACATACCAAAAATGATTAGTTGGAGGCGTTACCCAACTGACACATCTTGCTATGCTGTCTTAAATACGCACACACATATATATATTGACTATATGGGCATATATAAAACATGACAACTACTAAATCTTATAATTATTCTGCTGCATTGTTTGTTTTTCCTGTTATTTCTTTTTTATAGTAACTGGCAACACCAAGCAAACTATAGTGCAGTATCCCGAGTTGTCCCACTATAAGTTGTCTGTACTGTAATATTGATTTGTTTCCTGAATGTTATTAACATGGTGTGGAGCACTTGTGGTATCTGATTGAAAATTGCAATACGATACGATGAAGTTACAGTTTGCTTTAGTAATTCTTTGATACGTGTTGAAAAAAAGACTAATAAATCAGCAGTAAATGACTAAATGGAATCTGAGTGGCCTCATTTTCACTACCATTTGGAGGGGTGTGAGCTTGGAAATTCAGTATGATTTCAAGGTAAAATAGTCTTATCTTCATTGAATTCAAATTTCACACTTGATGTGTTTTCTGTCTTTTTAAGTTCAATTTAATTCGACAATAGCCTAACATTTCTTAACATGTCTGCCTACTAGCTAGTGATACTTTAGGACAGGTAGTGACAATTGATAATCACAATTAGTCATGAGATTTAAGTTATAATAATACTACTATTACTACTACTATAATAGCAACAAAATGATCTCATCTTTGTTAATTAATTCAGATTTCACGTTTGATTTGTTAGTTGAATTTAATCAGGCAATTGCCTTACATTTCTTTCTCTTTTTTTTTGAACGGCCGACTTAAATTTTATTTATAGAAACCAAATTTCTTACGCTTCTATCTTACAAACTAGTGATACTTAAGGAAAAGCACAACAATTAGTCATCTGAGATTAAACTATAATTTTTTTAGACTATATTTTTACACTGGGATTGAACCCTGGATATTATCTTTGTTTCATTCAAACTTAGACTTGATTTGTTTTCTATTTTTTAAGTTGAATTTAATTAGACTATTGCCTACTATTTTTTACATTACTGCCTACCAACTGGCAATACTTTAGGACTGGTACTGAAAATTAATAATCACAGTTAGTCATAAAAAATTAAGCTATAAAAATAATACTAATACTAAAAATAATAACAATAATAACTATGACAATAATCTCTCTTGTCTAGTGCCTCTGACATGGATTTAGTGCTCAAAAGGTTAAAGTAATGGGGATTTTAATTTCACATTTTTATTTGCATTGCACATCTATGTGGTAGCCTAGCTTGTTGCTCCAAAAAGAAGTAATGTGCCCCAGTTATCAATTATTATTATTATTATTATTATTATTATTATTTTATTCATGAATTCAACAAAGAACCTTGTGTCTCAATGTATATATTCTTTAAGGTTTGGTAATTTACTGTTAGTCCTCAGTATCTCTTTTGTTATCTATAGAAAGATAATTACGTGTATGCAGATGGTGTTTTTTTATAAATAGAGGCACATAAAAAGGTAATTAAAAGAAACGGGTTTGCTATTCTCATATATGATGACACGTTTCGTATGTATGAATTATGATCATGGTAGCTTTTTGCACTAAATCATCATAGACGAAGACGTATGCCACCTTAATAAAAAGCGACTAAATATCTATGCGATGTTGCCATATCAATCAGGAAATGACTAACCATTGTAAACCATACTGGCTTATCTCATTACCTTTCATAAATCATAATCATTCTTTCATTTCTTTGACCCCACTAATTCTTCCTTAAATCATATATTTATAGTAATTGGACTTGTACTATCATTATAAATTTTAATTTTGTATTGCAAAAGAAAGGTAACAGGTCAAAATGATTTGATATAAAAAAAATTGTTAGATATTGCTGTGGGTAATTACTAATTAAGGCATTAAAGATAATTAAAGAAAGTATTTATATTTATGATAGTAAGCTATGTTTATTTGAAAAAAATAAAAAATTTGAGAACGAATGAACATTTTTTTCCCTGGATCAAGTAATGAATGGCTAAGAATATTATGAATGCATGGGTTCACGTGTGGATTACATGTTCTCAAATGAATCTCCCACTTATAAATCTGAAATTTTTAATAAAACAATTTAGACTTTAGAAGGTTCGAACATTAAATATACACTTTTGAAGGGATTATAGACCCGTTTTACTTGATACTTTTTTAGTTGGTTTTTATATGATCTATTTACCTAGGGGTATAAATGAGTCGAGCTTGAGCTTGACTCTTTTAACTGATGAGAGTTCGAGTCAAGCTAGTTTCGAGCTCTATTTCTAATGCTTGAGTTCGACTTATAAATAATTTTTCAAGCTTGGTCTCAACTCATTTAACTTATGATCAGAGCTCGAGCTAAACTTGTTTCAAGCTTTATTACTAAAGCTTGAACTTGACTCATGAGTATTTTTTCGTGCTTGGCTTGGGATTATCTCGTTTATTATTTATTAAGTATTTAATTGTTTTGTTTATATACATATGTAATTATATATAGCATTATATGCATCATTTAGTTATTTTTATCATAATTATACATATAATAATATTTATCATGTAATTATATATTTATTGTATGAAGTTCAAAGTATTATATCAATATGAATAATTAATAAGCTCGTTTTGGTTCGCAAGTATAGTCATGCTCTGACTCATTTATCAAGCTAGCTTCAATTAGGCTCGATCCCGTTCAAGTTCTGATCAAATTGGCCCTTTATCGAGCCGATCTTGAATAGCTCGTAACCAGCTCTTAGATTGTTACAGACAAGAACATGACAACTTGAATTGAGTTTTGAAAGTGTCTTTGAGGTCATCCTTTTCATATATAGATGAACCACCATCCCCTAAAGGATAGACAAATGTTAGGTAAACCTGGAATTTTAGGACACCAATCTAACAATCTTGATTGCATCAAATGACATTTGACCTTAATAGAATCCCACCATCCCATGTTTCAACACGAGTTTCTAACTTTCTTTGAATGTTAACTGTTAAGTGGTACGGTCCGACCTACATGCACACATAAATTGGAAGTTTTCGTATTTGCGTTTTGTAATGTAAAAGAAAATTAAAAAAACAAAATGTTTTCATTATGTCTATAATCTTAAAAAAAAAATAATAAATCACCAATTGGGCTTGCATGTTTTTTCCTGTAAGTTTAACTTCTTCTTTTTTGAACGGCTTTAGCGTAACTGGCTGCAGAATGGTCCATAAGGGCTGTCCATCGATCAACCACACCTTACCAAAGTTTGAATACCCCTTCTAGTGTACTACATATATTTCAGAGCTCACACATGAACCGGAATTCGAACCTAAGACCTCTCCCCATAAGGAAACCATAAGAAATATACTTGAACACCGCACCAAAGTGTAGAATAGATGGCTTCTTTAACTGCACTATAGAATAAATAAAACACTTAAATAAATGGAAGAATTTCATGTCAATCTAAGAAGGGAGACACATTACCACCTAAATATCTTTTGTGAATATCAACCGAATTTATCGAGAAAGATTACTTTCTTTTAGGTCAAGAGGTTGATAGCGAGATCTCAAATCAACTTATTGGTCTTATGATATATCTTAGTATCGAGGATGATACCCAAGAGCTGAATTCGATATAATTTTTTTTTTGTTTTCACAGCATTAGCTTATGTATCGAGAGAGTAATGTGATAAAACATATTTCCTATTTTCTTATTTTGGAAGTCCAATTCAACGTAACAAACCGTTTTCACACCAGAGGTCTCTTAACAATATTTCTATTAATGCTATTGCTACTTTTATTGTTATTATTATTATTATTATTGTTATTATTATTATTATTATTATTATTATTTTGAACAGCAGGGTACCCTAAAAATTACATTTTACATTGAAAGTAACCAATCTAGATGAAAGGACAATTAAAATTTCACTAGATGTTCGGAAACAACTTAACTAGCTAGCAAGTGTAAATATCAGCTATGAGTTTTTGTAAGTTAAAATAAATGATACAAATTTGTTACTATGTTTCCTAACATATATTTTATTAAATAATTTAATGAAAATTATTCAAATAAGTAAGTTGACAAGATTTAAATTAAATATTTGTAAAAAAGAATATAAATTTAATTTAAGAAGAATTAAAATTAATCATAAAACTCATTTTAATTTTTAATCATCACGTCAAAAAAAAAACACGGTAGGCCTATAAAGAAGATAAGTGGGCCGGAATATTGATGGGCCGTAGAAATCAGTTGGTTCTCCGTTCTCGTGTACAGAATGATGGTGCTGGAGGCTGGAGGTAGGGCCGTCTAAACCGCTAGTTGCTCGAACTCGCTTGTCGTTTACTCGAAAATTGCTCGCTCGTTTTTTCGCTCGATTGTAAACGAGCCGCTCTGCTCGGTTCGGTTTGTAAATAAGTCAAGCAACAAGCAAAGGTCTGCTCGGTTTGGTTAGGCTATAGATATTTTTAATTTATTTTATATATAATTATATATGAACCAATATATAAATATATAGACAACACACATAAATACAAGCTTACAATTTTTTTTAACTCTTTAAAATTTTTCCTATTCCTTCAATTTTATAGTTTTATTTGTTCGCTTCACTTTTTAGAATACTAAAAGTTTATTTACATGATCATTCTATCTCATTTCAAACTTATTTTTAATAAAAATTTACAATCTATTACATGTTTGTCTAAAAACTACTAATTTATTTTAAAATATATTATTTACAACCTTCAAACTTGTTTCTTATTAAAAATTTTAAAGTGAAAAAGAAATAAATAATGCTCGAAAATCGCTCGATATTCGATTGAAAAATGCTCGATTCGATTTTGGCTCGTTTCGACTTTTGGCTCAGTTCAAATTTCAGCCGTTCGGTTCGGTTCGGTTGTAAACGAGCCAAGCAACGAACAAGCCTTCGCTTGGTTCGGCTCGGCTCGTGAACAATCCTAGCTGGAGGCCAGCGGCTCCCTTAGTTGGGCACTTGGGCCCTCAAGTTGGGTTGTTCACAATATGTGTTCGAGCCCTACCTGGCCTAGATCATTATTGAACTCGAAACTATACAAGTCGACTTAGCTCAGCTTAAAATGGGAAAGTCGTGTGCAATGAAAAACGCAAGCATGTCTGGGAAGATTTTTTTTTTTAACTTTATTCTATCCAACTAGTTCTGGATTCCAATTTTGATCACAAAAATTGTAGCATAATATGATAATAACCATCTATTATCTAGCTTTGTTAGACCACGCGTGGTTAAAACTTTCCACCCTTAGGCGTTTTATGGTACGTGACGGTTCAGCCAATATTGAAGAGTTTTGTAAAAAGTAGTATAGTAGTAAAAAGCTCACAACTCTCATGCAATCAGTATTAACCCCCACCCCCTCTCTCTCCCAAACAACCTAAACGACCACCTCTTCCAAAGTTATGTACATAACTTTGAGGGGTGCTGTAACATTCTTTATTTTCTGGTTTCATTACACCCGACCCGTATTATAATTCGGGCCTTGAATTTATTAATAAAAGTTATTTTTATTCATTTGTCATGTGTTGGTTTCGTTACAACTCGTTTATGTATTTTTAAATATCAAGTTTAGCATTAAAAGGACCAAGATTCAAACTATAGGGACCATTCTTGTCAAAACCAAAACTGATGGGTCAGTCAGAAGCTGCAGCAGTTTGTTTCAGCTCGTATAACCTGATTTTCAACTCGTTTATGGCTTAATCTTTAACCAAAGTGTGTTATAATTCAAATTCAAGGTTCTAGAATATTCTTAGATGAATTCCTATCCTAAAGCATCAATCTTTATTCCGGATTTACAAAATTTGTGTTTTATCTTATTTATTTACAGTTTCAACTTTCAAGTGAGTTTATCTCTAAATTCGTGATAAACACGAGTTAGAATCCGACCCCTATAAATACAATGGCTATAGATCGTTCATAACTTGCATCTCAACTCACAAATCTCCTCCCCTCTCACGAATTCAAGTTATTTTTCAAGTATTCTTCAAGGTTGACTTTCAAAGTAAAAAAGGTCTAGGTTTAATTAATCAAGTTCTACTTCTAATTTCCGAGTAAGTTTGCATTTTTATGAATTGTTATGAACCATAGAATGAAAGCCCTCAATCAATTTCATAAGAATTGAGAGATTTCATGTTCAATTTAAGCAATCTCAATATAGGGTTATGTTTGAAACAAATTTGGGGTTTTTCAATTACGCTAAGAATTGACCCGAATTAGCTTATGACTTTTCAATATTTTATGTTTATAATTAAGTTTTGGACGTGTTGGATCCGAATTCGACCTCATAACAACATTCGGACCGACTAAGAACCGAACACTCGTTTAAAGTTCGTTTTCTTTAATTTTAAGTTTAAACTCATCATTTATTATTATATTTGGTTCGTTTTGGTTTTACTTTAACTTTGGAATATTTACCTAATTTTTAGGAAATCATCAAGTTCGGTTTTCTTCTATATTCTTATTCACTCGCCAATTTGTAAGGTGAGTAAATCACTTCCCCTATTTTAATTTTTATGTTTTGGGGACAACATGTATCTTATAAACCGCAAGTTATTATTTTCACATTCTCAAATTACAATTCTAATATATGCGTTTACGTGTATTGCTCAATTATTTGTTAACATGTAAAGTGCTTAATTGTTTAAATGTTTTACTGTTGGTGGCTTCATCCTCATCCTCGCTAGTAAGATCTTACACCATTTTAGTAGCTTAGCCTAGTGTCATGATGAACATATTTTTATATGTTATTGTTACAAATTAATTTTTGTGATTACGCATTCGCATGAGAATTGATTTTATTTGTTATATATATTAAATTGTGTTTTTGCTCATCAAACTTGTGCTGATAAAAAATTTTTCATACATGTTGCAGGTTATCATTTTGGATAATTGAAGATAAGCGAGTAGATTATACTTTTAGGTTATTTATCGAATAAACAATTTATTTATCATGTTTTGTTGAATTTGGAAGTTTGGATAATGTTTTGAATTTTTGTGATGTACTTTGGTTATTTAATTTTGAATAAATAGATATTGTCACATTAATGTTGATAGTGTCTTATGAGCTACTTTGCAATCAATTGCGCCCTGGTATTTTCACCGTAAGTTGGGGTGTCACAAGTGCGGTGTAGGGGAGAGTTATGTATGGGTGAGCAAGACAAGGGTCAGACCCTTGAAACCCAGTTACCCGGTTCACAAAACCCTTATTTAGACCTGAGTATATAATATGGTTCGAGTTAAAGGTCTTTAAATTTCATCTTAAAGGGTAAAAGGGTTTCAAGGGTCCAAACCTTATTCAAACCCTTGACCTGTTTACTAGTTTCTAGATATACATGAGATTCGTGATTCTTCTGAAATTTAGGAGAGAATTCTATTTCATATACGATTAATCCGAAACAGATATATGGGAACCACTAAATTGTTCTCTACATGTAATTTGTGAACGTGAATATTATTTGCATAAGTTTAAATGGTTGATAAACTTTCAAAATTAGACTTTACTATGTTATTAAATGAAAATACAGGTATTCTAAGATTCATATATGGAAGTTATGTATGAGATTCGTGATTCTTCTGAAATTTAGGAGAGAATTCTATTTCATATACGATTAATCCGAAGCAGATATATGGGAACCACTAAATTGTTCTCTACATGTAATTTGTGAACGTGAATATTATTTGCATAAGTTGGTTGATAAACTTTCAAAATTAGACTTTACTATGTTATTAAATGAAAATACAGGTGTTCTAAGATTCATATATGGAAGTTATGTATAAGATATGCAACTAGTAAATGAAAAAAAGAGGATGCTATTACCGCCTCAAAGGGTAAAGGGTTGGACCCTTGAAACCCATATTTATACCCGACCATTTTATTGTTTAGAGGGTAGGGTCTTGGGTCCACGTTTCTTCCTAAAAGGGTAAAGGGTACAGGTCAGGTATTGGATAAAAGGGTCGGGTCTTACCCTTTAAACAGTCCTAGAGTTATGGGCCAAAACTTTATTTATAACTCTCCCACTACACATGGTCTAATAATCGAAACATCGTTGATGGAGTTAATTTATATCAAATTTAATTATGCCTATACATGTTTTAGATGAAATTTATATATCTAGATTTTATGTAATGCAACTTGCTAATAAATTTTTTGCAATAATTTCCTGATGATAAGTTTATAAATTATATATAATAGTTATCATAGAGTGAAATTTAAACCTGATCATCGGATAAAAACTTTAGAAAATTCTCAGCCCTTCAATAAGCCTATGGCCAAATTTAAATCTGACCGTTCGATAAGAAACTAAAGATGATTCTCAGCCTAGCCCTCCGATAAGCTAAAAATCAGTTACTTTTTTCACTCACGTGTTCTCATCTTCTTATGGCAGTTCCTGGCGGTTCCCTTCGATCTCTCTCCCACGTTCGTTGTTTAACAAGCATAAAAAATAACATATACACAATCGGAATTCATTGTTTCCTTCGAATCTGTCCTCAATCTGTTTCAGTAAATCGGGAATTTCATTCTATAATCCCTTTCATCAATGGTTATGGTAAATGTTTATGCCCTAATTTGATTAAAGTTTCCTGCAGTTTTCTTCTCATTGGCGACATTAAGGTGTGATTTAATTGCAAATACGGTCAATTCGGGCATAAATCTTGCTATTTTCATCTTCTTTGGCAACAATTTCGTCTAAAATAGGGTCTGTCCCGAAGGTAGATAAAAGATATACAACTGGTTGCACACTTATGTATTCAGTAAATTGACTTAATTATTGTCTTTAGTTTTTGTTTATAAAGATTGTGGGTGTGCTTAAATTGACAGTATGTACGTGTGATTAGGCTTTTTGGTCATTGATTTAGTATAAAACTTAAAAGTAATGCTATGAGGGTAACCAGATTGACTTAGGCATGTTGGTTTTGTTAGGTGGTAATTCCCAGATTGAGCTATGACTGTAAAAGCATAATCATGTATATTGGTATTTTAAATATATCAGGTAATGTATATACAGTAAAGTTTTCATGTGATGTAATTTTCCGGGCTTGCTATGATGAGAACATAATTTAAAGTGTTGTGATTTAATATGATTGTGATATCTAGCTAATTAAGCAAGGTGCTATTTTTTTGTGATGATAATGAAATTTAATAAAAGCATGTGTTATGGCACAGATAGATACTATATGTAATAATCATAACATTATTAGTTCTTTTGCATTCTTTCTCATCTTGACCATGTTGTGATTTCAGATTATAATCACAGGTGTAGGGGATTGGATTACAGATTTACATGTATATGATAAAGTAGCAGAATCAGCACTTTGGTTTGGGTTCGGCTCACAGTTTTGTATCGTCCTGTTTCACAGCTTAAGGTAACTCATTTTCCTTTTCCTCTTTCAATTCTTACAACATTTTAGTATGCTTTCTTTAGGCATATCAACTGGACCGGCTGGTGCTGTGGATGTGTACATGTATTATATTATTAAAAATAGTACCCCCCCCCTCCAAATTGTGTGATTATGCGTGTGTACTATCATGTTAACTGAAGTTTTTTTTAATGGAAGCCTATTGTTGATATTGGCATATTGCCATTCATAAACATGTGAAGGATGACGGGCCTAAAAGGAGGTTAGCCGGCAACAGTTTATATTATATTATATTATATTATATTATAAGATATTATATTATATAATATAATATAATATAATATAATATAATATAAACCGAACACTCGCTTAACGGACGTTGTTAGTTCTAAAACAATAGAACTACATACTTGGTTAGGTCTTATTAAATTTTATTGAGTTATCTCATTATATTCATTTATATTATATTATATTATATTATATTATATTATATTATATTATAATGTGTTGACTTTTTTATCTTGGTTGACTCTAGCTTCAGGACAGAAGATAGGCCTGGATTGCTCTTGAAATAATCAAGATAATGGCAGATATTAATATTACTACAGAATCAGCAGAAATTGATACTCCAGTTTGACTTATCTTTACGAAATTTCAGACATATTATCATTAACTATGGATGCTTATGAATCACTTGGGTATGATTTATTTGTATATTAATTTATTTACATTTATGGTTTTGTATAATTGATTCATGGATAGTGAAATCATGGGGTTTCTTAGAACTTCAGTAGCCACCAATAATGCATTGTATGTTAATCATCAAAGTGTGGTTTGGGTTGAATTGTTTAATCTTGGGAGTTTCAGAGGACTTGCTATAGCATATGTTGTTAGTAATTGAGTTTTAATGTTTATGTAACAGTTTTTTGTGTGCCACAACCATTAGCATTTCTATTTAGAGCATGTTTGGGATTGAGTTTGAAAAATGCTTATTGACTTTTTCAAAAAGCCATTTTGAAAAGCCAGGATTTGGGGCTTTTGAAAAACTGTTTTTTAACTCTTTCAAAAAGCTAAAATAAAAAAGATTTTGGTGATTGCCAAACACATTTTAACTTATCGGCTTCTTGAAAACACCAATAAGCCAATAAGCATTTTTCAAACTCAATCTCAAGCATGCTCTTAGTTTTTGAACTTGAAAGTTGCTTCCTTTGCCTTAAATGTCAAGCTTAACCTGTTTTTTTTTATTTAATTTTAGAGAAAAATCTACAACTACTTCAGATTTACATGAAGTAACTTTTTATATTCTGTGTAAAAGCAAGTAAAGACTAGGATGAGCGAGTTGGGTAAGATGTTATGTTTGCGTGTTATTGGATGGTTGACCCGCAAACACCTGCTTGTCCATCTTTGACTTTTTGTATTTTTTTGTCTGTTATTTAATTTGCTAATTATAATTAGAAAAATAATTCTTTTGTTATTATTTTTAATACTGTAATAACCTAAATCTTTGCGTATCATTTTTTACGTGGCTGTATGCATTAAAAGTATACTTTGCGCGACTTAATTAATCCCGTTTGAATGCTTTTATACAGGTATTTGGAACATCATTGGTTACTGCTCGAATAAAAATCTCCATTTTTATGGATCGAAGACGTGTAGAATGAACCCCCAAACTCAGGCTCTTTTGTAGTGAAAATGCAGGTAAGTTTGAATCCCTCTATGTCTTCCAAAAGCTAAATACTGCCAATATTATAGTTGCAAAACAGTTTAAATAAGTTGTAAACTAACTGGATACGACGTGGTATAACAAATATGCAGCTAGCCTGCACTTGGATAGCCTATCGGTCAAATTATCGTCTTATTTGATGCATTTAAATGTTTTAAAATGAATTTGCATGCAGGCTAAAATTTACCTTACAAAAGTTGACTTTTCGATGATCAATGAGTAGGCTACTGATTCTCCAAAACCCAAACAACCCGACCTGTGAAATTCTAAACCTGAGAAATACTTTCTTTTTACCTGTTATATTTTAACACAGTGTGGTTTTAACCATAATTGGGAACTGTTATATACTAAAACTAAATGTAGCGTTGGATGGGTTTTGGACTTTTTGGGTCTATTTGGATAATCGATTGCGGTTAAATGCAACACCTGATTAAGATAAAAAAGAGAAAAAGAAACTCATGACTTGAGTAATAATGTTTGACCTACCCAACCCGAACTCAATTATCAATCCCAGCCTGGAGTCACCAGAACATGAGTAAACATCCGACTAACCTGAACCCGAGCCGAATTAGTCTGAAAATATTGTAATTAGAACATTTGATTCCTTACAAAAGTATTTAATCTATGTCAATTTTCAAGTTCAAAGAAGACAACATTGGAATCAATAAGGTCAAATACAAAAAATGGTCAATCAGTTTGTTTGGAATTTTGGTGAACTTTTATTGATTATAAGTAATTTGGGCATTTTAGATGGTGATGAAGTAGGAAATATTCTCAAATCCTGTCTTACAAAAGAATATATATATATATATATATATATATATATATAGAGAGAGAGAGAGAGAGAGAGGGAGGGAGGGAGAGACTCAAAAGTAAAATCATAACTTATATTAGATATATGCATTTACTTTTCTTGATTCTTCCATTTAAGTATTGATTAATTGCATTGTGATTGTTCTGAATTATGCAGGTGACGTTGAGAAATTGGGCAAGTGAGAGTGAATGGGTATCATTCGGTTGGAACTTTCAGTCATTGGGTTATTTTGTCGTTTATTTTGGTGTAGTAGTTCATTTATTAGCAATATGTTAAAGTTCCACGTCACATTCCTGTTGATCAAAGCTTAAAAGTAGATACACCATTATTTGTGCAAACGTGAATGACAACTCAACATTGTTTACATAAATACTGTTTTGAATTTTTGTTTTGTAAGATTGAAGCATAGTTAAGGAGCACTATTACATCAACACATCTGGAAACTGTGATCTTTTATTATCTAATACCTTCAACTTTTTTTCTGATTTCTTTTCTTAACTTATTAGGTTTGTAAACTTATTGACTTTTTTTTAATTTTTTGTGTGTTGTCACGTTATTTGCGCTATTTTCAAACTTATTTTTTGTTTACAAGAAACTGTTTGTATAAGCCTAGGTGTTTGATTGATTTATGTGGTTTTATTTTTATTCGATCTAAGAAAAAAATAAATGTGTTAAAACGGCACAACACGCAAACCTGATAAGTTGAACTAAGCATGACCTGTTAAGCTAAACAGGTTTGTAGGTTTGACCAAAACTAACCCAAACATTTGAATTTCATGTCACCCTTACTAGCTAGAGCTATGGAAATTGGTAAGCAAACCATAGATGTTAGTCACAAAAGTTTGCAAACGAGACTCCTATGGAAGCTTAGATTTGATATTGTGATTTTCTTTATGCTATAACTTATAAGTAACATGAATGAGCAAAAGCTGGATGTTATACCTTGATGACTGCATCCCTTTTATGATGTCTAACATTCAAGAAACAAAGATAGTAGTTAACACGTCAAATCACGACTATGCATACGACCTCAATATCTCATCCAACCTGCCTTGTGTTCCTTCATGTTATGAATTAATGTAGTCACATTCCCATGTTGATGCCCCCGTCCACCGGACGAGTAAAGTACTAGTTGCCATCGGTGATAAGAAAGAAATGGTAAACTTTAAATCTGTTGTCCCACGTTGTTGGGAGAATAAAATGATGATAGACAATGGCCATACAACACGCGTATTGTCCATTGTTAGTGAGTAGTATAGCGTAGTCGAGAGAATGTGATTAATAATAGAAAGTAATTGAAGTTAATTATGAATTATTTTATTGAAATTGTTAGATTTGAAGATATATGTGCTTATAGATCTTCAATTGGCTAATGAGTATAGGTAATCTAGGTTTAGATTATATATATTGAATCATTTTGTTTTAAGTTATACCGAAACCTGCATAAGTTTAAGACATTTGTACTCTTGGATCTCAACTCAAATAACTATGAGTAAGATGCTTTGAGTCAATAGCAGAGCATATTTATAGTATTAAGTATGTTGTTTTCAAATCTGAAGTTAAGTTTGAGGTAAGCATATGTCTCGAATTTCTTGAAAGATTGTATCTTTATTAATGGTTTAGTTTTGGTGGACTTTGATTTTCTGAAAACTTGTAATGTTGTATTAGGCATGATGCTTTGCACGACTGTTTTATATATGCACTCCACCTACTCGATGAAATGCTTGTGAGTATGTGAGGTGATTTTGTGACTTTATCCGTGTTAATCTACATGTTTATCATCAACACAACATAGGTTGAAATGAACTTGGCAATGTGATTATCTAACATGCTCTTGACAATTCTCCAAGAAAAAACCTGAACATGGACAGAATAATAAGCTCAGCTCGGTTCGTGTTTTAGGTTTTTTGTTTCGGATTTTCATATATGTTTGGGTTACCTTGCCCGTACTAAGCTCACCCCTAAGGACTGGAGTCAAAGAGTTTGATATCATTTAGTGAATTGTATGTCATAATGGTGGGGCAGGTGCTGTGTCTTGGAGTTCATAGCAAGGTTTTAGTATTTGAACTATGGTTGTTGGGCTTGATGTGTCTGCTCCTTTAGTTTTTGGAAACGTAAGTCCTGTAATTTTATTGTTAATTTTTTTGTTAGTCAATTATGTGAGTGTCAATAGTTATTTTGTTAGAAAGCTTAAGTGTTCACTATAGCTAGTAGAAGATACATATTTTTAATGTTACTCCCCCCAACTCACTCATTTCGTCGGATGTAGTAAAAAGGCAGGGAGCCATTTGAACTAGAACACATTAATAACATCTATTAAGTGTTTGGTTTTACTTAATCATCTATTCTTGAAAAGATTAATAGATATCACAAAGAATGTGTTATTGTGGCGGCTGCCAACTCAGAACTTCTTCAAAAGGCTCACAGTGCACAACCACCCCTGAAGCAATAATTGAGTCTGTCACAAGTAAGTTTCCGGTAACAGTCTATGATATTCATGTTTTTTGTCTATGTATTATGTATTAATTATATGTGTTTTAACAAATGTTTAGGTCCAAGAAGAAAGGAAGCAACATGAGTGGTTTGTGTGAAGGAAGGGAGTAACAAATGCAAAAGATGACATTATGAAAAAATTAAATAGTCTCCATACTTAACTATACTTTATTTATCGTACTTGAGTTTAATACATGTTAAAAAACTTGAGTTTAGGTTATCATAGTTTGTGTGGTTTGTAAAACAGGTATATATTGGACTTTTTTCTACATATTTTTTAGATATTTTAAAAAATTTTCTGTATATTTAAGTTTTTTTTAATAATCTTTCTGCATATTTCAGATTTTTTAAAGATTTTTTGAATTATTTTTGTTTAAATTTATATTTTTGTTGGAATTTCATTGCAAATTGTCACACCTAACTTGTTGGAAATTTTTTATTAGAAATTTGTTGGAAATCATAAAATAGTTTTTTAGAAAAGTTGTAGGAAATTTGCAACGATATATTTTTGTAGCAATTTTGTAAGAAAAGTTACTGGAAAACGATTGAAAAGGATTTTCAAGCAACTTTTTATTGAAAATTGTTAGAAGGTGGGTTTTCCGACAAATTTCCTACGAAATCTATTGTAGAAAAATACTTTTTTTTTCTAGTAATGACCATAAATGAACAAAACAGACGATTATAGTTAAGTGAATATGATTAATCGGCAATTCGGTAATGGTTAACCGACTTTAACCGAAAGCAGAACCTTGAATGTTCATTTTTTCAAATTATACACCTCCACTTCCGTCTTTAGTACGTCTATCTGCAGCCTCAAATATTTAATATGCTGAAAGTGTTTGTGATATAGTTTGAAACACTTTGAAACCGGTATTGAAGAGGTAGGTCCCAGCAGAGCCCAGTTGGACCCGCAAGACTCACCTCAAAGAGGGACGTCTGCACAGTTGGACCCGCAAGACTCACCTTAGAGGGACGTCTGCGCAAAGACCAACTGGATCCGCAGGACCCACCACGCTCAGAGAGATGACGACCTTACGCGCAGTACGCAAGCTGTTCCCGCAGGAAAAGCCTCCCAATGGCGACGTACCCCGCCTGTTCCCGCAGCTGCGGATACTAGCCATCAGGGAAGGCTACCCGAACTAATAGCAAGGCTACACGCACAAGGCACTGACTCTTAAATAATTCAGTAATGTCACCTGAAGAAGGAATGAGCAAGCCGGGAATACTCCCGCCCAAATGAGTCAGTCCGTACGCCCCTGGAGGATCTTTTGTACTATACCTGCCAAGGTATGGACAAAAGATCTGACCAAAGCAGCGACAGCTCACTGACAACAGTACGACGAGCAGCACGCTCTAGTACTTAATGTCACTATTAGCCGCTGCCTACTCACCAACCCTTGTCGTGGCACGTACATAGCCTGCAGTTGGTGGAAAAGGAATAGTACACAGCCGGCCATGTCACTATCAGCCGCTGCCTACCCACCAACCACTAGCATGGCACGTGCATAGCCCACAGTTGGTAGAAAAGGAATATTATACAGCTGGCTGTACCTTCTTGGACACCTACCTTCGGCTATAAATACTCCAACACCTTGGAACGGTATCATCTTCTTGTATCTTACATTATCTGATATCTGCTCTAGCTATTTCTCTTAATATACACTTATATTCAGAGCAATCTAGTCTGATTCTCACGCCGGAGGGTGGTCACAAGGAGGTACCCCCCCCCTTCTCAGTGACGAGCTCACGGTGTCTGTTTTGCAGGTCATCAGAAGAATAACCATCTTTGCCGGACCTAACCCTCGTGGGAACCATCTACTTGACCCTAAGATTATCCGTAATCTGCCGGGGTCACTTAGTGTTTCTTCATTGGCGCCATCCGTGCATAAAAGCTAGAACTTATTCTTTTGCAGTTTTTTTAAAACTTCTGGAAAGATGGTTAAGGTTACTCCGGTGCCAAGGCCAGCGAGTGACCAAGAAACCCCGGTAACCACAACCCCAACTACTGGGGGGAACACCGGCGAGTACACAAATTTTACGAACACTACCCCGGTTACCCAAGCCGGGGCAAGTGCAGTAAACAATCCTTCACTGGGGTTCATCGATACCCAGTTGGAGAGGCAACGGACGAGGCTCCCCCGCCAAACACTTGATCAAGTTAAAGCGTGGGCGGAAGCACGTCAGAAGGAATTCCAAGCTGAGTTGGATGAACGTTTACGTTCACTCCAACAGGCTGACAAATTCGGAAGCACTCAACAGCTCAACATGAGTAATGAGTGCGAGTATGATGATGGGGAAGAATTTGACAGTGACGCAAACCCACGCCATAAGGAGAAAGGGAAGCGTAAACAAGCAGATTTCCACAGAAGAAATTTTGGAGAAACCTTCAAACCAAGGAACGCGGGTGGAAGCCCACGTGACTTCTCTAAAACCTTCAGACCAACTGTTGCAAATGCGGGAACGTCCAAATTTGCAAGGGACATTGCGGAAGCAATTGCCCCGAAAAGTGCCAAACAAATGTCCAACATAGGCACATATGATGGTATATCTGACCCAGACGATCATTTGAACAGATTCAAAGCGAGGGCAACCGTCAGCAATTGGACGGAACCCACGTGGTGTTACATGTTCCAAATGACGCTTGTTGGGGCAGCCAGAGCGTGGTTTGACCGTCTACCGGTCCACCACATCTACGATTGGGCAGACTTCCAACTGAAGTTCAGCCAACACTTCAGTCAACAAAGAAAGTACACCGAAGAGCAATGGACAATCCTCAACTGCATCCGAGAGGAAGATGAGTCTTTACTAGACTTCATCACTCGCTTCAACTCAAAGAAGCTGAGTCTGGGTACCATAAGCGAGGATCTTGTTCGCGCAGCTTTCATCCAAGGCGCCGAATACCCAGAGCTTATCCGCACATTGACGGGTAAAGACGGCATGCCATCCACATGGGATGCCATCATGACAGCAGCTAAACGCTTCGCGGAAACGGAAAAGCAACTGGGTAGAGATCTTCCCCAGAGCACAAACCTCTACACTCAGAAAACAAGAGAAAACAACGTCCTTACCGCCCGACTAAACAAAAAGAGGAAGCTAGGTATTTGGCAGTCAAGGGTAAACTTTGACACCTCATCCGGCTCGCACCCTCGGTTAGGCGGAAAGGATAACATGCAGTTGTCGAACCGGAACTCCAGATGGACGCCACTCACCAAAAGCGTCACCGAGATATTCGCCACAGAGAGGCTCCCATGGCCAGAGGCTCCAATTATCCGACAGCGTCCAAACGCTGATCAAAGCAAATCCTGTGACTTTCACAGGACAAAAGGCCACACCACCGAGGAATGCGTAGACTTGAAGGACGTCGTCGAAGCATTCGTCAGAAATGGGAAACTCACTCACCTCGTGGCGTAATGGACGCTAAGCAGGCTAATGCGTGTAGAATCACAGTCGGGGAAAACACGGATGAAACTGCAGCTTCAATGTTGGAGACTACATACTGCGTAAACAACGAGATTCCGAACCAGGTGCATATCGGCTCGGAAGGCTCGATGACACCCCCATCCCAAGAACATGGAAGGGAGCTTAATTACACAGGTTGCATGTAGATCAATTCCAAACTTGTAAAGAAAAGGCCCAGAGCCACTTCTAATGGAAATGATTCTCCTTATCACATTGACGCTGATGGTCTTACATTTATACTTATGAACTTTCCACACTGATATGCCGGTATTCACCGCATAGATAAGTGTGAAAAGAAGTAAGTCGTTGCGTGTGGACGGCGGCAAAACCCGCATAAACACAAAAAACGGCAAAAATTTCTAAGGAAAAGATGAGGAAAACCTTCACGCAGGTCAGTTATAGGTGAAGTTTGGTCATCCCACTAAATGAAAGTGATGGTCCTACCCGCACAATCATGATAGAGGAAACTGAACATTAACCTATTGACAACCGCGCGTCGAACGGTTAACTTATTCAAAACACTGATATGCCGGTATTCACCGCATAAATAAGTGGGGAAGTCGTTGCGTGACGACGGCGGCAAAACCCGCATAAACACTGATGCCGGTATTCACCGCATAAATAAGTGGGGAAGTCGTTGCGTGTGGAAGGCGGCAAAACCCGCATAAACACAAAAAACGGCAGAAATTTCTAAGGAAAAGATGAGGAAAACCTTCACGCAGGTCAGTTATAGGTGAAGTTTGGTCATCCCACTAAATGAAAGTGACGGTCCTACCCGCACAATCATGATAGAGGAAACTGAACACTAACCTACTGACAACCACGCGTCGAAAGGTTAACTTATCCAAAACACTTGGAAAATTGCTAAGTTAAACTAAAGTATGCATGAGCGAATCATATATTGTTTATGAGGCAAAACAAGTGCCAAATTAAACTATAATATGCATGAGCAAGTCATATAACGTTTATAAAGCAAGTCATCCAGTGAAAGTGACGGTCCTACCCGCACAAACATTTATATTTCATAAAAAATTCAAACATTACAAAAATGGCCAGGTATCTACCCGCCTACAGAAATATAAATCTATCCTAACGGTGGGAAGGGATCTCAAGGTTCAAACTTCAGGACCACTCCCTCCAAACCCACTCGAACCCGCACCATCAGTTGGCTATGGCGGTTCAAGGAAAGTCTTGAGAATGGTTAGCCCATCATCAGCAGCAGCAATTTCGTTCACCTTCTCCACCACCGGATGCGGGAAGGCAGCATACTGGTTCACTGCTTGGTCATAGGCAGCTTCAGTGTCCACGTCATAAAGAGGGAAGTTGGAAGGCGGGATGCCCTTCTCAACCAACCCCAGACCAAGCAAGAAACCAGCCTTTTCCCCATCCTCATGGGAAGCGTTGAGGGCTGCGCTCATGGCATCGTCATAAGATGTGTTCGTGAAGATCCGATGCACAACCTACAATATATATATATATATATATATATATATATATATGTATCAAAAACTTTTCTAAATATAAAGAAAAGCGTAAAAACATTATGAAGCTACGCATACCTGCGACAACGCTTCTCGTAGAAGCCATTCCTTGGTAATCAGAGCCTCATGGAGGGCAGCTTGAGCTTGGTCACGGGCGCGTTCGGCTTCATTTTTGTTAAGGTTGGCAAGCAACACTTCCTTAGCAGCAGCCTCTTCAACGCCCTTCAGCTTACGCTCAGTGTGGTCAAGCATACCCCTCTGATCCAAGATCTCTTGGAGCTTCTTAGCGTCTTCCATGGCCAAGGCATCATGAGCCTGCTGGAGCCTCTCTAGTTTGGCTTTAAGATCCTCATTCTCGGCGCGCAGAGGCTCGGCAACAGCTTCAGCTTTGGTGGCCCTCTCGGTCGCATTCCGCGCAGTTTCCTTAGCCAACCTAAGCTGTTCGTTAACAGCTTGGGTAGCCTTGGAACGGGCCTCGAGCCGGGCCTGAACTTCAACCTCGAGGGCCTTGAAGGCCTTTTCCTTCTCCGCAGCAATGGCGGTAAGTCTCCTGTTCTCCTCCCGGATAGCCCGCGCCTGAGCCACTTCCTGGCTACGCGCCGTCTTTAACTTGTCGTTTTCACGACAAAGCAACTCGACGCGCGGCTGCATCCGGGCAAGGAGAATCCGAAGCTCGTTCGTCAGCCTACCCTCCTGGTAGCTAGACATAGCTTCCCCCAACGCACCACTTGGGGCTGCGTGACGCGCCCATTCGACGCAGTCCACAGCCGTCCGAAGGGTTGTTCCCCGGCGGATGTTCCACCGTGGAACATACACCTCATTGGAATCCGACACTGTAAAAAAAAAACAGTTAGGAAAAGATGATACAAAAAAAAAAGGCCAAAATAACCCTACGCACCTGTAGGGTCGACAACAGGCCGGTAACCGCCAAACCCATCACCCGAACCTAAGGGATATCCATCCAAGAGGTCAGGCAGATGGGAAGGAGGCAGAGATTGGCTAGAAGCCCCAACCCTGAACATACCTGGTGAACCGGCCGGGGACGACGTAGTCGCCGGTGCCGGAGGCACGGTTGAAGCCGCCGCGGTAGAAACCATCGGAGGTGAACTCACTGGAGGTGAACTCACAATCGAGGCCGCCGCTGCGGAGGAGCCCGCAGAAAAAATCACCGCCGGCTCAGTGAAGGATGCAGTGAATATGGCACTGACAGCCGGCGGAGATGATGTTACAGTTGGAACAGTTGCCTCAACGGGATGAGCAACTGAACCAATGCTGCAAACAGGCGCAGCCGCCTGGGTCATCGCCTCAGGTAGGTTGACCAAACCTACCGTCGTGGGTCCAGAACCGCTCCTTCCCGCATCACTTTGGAATGCGGTTACATCCACGCCTGCATGAAGACAAGATATTAAAAACAATGGCGAAAGGAATTGCGGGTAAGATAAATAAAAAGTACTTACGAGTTTTCTTAATCTTGAAGGTTCTGACGGGCGGGGACGAACCCGATGGAACTAGCCTCTTCACGCCAGACACCGTCGTAGAACTTGGTCGCGCGAAGGTGGCAGCTGTCTCAACCTCCGAGACAGTTGTCTCACCACCACCAGGGTTCCCCACCGCCTCCTCACTTTCGGTCTCCGAGTCAGACCGGTTCCCCTGATCGGCAGTAGAGGCAACCTTCGTGTAACGATTCCGACGAAACCAGGGATACCCTAACCGGTAGACAATAGTTACGTCATATTTAATGTCGGGTACATGAATTGCCATAGTAATTATACGAGAATACATGGTTCACTGTATTGATTGTACGTGAATATATAATTCATCGTATTGAATATGCGACTAATCGATCGATAGTTATTGAAACCCAAACGAATCGAGGGTTCAATTATAGACGATATCTATAATATTTAGTGATTTTACGAAGCATTAATGCTTCGGGATAAGTAAAGTACGGCACAGAAAAAGAATTTCGATTTAATGGTACGTCGGTACGTTAAACGAAACCTTTAATACCAAATCGAGCAAGAGACAATCAATCAAGCCGAAAAAGATGCGCAATAATTAATAATATGATGTTTTAAGTTAATAAATGTCATGGTTTAAGTTTTTAAAGTTTTTAAATCGGTTTTATATAAATTTCATTTTTTAAGCCGAAAACGACCGTTTTAGCCTCGTTTTAAGCCGAATTAAACATTTAACCGAAAAACGAACTGAACCAGATTATCCAAAACATTATCCGGATTTCGAGAATCCAACTGTGTGGCTAGAAATGGAGAGGTGGGTCCCACCCCACCCCCCTCATAATCCGATCGGAACTATGGGGTTACACCCATTCCTTTATTCTTTTTTTTACATCAAACCATTCAAGACCTTCAATTCTCTCCACAATTCCACTAAAAAACCCGAGTTTGTAGCAAGAAAACCGAGGTAAAAATCGAGTTATTTACGTGTTCATCTTTGTTTCTTGAGTTTAATTGCAAGAAAATGAGGTTTCAAAGATGAAAACCGATTCTTGCATGATCAAGTGATGTATACGGGTTATACAAGGGATCTTGGTCCAAGAAAGGAGTTAAACGAACCAAAAACGAATTTTTACGGTTTAAACTTTAGTTTTGAAACAATAACCGAAACTATAGTGTAAGAGGCTTGATTGTGAGTGTAACTTGCTTGGTATTGTGGTATGTTGGTTGTAGGTTCTGTATTTAGTGGTAGATAAGGCGGAAAGACGAGTGTGTAGCTTGTAGTGGCGGAAAACAAAAGGTATATTCGGTTTATGTTCGGTTATGGATTTTGGGACAGATTGTGAACGGTTTAGAGTTAAGTCATGAAATTTTACAGAGGTTTTAAATACATGAAAATAAGAGTTCTGTGAAAATTTGGAAATTTTTGGACAAAGGATGAATATTTGGTGAATTTAATGCTCGGTTTTGGCTAAAAATGGTGAAAAATATTAAATATCATGAATAATTCTGGAAAATTCCAGATAAGCTTTTTATAACATGTATAAGTCACACACAAAATTTTAGGTCAGTTGGAGAAGTCTAAGTAGGCTTTACGGTTAAACGAGTTCTAGGGTTTTCTAGCTCGGTTTTAGTGAAAATGGCATGTAAAAAGAGATTTTGGTTCTGGAAAAATTACAGGGGACTATGTGGATGTCAGGGGACATCCAGAAAAAATTTGGGATTTTTCTAAGTTCGTTTGGTATTTACGACATATTTAGAGTTTAAATGGTGTTTAAAAATAGATAAATAAATTTTTAATATAAAAATTAATTCTGGAAATATTTTTATAAAATTCCCCACTGTCAAAAAGTGATTTATGCAAAATTTCAAGATCCTAGATTAAACGGATAATTATTTGTGCTAAAAAGAAAATAAAAACAAACTTTTAAAGTTTAAAACGCATAAACCGGTAAAGTTCGCATAAACGAACTGACCGGTATATAAAAACCCTGAAAATGGACTATTTTCATATAATTAAGTTAAACAAGTAAAAATAAATCATCCGAAAATAATTCGGATGATTTGAGTAATTTTATCCGATAAAACAGTTTCCGGTGCACTAAAGACGGAAACGGGTCCCGCGGCCAATCGGGGCGTCTAAACCGAGCTCTAATTTCACAACTTTAATTAAATTATCAGTCAACCACTCTTTTCGGGTCGTGTGTGACCAAACTCATTTTTGAAACGTAAAAACGGATAACCGTGCTAGGCACGCAAAACGGGGAAAACAAACTAATAATAATTTTGACCATGGAACTCTAAACGATATCACAATCTGAGTCCGGAGAAGTGTTCTGGGTTAACATTGCCCCCGGAATGGGTACAGTACTGGGTTAACAGTGTCCCCAGATGTACCGGTTAACACGGTTAAAGCTATATTAATAGTGATTGTATAGTAACGATCTTAGGGATCATATCACAGATTGGACGTGTTAACTGATAATGACTGTTGTTACCTGCTTGCATGTGCTAAGGTGAGTTTCACGAGCCCCTCTTTCTAAATTGTTTTTAAATATTTTCCCGGGGCGGAAAGCATGTTACTATTGAAATGTTTAAGTACATACTGAACGCATGGATTTGCGTGTATTTATAAATATTTGATTGTACGGGAATCGTACGGAATGGGTACAGTACTGGGTTAACAGTGTCCCCAGATGTCCCTTGAAGTGTTTCTGGGTTAACATTGCCCCCGGAATGGGTACAGTACTGGGTTAACAGTGTCCCCAGATGTCCCTAGAAGTGTTTCTGGGTTAACGTTGCCCCCGGAATGGGTACAGTACTGGGTTAACAGTGTCCCCAGATGTCCATAGAAGTGTTTCTGGGTTAACATTGCCCCCGGAATGAGTACAGTACTGGGTTAACAGAGGTTTCACTTGTGGGCTCAGCATAATTACATCGATAATATTATATTATGATAATGATTTATCATGGTTTACTCAAAATGTGAAACTCACCAACTATTCGTAGTTGACCCGTTTTCTCACATGTTTTTCAGGTACGATTAAGATGAAGTGATTGCTTACGTGCTAAGTGCTTGATGTGTGTAAGATTTGCGTGCGGAATGTTAGAATACATTATATTAAATAGAATTATGTATCATATTGTATGATGTGTGTATCACCTAGACGGTAATGAAATATGAGATAATGTAATTTGAAGTATATTAATGTATTCAGCTTTCTTTATAAACAATGTGGTTGATATCAGAGGCGTCTGTGGCGCCCCGATTACGTTTCCACTGCGGTTACGGGGTGTTACAGAAGTTGGTATTAGAGCCATTGGTTATAAAGATTTAGGATGTCTTTAAAAGATACCTAAAATATAACCAGTAGCTCAAGTATTATAGGATCTGAATATCAACTAATAATTTATAGTGACGAGATCTGGATGAAGTTGGATGGACAAGTGAGTTATTATGGGCCGGAACATAATAACAGACTTGTCTGCACGGGGGAATTCAGGGGAAGTCACGGGGTACATTAATAGGTAAAAATGGCAACATATGTGTAAAGTATATAATATTATTTATGCGTGCTAATGTGTATATATTTATATGTACATATCTTGTGGGTACATGTATTGAGAAATAGGACCCGGATAAGGAACCGGGGGATGAAATAATAAAAGTACCGAGGATGCTGAAATTTCTAGAGCATCGGTTGATGATAAGTCTGACTTATCGGGCCATAGTTATGATAGTACCAAGTTAGATCTCCCGTTTGACATTAACCAGAAATATCTAGTAACCGTCACTCCCAACCAAAATTGATAATCCCTTACCCTACCAACACCGGTACCGTATATCCTAATAACCCCCTATGTTCACCCGAACCGCCGACCCTCACGTACGGACGGACCCGTACCTGAACCCATTCTTATTCCATTAAGGTAAAAAAAAATAAAAAAAAAATAAAATAAATTTGATAATAAAAAAAAATAATAAAATAAATTTGATAATAAATGAGCAGATAAAAATAATATATAGAAATATATATGTGTATTTCTCAAACATATGAGACATACCACCTCCAGATCGAGAATTACCGATTTTAGCGAACCTAGAACGCCTGAGGATATTGACTGAGCAAGTGATAGAGTTTCCCATAATAGTAATTGATAATATTTGAAGGCAACATGGGTTGCGCGATTACCTTGAACCTTGCAACTCCCTATGTTATCCTTACATCCGTTAGATGCCTATACCCATGTATACTCAAATAGAATGATTACCCATACACAAAGAGGTGTTGGAATCATTATAGCATAGTTGGTTGTTCGTTCGTAGGTGGTATACCGTATATGCCGGGTATACAAATAGACACGGATATTATAACTCCGTGGTACGTAATCGTTTGGTGCTCACGGTGAGCATGTATCGGTTATGCTGATATGCAGAAGGATATTGAAATCAAGCATATTAAACATTAATCTTTGTTGAGAAAGATCTATATGTCAGTTGGTGACAAAGGTTATGAAACATATTTAAACGTTAACCGACGTCAGGTTAAGTCCATATGTTATTATATTTGTGGGACATATATACTAGATACTGGTATGTGTAATATGTATGATAATATTTGGTGTGTATGTATACCTGCTGTTATGATTGAGCTGGTAACGAGTTATACGGTGAGAATAGTATTGATTACTGCGTACGGGATGAGTACGGCAGAATGACATAAAAAGAGTAACTCCAATGATGGAGATTGATATGATTCAGTTGATTGCTCAAAGATAGCAGATGATGATACCGAATGTCGTATCACAAATCACTGCTAGTGTTGATGCAAATGTGATCGCAGAATTATAGATCGAGCAATCACATGATTATGAATATTTCAATTCTTAGTGTTATTACTAAGAGTGATAATGTCCCACCGAATACTATTATGACTACAACTATTAGTTATAAA
The DNA here is from genome assembly GCF_021521415.1 of Bidens hawaiensis. Lineage (NCBI taxonomy): Eukaryota > Viridiplantae > Streptophyta > Magnoliopsida > Asterales > Asteraceae > Bidens > Bidens hawaiensis. The sequence continues at coordinate 1,403,173 of NW_027491253.1, forward strand.
CTAAACATGAATAGTAGTCGTAATGAATTAGATCCGGTATGAAGGATATGTTTGTTGGTTGTGTTAAGAAAATTATTAATAGTTTACTGATGGTAAAGGGAGGAATAGATTAGCGAGTGGATAGAAAAGATCGAAATGGTTAAGGATATTGGTAAGAGTCTAGAACATTGTGTAGTGAAATATGCTATAGATATGTTGGTAGATTATGTTGTATCGTGATGGAACACGATGGTACAAAATTATAGTTAGAAAATTATTACTCAGATGATATGGTCGGAATTTAAAATTCTTGGGCTAGAGCACTTTTATTCGAGTAATTAAGTTCAGAGATTGGGAACTGAGCTATGGAAGATAGAAACGTTGTGTGCTGATCACTTAGAACACGCTAATTGTTTGAAGGAATTGTCATGTCTGGTAACATGGCTAATTACTCCTGAAACTAAGCGAAGTGAGCGCTAAATTGGGGACTAACTCCATCGATAAGGAGTTTAGTCAATCCTGTAAAATATACAACCTTTGGAAGGGTTGTGTCACAAGCCAGCATTGATATATTTGACTCTATGGGAAGCGGACTGGAAGGACGTTAGGTGAGACATCGAGTGTTAAAGAAGAGAAATGATAAAGGTATAGTGCAAGATAGGCTTTTGAATAAGTAGGTATGTCCTACAACCCAGAATTATACTAAGACTAGTTCTGGTGTGAAAACATGAACCGCATGAAGGGTCCTTCCCTAAATGTGGAAAATATGGTTATCGGCAGGAAGAAGAATGTCGAGTGATAGTAGGCCACAGGTGTGGTAAAGATGGACGTAATGCCTCAATTGTAGAACCAATTGAAGCCATGTGAACCGACAACCCCAACCCATTCGTGTACAACCACTCCGAATCCAACAGTTTCAATAACAATCCATCCAAAGAAATCAAATTATGCCAAACCGTTGTACTTGCTATGAATGTGGCAGTACAGAACGTTTCAAGAGAAATTGCCCAAAGTTGAACCAAGGTGTTGTTGGAAGATGAACCTCATGACAAGCATCAACCGCTGATCAAGCAAGGAGCCGTACTTTTGTGAGTAATTCGAATAAAGCACGTCATGATCCAACGGTGGTATCAAGTATGTTGTAGTTTTAAATCAATAGGCTTCAGTGATATGTTTACGGTTGCCGATAGATGTTAGTTCCTGTTAACCTCCCATCATTTGGAAAGATACCGATTAGTGAAACTATAGAACCCTATACTGTAGAATCGCTAACGGTAAACCCCTAATGGTTAACTAAATTGTTCGGAATTGTCCTATTATTCTGAACGATTAACCTTTCCTTATTGACCTACGACCAGTAAAGTTAAGAAGTTTTGACGTAATAGTTAACATGGATTGGCTAACTCGACATGAAGCTGAAATCAAATATGAAAAGAAGATGATTAGAAGCTCTCTTTCGGACGATGAAGCGATTAGATACAGAGAAAAGTGTACGATTTAAAAGAAAACATATAGAAGATGTTCCGGTGATACGTAAATATCCAGAAGTTTTCCCAAGTTGAAATTCGTATCAATCTAATACCAGGAGCATATCCTATTGCCAAAGTATCTTACCGACTTACACCAACTGAAATGCAAGAATTATTGGATAAGGTTTTATACGACCTAGTTAGTCACCATGGGGTGCACCAGTGTTATTTGGGAAATGAAGGACGGAAGTGTTAGGATATGTATTGATTAGGGAGAATGGAATAAAGTGACGATCAAGAATAGGTATTCACTTCTTCGAAGTAAATGATCTGTTTAACCAACTGCAATGGGCGATTTATTTTTAGAAAATTGATCTTAGATATAGTTATCACCAAATGAAAAATCCAAGAGGAGGACGTTGCAACAACAGCGTTTCGGACTCGTTACGGCCATTATGAATTCTTATTTATGCCGTTCGGGCTAACAAATGCGCCGTCAGTGTTCATGGAACTCATGGATCGAGTCTGTAAACCCTACCTAGACAAATTCGTCATCGTGTTTATTGACGATATTTTGATCTACTCGAAAAGTAAAGAAGAGCACGAGCAACACTTAAGAATAATTTTAGAACTTCTGAATCAGGAAAAGTTGTATGCAAAATTCTCCAAGTGTAACTTCTGGTTACAAGAAGTGCAATTCCTCGGTCACGTTGTAAACCATCAAGGAATACACGTTGATCCGAGTAAGGTTGAAGCAATTAAGAATTGGCAAGCGCCTAAATCGCCAAGGGAAATCCGCCAATTCTTAGGCTTAGCTGGATATTATCGTCGATTTATAGAGAACTTTTCCAGCATCGCCCAACCTTTAACTCTCCTGACTCAAAAGGATCGAAAGTATGAATGGGGAGAAGAACAGGAAACGGCGTTTCAAACGTTAAAGCAAAAATTGTGCCAAGCGCCGATTTTAAGTCTCCCCAATGGAGACGATGGTTTTGTCGCGTATTGTGACGCATCGCGTAGAGGGTTAGGATGCGTGTTGATGCAGAATAATAAGATTATAGCTTATGCTTCCCGACAGTTAAAAGTACACGAGAAAAATTACACTACTCATGACTTAGAACTGGGAGCGGTTATCTTCGCACTTAAAATCTGGAGACATTATCTCTACGGTACGAAGTGCACCATCTTCACCGATCATAAAAGTTTGCAGCACATATTCGATCAGAAAGAACTGAATATGAGGTGACGAAGATGGGTCGAGTTGTTAAACGATTATGACTGTGACATCCGTTATCACCTCGGCAAGGCTAACGTCATAGCCGATGCCTTAAGTAGGAAAGATCGGGTTAAGCCATTGCGAGTGAGAGCGCTAGGGATGATAGTCCAGTCGAACCTTTCGGACCCGATTCGAGTCGCTCAACGTGAGGCGTTGAAAGAGGAACAATTGGAAAAGGAGGGACTTTACGGCAATGAGAAGAATTTCGAACAGCGCGTGGACGAAATTCTCTACTTCAAAAATCGGGTTTGGATCCCGATCCTCCATGACCTTCGTGATTTAATCATGGACGAAGCGCATAGATCGAAATATTCCATAAATCCTGGATCGGATAAGATGTACAAGGATGTGAAGGAGTTCTACTGGTGGCCGGGTATGAAAAAGAATATAGCCACGTATGTCGGTAAGTGTACGACTTGTGCTAGAGATAAGGCTGCACACCGAAAACCCTAGGGAACGCCACAACGACAGAAAATTCGCCAATGATAGTGGGAATAAATTACAATGGATTTCGGGACGCAAATTCCCAAGATATATCAAAGGCATGAGGTAAATTGGGTAATCGCGGATCGATTAACCAATCCTCGCATTTCATTTCAATCCATGACGATTACCACAATGAATTCTCGCCCTAATTCATGATGGTGAAATGGTATCTCGTCGTGGAGTACCATTTTCAATTATCTCAGATCGAAATAGTTATCCTACTTCCATTATTGGAAGGCGGGGAAGGAAGCATCGAGAGCTTGAAGCTTTCTATGGGTGAAGTAATTATCACCAATTTGTTAAATTGAAAATGGGCGTCAATCAAGCCATAAGATTTGAATTGATTCGAGAAACAACCAATCGGATTTATAATATTTAAGATAAGTTGAAAGCAGCGCGAGATTGGCAAAGGATTTATGCCAACATTCAAAGGAAACCATTGTCACTGGAAAAAGGTGACAAGGCATTTTAAGGCATTACCTTAGAGAGGTGATATGAGGTTTGGCAAAATCCAAAATAGCTCCTTAATATATTGGACCTCATGAGACTATCTCCATGATTTGTCATTTAGTTTATCGATTAAAGTATTTCAGGGGCTAAGTACTATACATGATGTTTTGCCATGTATACGGATTGAAAAGTACCCAAGCGATGAGGCAACGAAAGTACTAGTAATGGAGGTACTCATAGAAGACATGCTTGATATCATAATTAATTCCGTAGAGATAGTAGACGGGAAAACTAAACAGTTTGGACACACCAAGCTTTATTGATTTAGATTAAGTGTAATTCACAGCGAGGACCAGATTATACCTGGTAACGCGAGGGTGAATTCTGAAGGAAAAACCCCCACCTTTCTCTAGGAAGGGGATAGTGGGCGTGTAAAAATTTCGAGGACGAAATTTCTTAACGGGGGGAGAATGTATCGATTCCGACGAAACCAGGGATACCCTAACCGGTAGACAATAGTTACGTCATATTTAATGTCGGGTACATGAATTACCATAGTAATTATACGAGAATACATGGTTCACTGTATTGATTGTACGTGAATATATAATTCATCGTATTGAATATGCGACTAATCGATCAATAGTTATTGAAACCCAAACGAATCGAGGGTTCAATTATAGACGATATCTATAATATTTAGTGATTTTACGAAGCATTAATGCTTCGGGATAAGTAAAGTACGGCACAGAAAAAGAATTTCGATTTAATGGTACGTCGGTACGTTAAACGAAACCTTTAATACCAAACCGAGCAAGAGACAATCAATCAAGCCGAAAAAGATGCGCAATAATTAATAATATGATGTTTTAAGTTAATAAATGTCATGGTTTAAGTTTTTAAAGTTTTTAAATCGGTTTTATATAAATTTCATTTTTTAAGCCGAAAACGACCGTTTTAGCCTCGTTTTAAGCCGAATTAAACATTTAACCGAAAAACGAACTGAACCAGATTATCCAAAACATTATCCGGATTTCGAGAATCCAACTGTGTGGCTAGAAATGGAGAGGTGGGTCCCACCCACCCCCCCTCATAATCCGATCGGAACTATGGGGTTACACCCATTCCTTTATTCTTTTTATTACATCAAACCATTCAAGACCTTCAATTCTCTCCACAATTCCACTCAAAAACCCGAGTTTGTAGCAAGAAAACCGAGGTAAAAATCGAGTTATTTACGTGTTCATCTTTGTTTCTTGAGTTTAATTGCAAGAAAATGAGGTTTCAAAGATGAAAACCGATTCTTGCATGATCAAGTGATGTATACGGGTTATACAAGGGATCTTGGTCCAAGAAAGGAGTTAAACGAACCAAAAACAAATTTTTACGGTTTAAACTTTAGTTTTGAAACAATAACCGAAACTATAGTGTAAGAGGCTTGATTGTGGGTGTAACTTGCTTGGTATTGTGGTATGTTGGTTGTAGGTTCTGTATTTAGTGGTAGATAAGGCGGAAAGACGAGTGTGTAGCTTGTAGTGGCGGAAAACAAAAGGTATATTCGGTTTATGTTCGGTTATGGATTTTTGGACAGATTGTGAACGGTTTAGAGTTAAGTCATGAAATTTTACAGAGGTTTTAAATACATGAAAATAAGAGATCAGTGAAAATTTGGTAATTTTTGGACAAAGGATGAATATTTGGTGAATTTAATGTTCGGTTTTGGCTAAAAATGGTGAAAAATACTTAAATATCATGAAAAATTCTGGAAAATTCCAGATAAGCTTTTTATAACATGTATAAGTCACACACAAAATTTTAGGTCAGTTGGAGAAGTCTAAGTAGGCTTTACGGTTAAACGAGTTCTAGGGTTTTCTAGCTCGGTTTTAGTGAAAATGGCATGTAAAAAGAGATTTTGGTTCTGGAAAAATTACAGGGGACTATGTGGATGGCAGGGGACATCCAGGAAAAATTTGGGATTTTTCTAAGTTCGTTTGGTATTTACGACATATTTAGTGTTTAAATGGTGTTTAAAAATAGATAAATAAATTTTTAATATAAAAATTAATTCTGGAAATATTTTTATAAAATTCCCCACTATCAAAAATTGATTTGTGCAAAATTTCAAGATCCGAGATTAAACGGATAATTATTTGTGCTAAAAAGAAAATAAAAACAAACTTTTAAAGTTTAAAACGCATAAACCGGTAAAGTTCGCCTAAACGAACTGACCGGTGTATAAAAACCCTGAAAATGGACTATTTTCATATAATTAAGTTAAACAAGTAAAAATAAATCATTCAAAAATAATTCGGATGATTTGAGTAATTTTATCCGATAAAACAGTTTCCGGTGCACTAAAGACGGAAACGGGTCCCGCGGCCAATCGGGGCGTCTAAACCGAGCTCTAATTTCACAAATTTAATTAAATTATCAGTCAACCACTCTTTTCGGGTCGTGTGTGACCAAACTCATTTTTGAAACGTAAAAACGGATAACCGTGCTAGGCACGCAAAACGGGGAAAACAAACTAATAATAATTTTGACCATGGAACTCTAAACGATATCACAATCTGAGTCCGGAGAAGTGTTCTGGGTTAACATTGCCCCCGGAATGGGTACACTACTGGGTTAACAGTGTCCCCAGATGTACCGGTTAACACGGTTAAAGCTATATTAATAGTGATTGTATAGTAACGATCTTAGGGATCATATCACAGATTGGACGTGTTAACTGATAATGACTGTTGTTACCTGCTTGCATGTGCTAAGGTGAGTTTCACGAGCCCCTCTTTCTGAATTGTTTTTAAATATTTTCCCGGGGCGGAAAGCATGTTACTATTGAAATGTTTAAGTACATACTGAACGCATGGATTTGCGTGTATTTATAAATATTTGATTGTACGGGAATCGTACGGAATGGGTACAGTACTGGGTTAACAGTGTCCCCAGATGTCCCTAGAAGTGTTTCTGGGTTAACATTGCCCCCGGAATGGGTACAGTACTGGGTTAACAGTGTCCCCAGATGTCCCTAGAAGTGTTTCTGGGTTAACATTGCCCCCGAAATGGGTACAGTACTGGGTTAACAGTGTCCCCAGATGTCCCTAGAAGTGTTTCTGGGTTAACATTGCCCCCGGAATGAGTACAGTACTGGGTTAACAGAGGTTTCACTTGTGGGCTCAGCATAATTACATCGATAATATTATATTATGATAATGATTTATCATGGTTTACTCAAAATGTGAAACTCACCAACTATTCGTAGTTGACCCGTTTTCTCACATGCTTTTCAGGTACGATTAAGATGAAGTGATTGCTTACGTGCTAAGTGCTTGATGTGTGTAAGATTTGCGTGCGGAATGTTAGAATACATTATATTAAATAGAATTATGTATCATATTGTATGATGTGTGTATCACCTAGACGGTAATGAAATATGAGATAATGTAATTTGAAGTATATTAATGTATTCAGCTTTCTTTATAAACAATGTGGTTGATATCAGAGGCGTCTGTGGCGCCCCGATTACGTTTCCGCTGCGGTTACGGGGTGTTACACTTCGCCTTGCCCTTCACGCCAGCAGCTTTCTTCTTCCTCATGAAGAAAGGACCATCTGCGGATTCCTCATCAGAAGATGACAAAATTAGAGAAACTCCAGCAGAGGTTTGAGCATGAAGAGGGCGAGGGTTAATGAAACCCTTACCTGGCCGCGTGGCGCTCATAATTTCGTGGCCTGGCGGGTAGACCTCCACAAACCGATCCGCCGTTTGCTCCAAGATGGGCAACTCGTTCTCGTCGAGAGCACGAGTACCCAGCCGAGCGGGACCACCGCTCTCACGCGGTTGCAGAAGCGACTGCAAGTTGTTCCCCTCTGACAATAAACAGAAACAGTTAGAAGAAAAACCCTAAATCAGCAAAAAGATAAGAAGCATACCGTAAGGGATAGAGTTCAAACCGTATTCGAGGACGATGGGAATCTGTGACGCCTCTGCCCCAGCATCCTTCCATACTCGGCTCATCCCAAGCATCACCATCCCAGACTCCACAAAGCGGTAAACCGGAGTCTGGATCCGGGAGATCTTGGTAAACCATTCCGCCTCCTGGTAGTTGGAGGCGTGAAGGTTCGGAAGTGCTCTCCCGTTCTTGAATGTCATCGCTATGGGGACGACACGGGCAGAGATATAGAAGAACTCTCGCTTCCAAGACCGAAGACTGCGCTCGGTAGCACAGATCTTCAAACCCTTGATCCGAGTGATCAAGGTGTACCAGCCCTGGATGCACCTCCAGGTGTAGAAGGTCATCAGGCGGTCGACGCGGGGCTCAACGCCCAGAATGTGGCACACCCATTCAAAGTGGCGAACCTTTGGGATCGCCATCGGGTGCACCTCCGTCAAATGTACACCGTGTTTCTCCAGAACACGGTACACAAACTTCATCAATGGGAACCTGAGATTCCCATAGATGAAGAATGCAGCATACACCCCTATCTTGCCCTTGGGGGCATCGTACACCGTCTGGTGAGACTCAGGAAATTCAGGCTTGAAAGGCTCGAGCATGAACTTCTTGACGATGTACTGATAAAGGTCGACGGAAAGAGCACACTGGCACTCGCCAGCAGTACTCTTATCGTCCTTATCAGACGCGGACATCGGGTTCTCATAGTATACGTCGGACTCCTCGGCAGTAGCCTCAGGATCACGAATGAAAGACATGTTTTGGAGGATGGAAAAAGAACGATTTCAGGAGAATGCTCGACAAAAGTTAGAGTATTCGCCGGAAATCGCTTAGAAGAAGAAGTGAAACTGTGAGTTGAGATGCATCCTCTCCTCCCTTTATATACTCATCGCAATGAATGCGATGAATTTAATGCGGGAGAGGGAAAAGCGCAGGTGCAATGAAACTTTGACACGTGGAAAGAGCAAGCTGGCAACAGCTGTCGACAGGACGCGTGCCGAAAACTTCGCGCCCACGCGCTCGAAAATTCGCGCCCACGCGCCTGAAAAAGCGTCTGGAATGACCATATACTGTCACGTCGCCATAACTTCCTGCACTTCCTGAAACTGTCAGAAGTAACCGTCGGACGACGCTAACGTCCCTTCAACAGTTTGGACTGTTCTTATCCTTTCACAAACTCTTCGAATTTCAAAAAGATTTAAAAAGATTCAAAGATTCAAAAATAAGAGGGAATATACCCCCTTACCTTGGCAACCAAGTAACTATAGGACGAGTGCGGGTACAGTGTCAAGGCGAAACCCTTCACATACCTAGCACCCGCAGGGAATTAAATCCAAGAATACCTTGGAAGTAAAGTAACTATAAGACGAGTGCGGATACAGTGTCAAGGCGAAACCCTTCACATACTTAGCACTCGAAGGGAATTGAAACCAAGAAGGATCTTCTGGGCCATGCTTGTGGAAAGGGAAATAACATCCCCGCAGAGCGGGAACGTTGAGAACTAGATTGTTTGAAGCTCCAAGATGGAATTGGTTGTTTAACATAATTGATCACTATGTCTAAAACTACCAAAATCCCGTGGAGAATCTACACAAGTGAAACTCAACGCTCCTGACTTGCGAGGAGGTTACACACCTACCCGCATCATACCCAAAGATCAAACAGAAAAGTCGGGAATTTCTGTACGTGACATTAGGAAACCCGCGGGAAGAATCCCCGCGGAGAACCTTAAAACCAAACCCTTTTCAAAACCCCTTGCTTAAGTCCAAAAGTTCACCTCACTTATTAACAATTCATGAGAAGAACATTGGACTGGGGGGACTTGAAGAGGTAGGTCCCAGCAGAGCCCAGTTGGACCCGCAAGACTCACCTCAAAGAGGGACGTCTGCGCAGTTGGACCCGCAAGACTCACCTTAGAGGGACGTCTGCGCAAAGACCAACTGGATCCGCAGGACCCACCACGCTCAGAGAGATGACGACCTTACGCGCAGTACGCAAGCTGTTCCCGCAGGAAAAGCCTCCCAATGGCGACGTACCCCGCCTGTTCCCGCAGCTGCGGATACTAGCCATCAGGGAAGGCTACCCGAACTAATAGCAAGGCTACACGCACAAGGCACTGACTCTTAAATAATTCAGTAATGTCACCTGAAGAAGGAATGAGCAAGCCGGGAATACTCCCGCCCAAAGCCGGGAATACTCCCGCCCAAATGAGCCAGTCCGTACGCCCATGGAGGATCTTTTGTACTATACCTGCCAAGGTATGGACAAAAGATCTGACCAAAGCAGCGACAGCTCACTGACAACAGTACGACGAGCAGCACGCTCTAGTACTTAATGTCACTATCAGCCGCTGCCTACTCACCAACCCTTGTCGTGGCACGTACATAGCCTGCAGTTGGTGGAAAAGGAATAGTACACAGCCGGCCATGTCACTATCAGCCGCTGCCTACCCACCAACCACTGGCATGGCACGTGCATAGCCCACAGTTGGTAGAAAAGGAATATTATACAGCTGGCTGTACCTTCTTGGACACCTACCTTCGGCTATAAATACTCCAATACCTTGGAACGGTATCATCTTCTTGTATCTTACATTATCTGATATCTGCTCTAGCTATTTCTCTTAATATACACTTATATTCAGAGCAATCTAGTCTGATTCTCACGCCGGAGGGTGGTCACAAGGAGGTACCCCCCTTCTCAGTGACGAGCTCACGGTGTCTGTTTTGCAGGTCATCAGAAGAATAACCATCTTTGCCGGACCTAACCCTCGTGGAAAATATCTACTTGACCCTAAGATTATCCGTAATCTGCCGGGGTCACTTAGTGTTTCTTCAGCTATATTTTAGCTCCAAGACTTAATAGGCTTGGAACATCATAACTAGATAGTTTTAGCTAGAACAAAAAGAAAAAAAATATATTAAATAGAAACACATAAATAAATGTGAAGCATGTCAACATGTGTAATTAAATAAATTAAATAAATATTAAATATTACACATGAGTAGAACGCATCAGCAGCATGGTTTTCGATCTCTGTGCTGATCCTCGATCCTTCTCGAGTTCTCGATCGTCTCCTTTTGCCTCTGACCGACAGACTTCATTTAATATTATGTATAATTATTATTTACAGTCACATTAAGTGAGAATCCAACTTCCAACCTCCATTGTGTATATCTGATATATTCTTTTAATTACGTACTCTCAAAATAATTCTTTTTCATAACAACATATTCAAAATAACTAGTTAAATCAAAGATAGTTGATGAAAATTTAGCTGGTATCGATTCGAGTTGTTACACTACTGACGCTTGCTATAATAATCGAAAGAAAAAACTACTAATGTAAAGTCTTGATATGATTAAATTTATTACTATAATATAAATAACAACTTTGGTACCGCAAGTGGTCTATTGGGCTACTTGCCGGCACCGCATTAGTCGATAAATATTGTTTTTTAGTTCAGTTATCATAATAAACATAATGAAATCGACCAAACATTAATTTTTTTTAGTTCCGGTACAATAACAAACCTGAAAGAAACTGATCGAGTTCGCGCATACTCGCGGCCTTATTTAAAGCTCATGACCGACAACACTCGGGTTTTACCAATGCGCAGTTTTACCAACCCCCCTGTAGCAACTGCCCTAATCCGACCCGACCCAGGTACCCGTTTTCGAATCCGATTCTTTTTATGATTTAAAATTTGATTATTAATCTTTGTAAATTTAACATTAAATAAATTATATATATATATATATATTTTTATATTACTTACTAATAATAATAATTTCTTTTCCGCCGACCCGTCCCTTTCTTCCTTCTCTCCGCCGTCCCGCCTCCCTTTTTCTCTCTTGTCGCCGTCCCGCCCCTCTGCTTAACCCTTAAGCCTGAAACCCCTTTTTCTCTTAACTCTTTGCTTGTCCTTTGGTTCTTCCCGCCTAAAGATGTCTGCGCAGCTCCACGCGCCAGACTCCTTACAAGGAAGCCTGCGTGAAGACCAGTTGTTCCTGCGATACGCGAGGCGAACTGTTCCCGCGACGCGCAAAGGATTGTAGTTCTTCCCGCGGCGCGCTAAGAATGGTAGTTCTTCCCGCGGCGCGCTAAGGATTATAGTTCTTCCCGCGGCGCGCTAAGGATTATAGTTCTTCCCGCAGCGCGCTAAGGATTGTTCTCTGTCTGCCTTCACCCTCGCGCGCGCGCTCGAGTCTTCTCGCGCTAGACCTTAAGTCTTTTCTTCAGTTTATGCCAGCCTGTATTCTTTTGAAATATCTTATCTTTTGTTTGAGCACTGTATGTCAGTTCCGACATCTGTCCGAAGAGCCACTTTCGGCGCAGCATGCGCACCAATCCTATTGGTTGACAGAAAAAGTGACTGACATAATCTTTTGAAATCTTCTTTTGCATGTCTTGAACAGTGCTTTATCTGACACCTCCCATGCTTTGATCTGTAACCTGTCAGCTTTTCCCCATCCCCTGCAGCTGCCGGCATATCTTTTAATATCTTTTGGTTTCTTGTGCTTTTTAATATCTTTTGCTTGATTTGATAAGATCTTTTCCCCTTTCAAGGGATTGTGTTCCCTTGGGTTTTCCTATAAATTAAGCTGATTTCTTGTTTATTAACACTACACACACTACAACACTCCCCAAATCTCTCTCCCTTTGTTCCTCTGCAACGCCACTCCTCTCTTTGCCTCCGTCTTCTCTTCTGTTCTGCCCAGAATCTCGGTAAATATAAATATATATATTTTAATTTGTTTAACTAACAAAAATCGATACTTACTGCATATATTCAAGACACAAAAACCAATCGTTGAACCAATAACCTCTTATTTATAGGTTAACTTGTGCTTGTTTAAAAGTTGGTTCTTGCATTATCTTTCAACACACCTTTTACAGGTGAGTAATCTCGTACTTAATCCCCTTTTATTTTTAACGTTTTGGGATGTTCATGTGTTCGTACAACTTGAGTCTTAAACTTGTTTATGAAATTTATGTGCGCAAAACCCCATGTGTTATGGACGTTTACTTGGCTGTTTATTTGTATGTGTGAATCATTAACCGCTTTGTTCGGCCTATTCCGAAGTTTTCATGGATCCATTAGATGAACACGGGAGACCTATCGTTTACGGTTTTCTTGTTTTGTTTACACATGCACGTATGATTAATTGTTTTTGTGCTCGATTGGGAGCACGGATTGAACTATGAGCTATGATCTATTTAGGCTTGATCACAATCTGATTACACCCTATGTTAAACCCCAGTTAAGCACATGTTGCGCGCAGTGTTTGTTATTATCTATTTATATCTATTAAACTTGATTTCTCACCGACACGCAAGTGTTGACGTTTTATTTTAACACATGTTCAGGTTTGCTGTAGCTGCTTTTGGGAATCTCAAGGACACGTAGGATGTTTTCTTTTTCTTTGGACCTAGATTAAAATGTAACAAGACAAATTATGTTATTTGAATATTTTAAGTTATGATATGATTTATGTCACTTTACGATTTGTGTTCTGCGCGTGCGCAATGAAAATGTATTTATTAAATATTGACACCCAAATAGTGTCACGAGTAATGAAACAATACGTGGCGCCCCGATGTATAATCCGCCATCGGTCGGGGTGTTACAGATTGGTATCAGAGCTCCGTGACTTTAGGATAGGTGGTTAGACGTAACGACCTAGAATACCTAAGAGTCCCTTCTCGCGCATGAGAAATATCTCATGTTTGCGCGCTAATTGTTAATTACTCGATATTTATAAAATATGCTTGCTCATACGCAGCACATGATTTCGTGTTTTATCCGCGATCTTTCGATTTTTATTGTTAAAATTTCAATTTATTTCTTTACTTACATATTCGTTTGTTGTTGGGATTTAGCATTGAAAATCCAAAAAGTCATGGTGATACATGAATGGTTGATTTTCAATCCCCATTAACTTTATGTTTTAAATTGAAGATTTGAAAAGTCATGGTGATACATGAATTGTCAATCTCCAATATTCATTTACTCGATATTTTAAATTGAGAATTCGGAAAGTCATGGTGATGCATGAATTGTCGATTTTCAATTCGAATTCATTACCTGTATTAAGTTTGCATTTAAATTCATATTTTACTTCAAAATTTGATAGTATTTAACTCCGCGAAACAAGCTTTACGACGATATACTTTGCGCTAAAACGATTTCCCACACCAAGATATTAACAAAAACTAAAACTTTTATAGAATGCCTCCGCTATCAGCTCGCCGTCATCAGAGGAGAGAAGCCGCGCGCAGACGTATGCAGCGTCGTTCCCAGGAAATGGCCGCTGCAATAGCCCAAGACTTAAACCAAAATAATACCAACCCCTCCGGATACAATATTAAATCCTTTAATGCGGGTAACCCTCCGAAATTCACAGGGCTTGAAGGAGCCACCGTAATGCTCCAATGGCTCGAGAAAATTGAGAACACCTTCCTCCATACCCAATGCCCTCCAGACCGACGAACATTATACGCCTCAAGTGTCCTAGAATCAAGGGCGCTTACTTGGTGGAACAGAGTAGCTCACGCGCGTGGCGCAGAGGCTGCTTCTAGCATGCTCTGGGAGGAATTCAAGGAACTTTTGACTAGAGAATTCTGCCCTCCCAACGAAATAAAGCGCCTTGAGGAGGAATTTTGGAACTTGAAGCAGTACAGTGGCGAAGCGCGCGAGTACGCTACGCGCTTCCACGAACTAAGTTTGCTTGTCCCGCACCTAGTTACCCCTTCCCGCCGAGCCATCGAGAAGTTTCTTGGGGGTCTCCCCATGGAAATTCAAGATTTTGTATGGGCCAGGAACCCAGCAACCCTCTCTGACGCCATCGAGTTGGCCGCTGTGCTCAGCGACAACCATGTCAGGGCAGGAACTCTGTTCCTGCGGGGAGCCGAGAAGACCAAACTCACCAAGACTGTCCCAGAACCAACAGAAACCAAGCCAGAACCCTCAAACCGTAACAACCTCAAGCGTAGGCGCAGACCCAATCATCAAACCTACGCGCTTACCAACCCGCTCGTTGTCCAGCAACCCGCCTACCAACCTCTAGTACACGCTCCTAACCCACTGTCAACTTACCCAACACCCCCTGTAGTCCATAACTATGCCTTAACCAATCCCGCACTCCCTACCCCGTCAACTAAGAAACCTTACACAGGAAACCAACCCTTTTGCCCAACCTGTAGACTTCACCATCCAACTCAAGTCCCGTGCCGACAATGTAACCGATGTGGCCGTACTGGTCACACTGCTGAGAACTGTAGAGTCCTTCCCGCCAACCCAATCGCGCAAACACCACCAACTTACCCGCTAAACCCACAACCAACATACCCTAATCCACGACCCAGGTCGTGCTATAACTGCGGTGACCCCAGTCATTTCCGGAACGCGTGCCCGAGACTGCAAGTACAAATTACGCAAGCTAATCCGGTTAACCAAATTTCAAACCAAGTGACGCGCGGACGAGCTTTTAATATAACCACGCACCAAGCGCAAGCGAATAATGACGTGGTTAATGGTACATTTTTACTAAACGGACAATATGCATCTATACTTTTTGATACTGGCGCCGATAGAAGTTTTATTTCTCGCGCATTTGAACAAAAACTTGCGCGACCGCGAGTAAACTTAAACGAAAACTTTTCAGTTGAATTAGCTAATGGTGAAACTATTTTAATAAACTCCGTGATCAAAGATTGCACCCTTAACCTTAATGAACATGATTTTCTAATCGACCTCATTCCCATGCCTCTTGGAAGTTTTGATGTGATTATTGGAATGGACTGGCTCTCGCAAAATCGCGCCGAAGTAATCTGCGCCAAGAAGTTGATTCGCATTCCTCGGGAAAATGGTCAAGATCTTCATATCTACGGCGAGAAACCATCTAACGGTCTTAAACTTATGTCATGCACTGAAGCCCGAAGACTTTTACGAAAGAAATGTGTCGCGTTCTTAGCTCATGTGGTCAAACCCGATGAAGGAAAGAAGAAACTTTCTGAAATTCCCATCGTGCGTGACTTTCCTGAAGTCTTTCCCGATGATCTTTCTGGTTTACCTCCCGCTCTGGAAGTCGAGTTTCGTGTTGATCTTGTCCCTGGTGCATCCCCCGTAGCCAAATCTCCTTATCGACTTGCACCCGCTGAAATGCAAGAATTAGCAAGTCAACTTCAAGAGTTGATCGATAAAGGATTCATTCGCCCTAGCTCTTCGCCGTGGGGTGCTCCGGTGTTGTTCGTTAAAAAGAAAGACGGTTCGTTTCGCATGTGTATCGATTACCGCGAGCTGAACAAGCTCACCATTAAGAACCGGTATCCCTTACCGCGTATTGACGACCTCTTTGACCAACTCCAAGGTGCCTCTTGTTTCTCCAAAATCGATCTCCGTTCTGGCTATCACCAGTTGCGTATCCGCGAAGAGGATATTCCCAAGACTGCTTTTCGAACCCGCTACGGTCATTTTGAATTCTTGGTCATGCCCTTCGGTTTAACCAACGCACCCGCTGTTTTCATGGATCTAATGAACCGGGTGTGTAGATCTTTCTTGGACCAATTCGTGATCGTGTTTATCGATGACGTTCTGGTGTATTCCAAAACCAAGGCCGAGCATGAACAACATCTTCGGTTGGTGTTGCAAAAGCTTCGAACCGAACAACTCTATGCCAAACTCTCCAAGTGTGAGTTTTGGTCGGACGAAGTACAGTTTCTTGGTCATGTTGTAAACAAGATGGGTATTCATGTCGACCCATCCAAAATTGAAGCAATCAAGAACTGGATTGCACCGTCCACTCCTACCGAAATCCGTTCCTTTTTGGGCTTAGCTGGTTACTACCGGCGATTCATTTCGAACTTCTCAAAAATCGCCTTGCCTTTAACAGCATTAACGCACAAAGGCAAACCGTATATTTGGGGCTCTAAGCAAGAAGAAGCTTTTCAAACGCTCAAGCAATTGTTGTGCGAAGCTCCTGTTCTAGCGTTACCTGAGGGTACTGACGACTTTGTCGTTTATTGCGATGCCTCCAACCAAGGTCTCGGTTGTGTACTTATGCAACGAGGCAAGGTTATCGCTTACGCGTCTAGGCAACTCAAAATTCATGAAAAGAATTATACGACTCACGACCTCGAACTTGGTGCAGTTGTATTTGCCTTAAAAATCTGGAGACACTACCTCTATGGGACTAAGTGCATCATTTACACAGACCATAAAAGCCTTCAGCACATTTTTGATCAAAAGGAACTTAACATGAGACAACGCCGATGGAACGAACTCATCAGCGATTACGATTGTGAGATCCGATATCACCCTGGAAAGGCTAATGTGGTAGCCGATGCGCTCAGCCGAAAACCCAGTCAACTCAACTGTATCTTGCCGCGCACGCAGCTTCACTTCGCGCCGATCCAAAGCGATCTTGAATCGCGCATTCGCGACGCGCAGCGCGCATCGATCAGCAAAGGCAACCTACGCGCCGAGTTAGCGTGTGGTGCAGAAGCGCATCTAGTCCCTAACCTGAATGGAATTCTCTGTTATCTCAATCGCATCTGGATCCCCAATGATGAGAATCTTCGCTCTGTCATACTGAGTGAAGCACACAAAACTCGGTATTCCGTTCACCCTGGTGCTGACAAAATGTACAAAGATTTGCGCCTTTCTTATTGGTGGCCTGGTATGAAAAAGGATATTGCTGTGTTCGTAGCTAAATGCCTAACTTGTTCTAAGGTAAAAGCTGACCATCAACGCCCATCTGGTTTGCTCGAACAACCTGAAATTCCTACGTGGAAATGGGAAAGTATAGCAATGGACTTTATCACCAAGTTACCCTTGACCGCAAGCAAACATGATAGCATTTGGGTAATAGTGGATCGATTGACCAAGTCTGCCCACTTTCTGCCCATTCGTGAAACCTACCGTGTTGAACAACTTGCGCATCTATATGTCAAGGAAATTGTTTCCCGTCATGGTACTCCCTTGAGCATCATATCCGATCGCGATGGCCGTTTTATATCTCGCTTTTGGAAATCTCTCCAATCTGCGTTAGGAACTCGTTTGGACATGAGTACTGCATATCATCCTCAGACTGACGGACAGTCTGAGCGAACCATCCAAACCCTTGAGGATATGCTTCGATCTTGTGTTCTTGATTTTGGAGGTAATTGGGATTCACACCTACCTCTGATCGAGTTCTCTTATAATAACAGCTATCATTCCAGCATCGGTATGGCCCCATTTGAAGCACTTTACGGTCGAAAGTGCCGCTCACCAATTTGTTGGAACGAAGTGGGTGAAGTTCAAATCACAGGACCCGAACTAGTTCAAGAGACAACCGATAAAATCGCCAAGATCCGTGATCATCTGCTGACTGCCAGAAGCAGACAGAAGAGTTACGCAGATCGCAGGCGGAAGCCTCTCGAATTTCTAGTGGGTGATCTTGTTCTCCTCAAAGTGTCGCCCTGGAAGGGTGTTGTCCGCTTTGGGAAGAAAGGTAAGCTTGCACCTCGTTATGTTGGTCCGTTCAAGATTCTTGCGAGGGTGGGAAAAGTTGCCTACAAACTGGACCTGCCGCCCGCGCTCAGCAATGTGCATCCAACGTTCCATGTATCCAATCTCAAGAAATGTTTAGCTGACGAGAACCTCCACAGACCACTTGATGAAGTTCAAGTTGATGAGTCTATGCATTTCGTTGAGAAGCCTGTTGAGATTATGGATCGCGAGGTGAAGCAAACCAAGCGCAGTCGCATCCCTATTGTCAAAGTTCGTTGGCAGTCCAAGCGCGGAGCCGAGTTCACTTGGGAAAGGGAAGATCAGTTGAAGATCAAGTACCCGCACCTTTTCTCTGCGCAACCTACTTCGAGATAAATTTCGGGACGAAATTTCTTAAAGTAGGGGAGACTGTAGCAACTGCCCTAATCCGACCCGACCCAGGTACCCGTTTTCGAATCCGATTCTTTTTATGATTTAAAATTTGATTATTAATCTTTGTAAATTTAACATTAAATAAATTATATATATATATATATTTTTATATTACTTACTAATAATAATAATTTCTTTTCCGCCGACCCGTCCCTTTCTTCCTTCTCTCCGCCGTCCCGCCTCCCTTTTTCTCTCTTGTCGCCGTCCCGCCCCTCTGCTTAACCTTTAAGCCTGAAACCCCTTTTTCTCTTAACTCTTTGCTTGTCCTTTGGTTCTTCCCGCCTAAAGATGTCTGCGCAGCTCCACGCGCCAGACTCCTTACAAGGAAGCCTGCGTGAAGACCAGTTGTTCCTGCGATACGCGAGGCGAACTGTTCCCGCGACGCGCAAAGGATTGTAGTTCTTCCCGCGGCGCGCTAAGAATGGTAGTTCTTCCCGCGGCGCGCTAAGGATTATAGTTCTTCCCGCGGCGCGCTAAGGATTATAGTTCTTCCCGCGGCGCGCTAAGGATTGTTCTCTGTCTGCCTTCACCCTCGCGCGCGCGCTCGAGTCTTCTCGCGCTAGACCTTAAGTCTTTTCTTCAGTTTATGCCAGCCTGTATTCTTTTGAAATATCTTATCTTTTGTTTGAGCACTGTAGGTCAGTTCCGACATCTGTCCGAAGAGCCACTTTCGGCGCAGCATGCGCACCAATCCTATTGGTTGACAGAAAAAGTGACTGACATAATCTTTTGAAATCTTCTTTTGCATGTCTTGAACAGTGCTTTATCTGACACCTCCCATGCTTTGATCTGTAACCTGTCAGCTTTTCCCCATCCCCTGCAGCTGCCGGCATATCTTTTAATATCTTTTGCTTTTGGTTTCTTGTGCTTTTTAATATCTTTTGCTTGATTTGATAAGATCTTTTCCCCTTTCAAGGGATTGTGTTCCCTTGGGTTTTCCTATAAATTAAGCTGATTTCTTGTTTATTAACACTACACACACTACAACACTCCCCAAATCTCTCTCCCTTTGTTCCTCTGCAACGCCACTCCTCTCTTTGCCTCCGTCTTCTCTTCTGTTCTGCCCAGAATCTCGGTAAATATAAATATATATATTTTAATTTGTTTAACTAACAAAAATCGATACTTACTGCATATATTCAAGACACAAAAACCAATCGTTGAACCAATAACCTCTTATTTATAGGTTAACTTGTGCTTGTTTAAAAGTTGGTTCTTGCATTATCTTTCAACACACCTTTTACAGGTGAGTAATCTCGTACTTAATCCCCTTTTATTTTTAACGTTTTGGGATGTTCATGTGTTCGTACAACTTGAGTCTTAAACTTGTTTATGAAATTTATGTGCGCAAAACCCCATGTGTTATGGACGTTTACTTGGCTGTTTATTTGTATGTGTGAATCATTAACCGCTTTGTTCGGCCTATTCCGAAGTTTTCATGGATCCATTAGATGAACACGGGAGACCTATCGTTTACGGTTTTCTTGTTTTGTTTACACATGCACGTATGATTAATTGTTTTTGTGCTCGATTGGGAGCACGGATTGAACTATGAGCTATGATCTATTTAGGCTTGATCACAATCTGATTACACCCTATGTTAAACCCCAGTTAAGCACATGTTGCGCGCAGTGTTTGTTATTATCTATTTATATCTATTAAACTTGATTTCTCACCGACACGCAAGTGTTGACGTTTTATTTTAACACATGTTCAGGTTTGCTGTAGCTGCTTTTGGGAATCTCAAGGACACGTAGGATGTTTTCTTTTTCTTTGGACCTAGATTAAAATGTAACAAGACAAATTATGTTATTTGAATATTTTAAGTTATGATATGATTTATGTCACTTTACGATTTGTGTTCTGCGCGTGCGCAATGAAAATGTATTTATTAAATATTGACACCCAAATAGTGTCACGAGTAATGAAACAATACGTGGCGCCCCGATGTATAATCCGCCATCGGTCGGGGTGTTACACCCCCCCCCCAATTCGGTCGTTGGTCCACCTCAATTTTTATATCTTTTTCATTTTTTAGTTCCGGTACCGTAGTTCTGGTACCGTAATGTACGGAATCAAAACCGACCGAATTTGTGTCAAGTTACCGCCTCAATGCTCGAGACCATAGCGCTTGGGTTTTACCACCGTCTGGGTTTGCCATCTTTTTCATTTTTTAGTTCCGGTACCGTAGTTCTGGTACCGTAATGTACGGAATCAAAACCGACCGAATTTGTGTCAAGTTACCGCCTCAATGCTCGAGACCAATGCACGAGTGAAGTTTGCACCAAACCGCAATGCTTTTCCATCCCGTATTTGAACCCATGTGTCATCTTGCATCCGATCGTGCTTGTCGATTTTTAATTGAATATACCTAGCTAAGCATCGCTCATCATATTATAAATAGTTAATATGATTCATGTATTTTCATTTACCTCACCTAGTTTCAGCTTTAAAGAGAATCTGGTTATGAATAAAAAAAAATGATTGAAAAGTTGAGTTGACAAACATGCAAGACAAATGAATTGATTGAAAAGTTGAAATAGTGGGTTATGGATATTATATAAAATTATGAATTTCGCATTAAAGTTTTTACTAATGAATATTATAATGGTCCTGTTAGGGACAACCCCACACCCTATCAATACGGCCCGTATAGTTTTATACGGGGCGTATTGGTTGGTTTTTCTAGAAAAAAACATCAAATTTGTTTTTGTTTTATTATCAGAAGGGGCGTATAGTTCTGTACGTCGTCTCTAATATATATTTTTTTAATTTATTATTTGTTGTTATTATTGTTATTATTATTATTTATTATTATTATTGTTAATATTATTATATTACTGTTATAATTCTAATGAGGGTGTTGTAACGTCTCGGATTCTTTGTATTTGTATTCATTTAAGTTTAAACCGATCGGGATCGTAATTCGGATCTTTCGAACTATTTAAAACTTGTATTTATTGGTATTTAAACTTGGTTTAACTTATTTTATTATTTCATAACTTTCAATTATGCCAAATGTCCCTTAGAAACCTTTAAAATCGCTTAAAAAGACTAAATATCGCATTTTCGGGAACTACCGGCTAAAGTCAAACATCTTTGACTAGTCAATTTCTCATGCTTCTGGTCGGAACCGACTTTCGTTTTAGAAGACTTTTATTTTTGTAACAAAATTTTAAGGCTACTGACCAAAACCCGACTTCCGACTCGCTGTTTAGATTCTGGTCAGTATCAGCTCGCTTAACCGTTTAATTTAACATAACCGGAGTTCTAAACATCCGTTTGTATCGATTCCAGTGGCATTTTAGAACCTGAAACTTTGAGATATGATAATATAACTAAAAACGAACTTAATGCCGCTGGAATCGATCCTAACGGATGTTTAGAACCCCGGTTATGTTAATAACAACAATAAATAATAATAATAATAATAATAACAATAATAATAACAAATAATAAATTAAAAAAATATATATCAGAGGCGGCGTATAGGGCTATACGTCCCTTCTGATAAAAAGACAAAAACATAATAAGACAAAATTGTTGGTTTTTTCTAGAAAAACCAACCAATACGCCGATATACGGGGCGTATTGATGGAGTGTTTTTGCAAAAGAGTGGGGGGGTGGCTGTAGAAAATCCCTATTATAAAGGGCAAATTCGAAAAATATATCAAATAATAAGAGAGAAACAAAAAATAATCTAGCTTACAAAAACTTTCAATGATAATCCAACCAAAATTATCGGCGCCGATGCATTTGGTTTCGCGTTGATGGTTTTCAGCCGCCAAAAAAGTGTAGCCCGTGTAAAGAGACTGACACAATCCGCTATTTTTGTATTCAAATCTATCTGTCCCGTTATTTTTTGTGTGAAAATTGTCTACGTGAAAACCATCTCCTTCGTGATGTTTGGTTCTGAAAAAAGTTAAAAATTGTGTTTTTTCAAATCGACGTCGACAGTTTTAATTGGATTATATTGGAAAATTTTCAAAATTTGGATTTTTTTTTTGTTGTTGGTTTTGCTTTTATTATTTGAGAATATGCCGTATCAAATATTTGACATAAGTGGTATAGCGACGGTGTTGACGCATGGAAGCAAACAAATAAACTAGAAAAGAAATCAACAGGTCTCAGTCACCTTTGGCGGTTTCAAACAGTAGTAGTCGTAGTAGTTTGTTACACCAACCAGTCAACTGCGACCCCCAACCCCCCTTCAACCTTCCTTCGATCGCCATCATTAATCTCACTGTAATCATTTCCTCTCATTCTCGTAGCATACAAACAACAATATCAATATCAATATCAGTATCCATTTCAAATCCCTAATTACCAATTTCACACCAACAGTTTGATGTGATACTTTCTCGTTGCTTCTTCACTTCTACATTGTTGCTATTTTACGCCATTTTTGACGTCAAACTCAAAGATCTCACTGGAAATTAACGCCTTCTACTGTCGGTATGACTGTTTAAGTAATTTTACAATGTTTTTGACGTGAAACTAGTCGAAAATTAACACCTAATTCTCACCGGAAGCCGGTTCTAGCATCGGTGTAAGCGTACGAGTATTTTACAACGTTTTTGACGTAGCTTTTTGCGTGAAATACAGAGATCTGAGCTGAAATCGACACCTAATTTCTCACCGGAAGCCGGTTCTAGTATCGGTATGAGTGTTTTGAGTATTTTCAACGTTTTTGTCGCAGTATGGATGTGTAATCGAGTTTTGACCTGAAGAGTCAATATAATGGCCGCTGGTCCCGCAAATGAAGGATTGAAAGAGAGGTTGCAGTCTGCTGTACAATCTGTTCAGTGGACGTACATTATTTTCTGGCGATTTTGTCATGATAAACGGTACGAATATCTTCAATATATATTATATCTACCTTTTATTTTGCTTTTGCTTCATGATTTTCAATTATTTTGATTTGTTTTGTATGGATTCAATGGTTAGGGTTTTAGTATGGGGAGACGGTCACTACAACGGAGTGATAAAAACAAGGAAGACGGTGCAGCCGATGGAGGTTACCACGGAGGAGGCGGCGTTAAGCAGAAGCGAGCAGCTAAGAGAGCTTTATGATTCCTTAGCTTCCGGCGAGCAGCAGGTGACGGAGAACCAGCAGATGGCAGTACGGCGGCCATCGGTGGCGTTATCGCCGGAGGATCTGACGGAGGCCGAGTGGTTCTACCTAATGTGTGTCTCTTTCTCCTTTGCTCCTGGTGTCGGGTACGTCGGTTACATAAATTTCATTGCCAAAAATGGTGGAACTGAAGCTTATTACAGTACAGTTCTGCGTCTGGTTCTAATTATTATTATTTATATTGATACATTTATATCACTAGATCTGTTATTGTCATTGGGGTGGTGGCCCAATAGTAAAGACAAGGTCTCTTAACACCAAGTTTTTGGGTTCAAGTCCCACTACTAGCAAAGAAATTTACCTTTAAAAAAAAAATCACTAGATCTGTTGTGGTTCCAATGACAACCTGTGGATTTGTGTAACTCACAATAATCCATGCAGAGGTTTCTATAACCATACTTAGGCTGTCAGTTATGAGGTGCGGTGCGGGTGGGGGTGGTGGTTGTGGAGACTGGAGAGTGTAGCGGGTGTTAGGGCGGCGGTGGTTTTGTTTTTCTTAATTTTAAGTTTTAGTTAATATACAACCAATGATTTTACATCACCTCATCTTACAATCATATTTTGCCGTGTAAGGCAACGTGATGAACTCACATTTCACCCTTAACACAATAGATTACCTTAATTCGGATAAATTACGCCCATGGTCCCTAACAGCCATGGCCGATTCATAGTTATCAACATATATGGTGCTCTTTAAGCATCCAAATCGAACTAATAGGCCGGATTAATTAGATATACAATTTGAAACTTGAGACCAACCGTTCTACATTTATTAATAAAAACATTTTACTCCAGAATATAAAGTTAGGTATAATTCATAAGTAATCCTTATCACTTTTGGAAATTTAATAACAGAAAAAAAAAAAACCTTTTTTTTCTAAAACCGCAAAACTAAAGCAGTAAACCTACCAGTTCGGTTTGTATCTTCCGAAAATCATAGTTATAGGTTAGGCCAAAATTTGATGTTGAAAATTGGGTACTTAAGGTTATGATTACATAATTGCAGATTAGTGGGAGAGGCATATGCAAAGCGAAAAGATCTGTGGCTCAGTGGTGCAAATGAAGTAGATAGTAAAATTTTTACTAGAGCTATTCTTGCCAAGGTATGAATTAACAAATTGGATTAAATTAAATGGAAATTAAACCAACATTTTTTTAAAGGCGGGGTTCATTAAAAAGATCTCTGGCTCAATTGTATGAACTCATAAATTGGAAATTGAACCAAATAGAATAAGGTATAAATGTGGGATGAAGATAAAAACTTAAATTGGAGAGGTAACCAAGATATGGGACCAATGACAGTCTTTTTAACTTTTTGCCCGGGGACCAAGGCATGGAAGCCGGAGATTGTCGAGGATGCACGGGTCAGGCTTTGATGGTGGATTGGTGGGGTGTGTACTTGTTTTCTACCATAAAATATTAATTTGTTTAGGTTAAGATAGATGAAATCGTAAAATTACACAAACAAGTTAATACAAAATCGATGATACTAGAACTAGATTGCGACATTTGTTATTGTACTTGGTTGTATTAAAGAAAAGATCCTTCTTTTTCACCTAACCTAGATTTGAGGATCTAATTTATCTTCTTAAAGCATTCACAATTAAACCATCCGCAGCCATAGTGAGGCGTTTTGGAGGGGAAACCGCACCAAATGACAGGGAACACCGTCTCCCCCCTTCCAACGTTTTGGGGTGTTTTGTGTCCCAAAATATCTTCTAGCGTTGTGAAGAAAACGTTGAAGTTGGAAGGAGGTGGGGCCGGAATAAGGTGTTGACCAATGGAGGAGGGAAGACATTTCCCCCCTCTCCACTACGGATGATCCAACATACTTTTAAATATTTTTTGTCTCCTTATTATAGATGCTATAACAATTCTTTAAAAAGGAGTTTTCATCGCCTTATAAGAACTGATACTCGGGTCACATCATGTATCTATTTTTTGTATTGAGCTGTTTTCAAAATGATCTTTTATCGTATTCACGTACATGTGTTTTTTATACTAATAAAATAATGATACAATAGGTTGACTCAAGTGGGGTTATATACAGGAAAATGGGCGACTTTCTGAGTTTCGCTTTTGTACATCTTTTTGAAACTTGAATAATTTGTCTAAAACAAATAATATATCAAATATGTTATTTTCCATTTCATTATCAAAGTTATAACACTCGTTCCAAAGAGATTTGTCATTGAATCTCTTTCCTTTTCTCACTCACATCCAAATAAAGAGTTGTTATTTTCTTGTTTTAATTATGACAAGCTACAAGTTTGAAAGTTATATACAACTGATGTTAAAAAGAGTATCACAGTTAAATTATAATCGTGTTTAATGAAATCTTAAGTATTTTTAATTAATATATTTGATATTGTAACTTTTATAAGTGAATATAACTTTAACTTTTTAAAATTACACACATAAAATTATAACAAGTTAAAAAATACGTAAAATCTGAATTTCAAATTAACTTTTTAATTATGTCATAAAACTTTACACCTTGAATTTGTATTATGGTTACTATAAAATTTTTAGATTTTTTATCACGATAATATCTTTAGCTTGAATTGGTATAATGCCACCAAGTCTTCTACTCATCATTACAACTTTACGGCCTAACTTTTTTATGATGTTATTGAATGCTGCTTTCCTGGATCTTGTACTAGAGTGCTTATATACAGGCAAGTCAATTCAGTTACCCCTATATTTATTTACACACTCATCGTATTTGCAATTGTTGCTTAATGCCCACCACCGTTTTTGCAGACGGTTATATGCATCCCTCTGCTAAATGGAGTCATTGAGCTTGGAACAACCGAAAAGGTTAGTTGAGTATAAGGTCATGTGTTATACTAGGTGAGCGTGACGGGAGAGCTTGTTTCGTAGGACTTACACTCCCAGAAAGATAATGCTGGGTGTGAGTGATGAATGATGAGCGGGTACTCCTTGATTTTGATCATGGAAGTGGAACATTCCTTTTAAGAAAAAGATTAATATTCATTTAATAATTATATAATAAGTGATGGTTAAAAATAATCGACATTATGGTGCTGTTTGTTTCTAAAACGTTTGCAGTCTGCGGCCCACATTTACAGGCATCTGTAAAAGAAGAGGTGGACCAAACCTCGATAGTCTGTAAGAAAAACACTGTTTGTTTTTTTAACATCTGTAGACTTATAATATGAACTGGTGGTGGTGTAGGAACTGTGATAGTGGATGGTGGTGATGGTGCTGGACGGTAATAGTGGTAGTGGATAGCGGTGGTGGACGGTGGATGGTGGTGGTGGACAATGGTGGTGGCGGTGGTGGATGGTGGTGGTGGACGATGATGGTGGGCGGTGGTGTGGCAGTGGTGGCGAACGGTGGGTGGTGGTGGGGGTGGACGGTGGGTGTTGGTAGGTGGTGGTGGTGGACAGTGGGTGTTGATAGGTTGTGGGGTGTAACCCTCTGCAGACCTTAAAAGAAGAAGTTGATGGTCCAAGTCTGCACTGAGAAGACAGACTTTTTTTTAATGAAACGTTTTCGAAAAGACAAGTAGTCTGCAGATTACAAGGTCTGCGCGTGGTCTGTAAGACGCAAACAAAAGAACATGCGCACATACTTTTAGAAAAACAAATAGCCTCTAATTGTTTACAAAGAAAATTTCTAATCACTCACTATATATAATGCATGTGATTAACTTAGAGTGTCTTTCCTATTTACGTATTGCCTACCTGACGATACTCATCACTCACTAAGTATAATGTATATCTTAGCCCTTTTGAGATGACAGAATAGACGAGTAAATGAATTGAGTAACAAGTGTTTTTCTCATCATGATTATATATTATTATGTTTTTTTTTAACTCTATACCGTTGATAATAAAAAGTATTTAATTATACATATAACAATTTGAAACAATGAATTATAACTTGACCGATAACAAATTTTCATTTCTTTTAATTTAATTTCCACCACTTCTATTATAAATAATATAATTCTTTAACTCATTTTTTTTTAAATAACTATTCATTTATCATTTTGTATTGTTTGCTCTAATAACTTTTTTTTGTTATGTGTAAAAAAAAATTTTAATACACAACTATGCTAATTTTTTTTGTCAGCAATATGGTATAATGTTATTGAAAACAACTTTAACACCTTAGATTGTAGATATACACATATAAAATTCTCAATCGCGTCATGTGCAACATCTATAACTAGTTCATCTCTAATAGTTTAATGATTTTTGTTTTAACTGAACTCATGTTTGCATATATAGGTAGAAGAGACTAATGAATACCCGTTTTTGCATATGTAGGTGGAAGAGACTAACGAATTCATCCGACATGTCAAACTTTTCTTTACGATCGGAAATGACAACCTCATTCGCCCACCACCCAAACCCGCCCTTTCCTCTCATTCTTCCAACACCACCTTTTCTTCTTATCAAACACCCGATACAATGAAACTTCCGGACAATACATATTCCATGGATGAAGACGGTGATGATGAAGAAGAAGATGACTATGTTAATGATGAGGGTGAAGACGTAGGAGATGCAGAAAATGGGCCGGATTTCGTGAAAGAAACATGCCATATTTCGAGCTTTCAAAAGCCTTACAATAATAAAGATTCAACGGTTGCAATCACGGAGACCGATGAGCTATTGCAACTTGGGATGTCTCCGAACATGAAGTTCGCTTCACCAAATGATGATTCAAATAACTTGGATTCTCATTTTAACTTGTTAGCAACAAGCCTAGACGATTCATATAGAGCTGAGTCAACTCCCGGATGGTCAGATAATTTTGAGTTGCACAACCCGTCAAACATTCAATTACACACATCAGGTATCAAATGCTATTTCATGTATGTTTATTCATAATATTATAGAAATAAAATATGTCAAAACTAAGAAACCTTCCTGTCCTAAACACAACAGCGATACCTTTATTTCGTAAAGATATTATGAGGAATTTTCATATATCCTCTCTTTTTCCTGTAAATTAAAATTTAAAATATGAGTTTTCTATGCATAATATATAACACTTTGTATGCATAGCCTAAAAGATATGTTATTACAAGTTTAGAGAGTAATATATGACACTTGAATTTATGTTTATTAGATTTTAATAATCCCTATTGTATTGGCCGATAATAATCTCTATTTATTTTATCACCACTGCGGTCCTAAATTTAAAAAAAGTTGGCCCTCAATGGTCCCCCGTTAAAAATGACTTAACAGCGTTATACTTTTTTCTGAATTTCAAACTAATGTTTTAGGGCTTTTAATCGGAAGGAGGATACAAGTCGATTGATGTAAAACTTAGGTCGAAACGGTGATCCAGACGACTTGATTTTTGTAAATTGTAAGTTCAAACACCCGAATTGATGCATTGTTCCCCGTTTCGAACGAAGTTTTATATCAATCGACTCGTATCCTCCTTCCGATCGAAAGCCCTAAAACATTAGTTTGAAATTAGGAAAAAAGTATAACGTTGTTTAGTCATTTTTAACGGAGGAACATTGTGGGGCAACTTTTTTTTGGGACCGCCAGTGGTGATAAAATGAATAGGGATTATTATCGACCAATACCAGTTAATAAGAATTATTAAAATCCAATAAACCCCCGAATTTATTATACAACATTCTGATAGCCTAACATCCAAACTTGACTCAAAATTTTCATGTTCGGTTTTAATATATTTCTCCACAAATCATTTCTCACATTCCATTTATGTTCATAAATCAAACACACCATATACCATATGGAGTGTGTTGCATCTATTGTTGTAAAGAACACTTATTTCTAAAATAGGTTTAGATAACATATTATGAGAAAATAAGTGTTTAGTAATAACTCGACTTGAACAGATTTAGATAACATAATCAATTTGGAAATAAACTCCTAAACAAACATGAATATCATTTATAATGGTATTTTATGAACATCATATCATATACTGATATACATCATATCATATTTATACATACTATTAACTAATGTGATAAACCTATCGATAGCTTGGACACATTTAATATCATCCAATAAATGAACATGCACGTCAAAAGGATATCAAGTTGTCAATAATTGATGAATGATTGTAGTCACAAGTGTCATAAATAGATTGCAACAAGTTAGTTAAATCGGCCACAAGAAAAAGTTATGGGCCGATCGACATAGTATATACCGAAATGTTGAATAAGATTTTATGTATGAAATAGTAAGGGTTCAAATCCGGTAACTAAAAAAATATAATTTATTTATAAAATTAGAAAATTTTTGGAGCAGTTGTTATGAAAATAAATAACAAAGTTAACTGACTTAAACATATAATCTAAAACAATTTTATTTTTAATTAAAACATGCATGGGATCTCACGTTCAAAACTTGATTCAACCGGGGTTTTCTCACAGTATTGGACTAGTGGGTTTGCCTCATCATAATGTTTTTATACGAGTTTGGACAGTGTATTAGGGTAGTCTCAAAGTGTTAAAAAAACATGTATATATATACTATATATAATACATGAGTCATGCACAAATTAAGACGTCTTTTTAAATAATTTAAAACTTATAATACACTAGACAGGTGTTCGCGCCAAACAGCGGAAAACATAGACCGTGGTAATCACATAAAAAGTTTATGGGTGTTCATTGTTCGGTTTGAAACCGTAAAATCGTTCAAACCAGTCTTCAGTTTGATTTCACAGTTAATTCTTGGCCGATTGTTTTCAATTTTCAAAGGTTATGTTTTGGTTTTCGACGACAAAAAACCGTTACTACCAGCTTGGCCCACACTTTAATTAAAATCATCAAAACAAGACCGTAAACACCCCTATGTACGTAAAATGTTATTTTTTAAACTGAAAAAAAAAAAAACTATAACAATATTATACTCAAAGTAGAGATAATAATATACTTGTTTTTATGGTGTAATTTTTTTTAAATACTAAGTAAGAAAAAGGCTATTAACATTTAAAATCATGGGGGTAATTGGGTTAAAAAGATATAAGTAAAAGATTAAGAGTCATTGTTGTAAATATTCTTTAAATTTACGCATCTAATTATAGTTGACGGGATAATATTATAACTATATTAAATAAAATTGAATAATAGTGAGTTTTAATGTGACAATGACTATTTTGCCCTCATTCAATTTAATACTATATACAATATTGCTAGTAAATCCTTTAATGTAAAATAGTCTTAATTTGCCTCTATCTCCTATATTATATATAGGATAGGATAGATAACGTACACATTATATAGCATTTAAGAAAATGACAAACTTGTCTATTAGAAAATATGACTATAAATAGTTACAACATTGCCCTCTCGCTTTACTCAAATTTTGTAAGTTAATTACAACTTTGTACCTTTATCTTTAGCAATGTATTTGTTTTAAATTTAATTGTTAACTAACTTCCCACTAATGATTTTCCAGTGACCGTACGTAACATTTTCATATGTTAATATTTTTTTTTAAAAAATTGCATCATAAAAATGAGCATTTTATTGCATTTAATTTGGGCATGGTATTGCTATAGTTTATTCCAATTAAAATTAACATGTTACGTATGGATGTTCACAATTTGGTTTTAACGGTTCATAAGTTAAACAATGAGCCAAACCGTCGGCTCGTATTTTTTTCATTGAAAACCGAAACTGAACCGTTAAAAATTCAAACTGAATCGTTACTAATGGTTAGGTTACACACATTAAGCTTCAATAATAAGTTTACCTACCGATCCGGTTTTATATGGCAGATTTTCAATATAAAGCGTAAACCAAACCTTTTGCTATGGTTTGAACATTTGGAAACCAGCTAACCAAATGTGATGATTGGTTTAAACGTTTTCAAACGAACCTTAAACATCCATAACTGTTAGAATTTCCGTTTCTCGACGCATCGCGTAGACATCCGTCTAGTGGAATCTAACATGTATCTTTGGTTTCCCAGCAGAAGAACTAGCACCGGAAGACACTCGGTACTCTAACATAGTTTCAAGCATCCTCCACAACCAATCCACTCGATGGTCCATGTCCACGTCACACTCACACACACCATCACACCACAACTCCATCCAATCATCCTTCTCCACGTGGACATCAAACACACAACACTCCCACCACCTTCCTACCACATCCCAACGAGTCCTCAAATACATCCTCTTCACCGTACCATTCCTCCACTCCACCACCACCACCGACGAGTCCGTTGCATCTCGCCTACGCAAAACCACCTCACACGACGAGCTCAGCGCCAGCCACGTCCTCGCAGAACGACGCCGTAGGGAGAAGCTAAACGAGCGGTTCATCATACTTAGAACACTGGTACCACTGGTGACTAAAATGGACAAAGCGTCAATTCTCGGTGACACCATCGAGTACGTGAAGCAGCTGCGTAAGAGGATACAAGACCTGGAGGCGCGGTGTCGGTTGGAGGATGATAATAACAACTCTAAGAGGAAGGTTAGAGCGGTGGAGCCTGGAAGGGCGGTGCAGGTGCAGGTGCAGGTGCAGGTGGAGGTGTCGATTATTGAGAATGATGCGTTGGTGGAGATGCAGTGTAGGCATAGAGACGGGTTGTTGTTGGATGTCATGAAGAGGTTGAGGGAGCTTGGAGTGGAAATCACCAGTGTTCAGTCTTCTGTGGATGGTGGGATGTTTTTGGCTGAGATGAGAGCCAAGGTAATGAAATGACTTTGTTGATCCTGTTACTTTTCTGGTTATTTGTATTTTGCAAATTTTGAAAGTAAACTAGAATTCGTATTCTTAAATAAAAATTAGAGTGGATTTGATTGGCCTGAATTAATTAAAAGAAAATAATATAAATAGCTTACACTTTAAAACATGATATAAGTGAAATTTATATAGGTGAAATGCTTGTATTTTTTTTTATACAAGAATTATGCACTTTAAATAACCGGGTTGGTTTGAAATTCATGGATTTGAGTTTATTCGAGTTTGAATTGAAGACTGAGTTCACAATTCAGTTTAGACAATATGTGATTTGAATATTCGAAACACGAATTCAAATATTATTCAAGTTCGGTTTGAATTGGATTCGGTTTTGTTAATTCCAATTCGAATATTTAGTGTCAAAAGTTTTATTTTACAAGTTTTTTCTAATATATGTTTGGGTTAATTTTTCAGGTGAAGATGAGGAAGGGTAATAACGGAAAGAAACTTAGCATAACGCAAGTAAAGAAAGCCATTGATCAAATAATATCTCCCTTGTAATTAAGACAATGATTTTGTTAAGAAAAACGCTTTATTTTATGGTTGGTTTTATAACCACAAACAATTAAAAATAATGAATGTTTAAGTTCATTCACATCAGAATGCTTCCAGTTTTAGCACCATTGTCAATAAGTATTAGAAATGTGTTTGCTACTGATTTTTGCACCAACTGTTTGTTGCCTTATGCAAATATACTGATTTTTGCACCAACTGTTTCTTGCCTTATGCAAATATATTTAGTTATGACAGGCTCTAATGAGCCAAGTTGTAACACCCCAACCCAAAACAGGCTGACGTGTCATTATTACAGATATCATAAACCAAACACAATCTATTTAAAAGGAATAAAAATAATCCAAGTGCAACCAACGGGTTAAAACCAAACCGAAAGAAAATCTTAAGTCCAATTTATTAAATGTGAAAATAAATAAAAGTCTTTATTCTTGAGCTTCATTTTACTCTCATCCCTGATTTCCCGGATTACCTGTTAACAAATAAGACAAACAAAAACACGAAAATACGGCTTAGCCAAAAATTTGCCCAGTAACGAAAAGAACAATAGTACATGCTAAGACGGAAATGTGTAAAGCAAAATGAATACAGACCTGAAACTGAAACTAAAACTGTTGCGAATATAAATTCGCGCTTAATACCGAAATATAACCAGATACTCGATCGGAACAAAATCAAAGTATACCAAACGTATCCAGAAGCACATATAAAGTTGACCGAAAATATAACTAGATATTTATAAATACTAAACTACACGACCGTGATGTAATAATAAATAGGTCGTGTAAATACGGAAGCACCCAGAGCCTAAACAGAGGGGTATATAGCTAGCTAGTCCATGCACCAAGGAGACGGTGTGGGTGGCATGCACACATTCTTCCATCTCAAACAGGAGCCACGAGTCGGAGCTAAGATCGATCTATACACCTCTAAGTGGCCAAGGTACTCCATAAGTACAGTCAGAGACGCCGTGAACTTTGATTACGCACTGTCACGACAAGGCCATGTCATTGACGCCCCAAATGACAAGTCAGAAATGCTCGGGTAACAGAGTACTAAGCTAAAACCAGATAACTAAACATATTCAAATAGGAACATGCAACAAAGGGTATAAAATATATAATTATTGCATACGACAAAAATATTATATAAACTAACTGAACTCAAAAGTAACTAAGGCATACGAAAATCCGTACTACAAAGTAACGGACTAGAGTCAATACTATGAGTAAGCGAAAACAGAATCCGCACTACGAAGTAACGGAATATATAATACTAAGAGTACACGAAAACAAATTCCGTACCTTAATTATTAAGTAGAAGTAAACAAGTTGGCTCGTCTTCAATAATTATGAGAACCTACGGTTTATTTACATTTTATTTTAGATATACTCACGTAATTACGATGGATGATTCGTTGATTTTTCCCGGGAGGACAATTTAAGAATCCATAAAAATGTGTGTAGTAATATGCTCGTTTTGGTGGCTATTTAAAATCATTAAGCTTCCAAAATAAGTACTAATATGTAAATTTCGAATTTTAAATCCCCACTTCATTATAAGAGAATATTATGAAATAACGTAACTGATCTGAAATATTATTTACCTATGATCACAAAAACTTTCAAAATTTAATTTATTATTTTAAATTCCTAATTTCTCAGATTGATTTTTTAAGTGATACGTAGTGGCTGTAAAGCCACTCAATTTTATATTATTATGGTGCTTCATTTAACTTTAGCCAATATGCACTAACATGCACATGAATACGGAACACACAGAAACTCTTGTCCTCCTTTAATGACATGCATGCATTATAAATACCAAGTTTCAAATAGAGTTTCTAATTAAACAACGTTATCCGTCACCGGAACGAATCAACGATCACATTCGGATGACTTAATTAGGTGTACGAACCAGGAAAAAAAAAGGAGCGGGAATCACCTTAGTTATAGAAACAAGTCGGTGACGTATGTAAACGTGACAGCGACCTAATCGGTTTCTCTCAACAAAATGGATCGGATGCGGAACTTGAACGGTGGTGGTACGTAATGCGTGACGACGACTGTATGACATCGGAATGAATTAATAAACTTGAAATTCACATAATTGAATAGAAAGGAAATCGGGATCAATTTTTGATACCTTACTCGAAGTGGAAAACGGCGGTCAGTTCCTGAACTGTGATTGAATCAAAATTAACAACCGACATTGGATTTTTAACCAACAGTACCATGAGCTAATTTATGACAAGAGATCCAAAAGATTTTGGAGTTTACCTAAATGCAAAACTAACAAAGACGTCAGCGGCGTCTGACTTGTAGCGGTCGTTGGTGGTACAATGGCGACAGATAATCTTTGTAGTGAGGCTAATTTAGGGTAGTGGTGTGAGGCGATGGTTTTCTTGGCGGCTTAACTGATCCAGCAGAGCACTGGTAGTGGCATCAATGAAAGGGGTTGTGAAGTTGTTATGAGCAAGGAGGGATTTTTAAAGGAATATATATTGCCTATTAGAATTAGGATTAAAGGGTTCGTCATCCAGATTTTTAGACTAGTTTGTTGAAACAATATAGACTTAGCAATGAACAAAAGATCTGGTCAAGGTATTCAACTTAATTTGGCGTGAAATCAGTTAAAACACGTGCTGATAGAATATCAAATTATATCCATATTTCTATATGACTTGCCTTATTAAATTATTAATTTCTTCCTCATAAGAGTTTCTATCTGAAATATAAAATGTCAAAATGTAAATATAGACATTTGTATACGATTTCTACAAATCTAGAGTTATTATATTATTATAATTATTATCTGAAGGATTTCGGGTTATTATACAAGTGTTCGGCTTTCATGGTTTTTGGTTAACCGAATGTAAATAAATGAACTTAAACAAAGGTAAGCTAACAAACAAAAAACAGATTTAAATGAATGAGCATAAAAGAATATTCACAAACATAAATATGTTCATCTAGTTCGTTTAACTAAACAAACAGTTTTTTTGTTCATGTTGGTTTATTATTAAACTAGGATAGTAGTCCGTGTTACACACGGGTAGAAAAATTTTCAAATGTCATATATATATAGAGAGAGAGAGTTTGGATCAAATACAAATGAAATTAACGTGCTAAACATGAGAACCAAGTAGAGTAATTATGTAATTACATCATAGAGTAATTACGTAATTACTCTACTTGTATATATAATTACTCTACTCGATTCTCATGTTTAGCACGTTAATTTCATTTGTACGCTAACTTTCTCATATATATATATATATATAGGGGAAGTATAGAATGAAAACCCACTTGAGTTGTGAAAACCCGTGAAAACACTATGTAACATCGTTTTTTTTTACACACGTAATATATGTTGTAACATTAATACAAAACATCGAAAACTTAAAAAAAATTTGTTTTGCTATTTTTTAACAACTTTTTACTAATTTTTATATATGTTTTCAGGAGAGGGAAAAAGTTATATTTATATTTATATTTTTTATTCATTTTAATTATGGACCACAAGATTTAAACTTTAATTAAAAACATGTAGTTAAGAATGAGTTTATAGAGTTTTCACAACTCAAGTGAGTTTTTATTTTAATCTTACCCTATATATATGTGTGTGTGTATATATGTATGTAGCTATCATAAGAATTCTTTACATTGTTCTTTGCAAAACCACAAGATGTAGGAAAAATATGTATAAATGGTGTTAATAATAAACTGTATAAATATACAAATTATTGAATTGTTAAAGTAATAGTCATACTAAAAAAGGTAGCAAAAATTAGTTATAAATAATTAATTGTAGTTAAAATCGGTTTATAAATCATTTGAAAGGAAATAGTTAGTTATGATTCTAGAAAACATTAGTGAGATTGTGATTCTATAAAATA
Organism: Bidens hawaiensis; assembly: GCF_021521415.1. Taxonomy (NCBI): domain Eukaryota; kingdom Viridiplantae; phylum Streptophyta; class Magnoliopsida; order Asterales; family Asteraceae; genus Bidens; species Bidens hawaiensis. The sequence continues at coordinate 1,439,981 of NW_027491253.1, forward strand.
TTAATTAGTGACTTATGTGGCAATTCTATAGATGGAAACCTTGTAAGCTTATGTGGATATCCTATTTGAAGGCATGGGAATATCTTGTTTTACTTTAATAGTATAGTAAGAAGATTAGCATAAGGATTAAAATTAATTGATTAATTATGTGGAAATTATAAGCATGGAAGGTGGATGACATGGAATATTAGGTGGACACCCTAGAAGAATGACAAATGGACAAATTGGTTTTCCTATAATATATTAGTTAGATTAAATGTAATAAAGTCAAAGTAAATGTTAAGGCGTGTCTTGATAACCAACGTGTATTGATTCATTTTGCTTTTGACACTTTTGGTTTCCTCGCGCCTGAAGTTGCGGAGTTACTTACCCGTGTTCAGCGGGTCATGCATAGTAATGCTATGACTCGAAGATCAGCAAATGTAGTTTTTAGAGATTGGGTTTTGCAATTCAAAAGGGGGTAGCGGCGCAGCTTGTCGCCCGTTTGCCTTATGTTTCGTTGTAATCTAAACATTGAATTTTTTATATTTTAGTTGATTAAAAAAATGTTAAGTTATGAATTCAAAACTTTAAATGTTAAGTTTGACCAATGTTTGTGTTATATATTGGTTTAAGTGTTAATTAACATTAGGATTAAAATTAATTGATTAATTATGTGGAAATTATAAGCATGGAAAATGGATGACATGGAACATTAGGTGGACACCCTAGGAGAAGGACACGTGAACAAATTGGTTTTGCTTTAATATATTAGTTAGATAAACGAACTTCATCTCAAATGGTTCACCCAACATTCACCGAATGCTCAGTTCGTTTACACGTCAAATTCAAGTTCTCGGTTGAATGATTTTGGAATTATGAATTATTTAACAAACTGTTTATAAGTGTCCTGTGGATTATGAGTTGTTTTAGTTATAAACTGTTTTTTCTTTAATTATGTAATTATGATTTAAGTCTACTGTTATCTATAATTTTTTAACTGTGAATTGTTTTCTTTTTAAGATTGTGGAATTATGATTCAAGTCTAGTGTAAAATGTTGATTATGTTTTTCGAATTATGAAATTGTTGCTTCAAGTCTACTTTCGTAATTTGGCCTAAAAAATCATCTCAAATTTTGACTAAATAAAAATTATTGGTCCACAAAAATCATGGATCCAAAAAGATCATTAAGAATTATGGGTTATTTTCTGGCCCAACCCGCTTATACTGGCCCAATTACTGCAACCGGTTTTGTTTTCCAAAAACTTCAGTACGCAGAAAACCCGAACCCGGAACCGGACCCGAAAAAATACCCGGAACCGGTTTTGTTTTATACCCGGGTTTTTAATACTCGAACCCGTACCCGACCCTACCCGTGGGGTACGGATAGGGTATGCATTTCAGTACCAAAACCTGTACTCGAAACCGGACCCAATTTATACCCGGTAATACCCGAAAACCGGAACCGGTTCCATACCCGGAACTGGGTTTTTCCACTACCCGAAACTAGGTTTTTCAAATACCCGATCTATACCCGAAAAATACCAGAAAAATACGTGAAAATACCCTTAAAAATTATAACCCCTTAAAAAATCCAATCTATACCCGGAAAAAACCCAGAAAAAGCCCCACAAAAACCCAAAAATAGGGTTTTTTCAATACCTGAAAATAGGGTATTCAAATATCCGGTTTTAGAATACCCGGTTCGATACCGGACCCGAACCCGATGCATAGGGTATGGTTTTTAAAGAGAATACCCGGACCCGAACCCGACCCGGATATTGCCAATACCCGATTTTTCAATACCCGGTTATACCCGAACCCGGTTCCATACCCGAACCTGGGTTTTTGAAAAACCCGATTTGTGCACCTCTATACCTCTTCAGGTTCGATTTTGAGGAAGCACACACCCCTATGGCCCTATGCCATAATTAATAATAATAATGCATCATGTTGTTTTCTTTGAATCACGTTACAGCTCTTTATAATTCTTTTTCATTGAATATCAACTTTAACTTTAGAAAATTGAACTGTAACTGTTATGTTTCTGGTCAGGACCAGTTTTCTAAGGACCATTGTCTTGGATGGTCACCAGTTTTAATAATAATAGATGGTAAAGGAGGTGAAGTCAAAAGAGTACTTGGGGGGTGACAAAAGTTTTATGAGGGATGGGATGAGTCATCAGTGGGATTAAGATTTGAGACTACTTGTCAACATCTTTTTATATGCTTTGTAGCTCATAATATATCAAACCGGTATTTATTTAAGTACAATTAAAATAACCACTATCAAAATAAAAATGTTAAATTCTTCTAATTTATTGGTCTAACAAGTTGATGATCACTTATGCCATCACTTTGTTTTATTTCTCCTTTCCTTGATGTTCGTCATATGTAATCATCTAGTTAGGAGGATGAAGCAGGAGAATGCAGATTTGTAAAGGTATAAAATAGGATGTGTTTACGGGTCGATGGATAGAACTTGACAAGAACACGATTGAGACGACATGAACATGAAACTAAAGTCACACACATGCACCCGAACATGACATGTGTATTCGTAGGTTCATATGAACACGACCTGATTAATTAAACTTCTTTTATTTGAATGTTTTTATATTTTAATTCTTTAAACTTCTAAATCTGCACATTATTTTTATTTTCAATAGTGTTTATCTTTAAACTATGTCAAAATATTTTTAAAAAATATAATTTTTGTATTAAAAACACTCAAAAAAGTGTACATTACTATAAAAACATATTCAAAACTAGAAAAATAACTATGTGTGTCAAACAGCCATACAGGTCAACCTATGAGCTAACCATTATGACACGAACACGACTCCTCGCGTTCAACTCCAAACTAACCTGAACTCATTTAAACTAAATCCAAACGTACAAAATGTTAGTTTCTTGTCTAAAGACGCATGTCCCAACTTTCAACTGTAACCCTCTTCATTTTAGGCTATATTTATTCATGTTTCTCTATGTTAACTTGTGTACAAAAAAAAAGTGTTAATATTATCAAAGGCTAATTTCGATGGGAATGTATATGAATGTTGATGAAAGAACAGACATCTTACCTAAAACGCATAAATAGCAATAAGAACATAAACCTCATAATGTTGTATTGATGGATTGTAGTGTTATGAGTTATGGTAAATTAGTTTGTCCTTACAAATAGATCATTGTTGGGACCTTTTAGGGTTGTGGATACTCTATTGAGATAGCTTCCAATTGAGGCTTGTGTTGGAAGGTAGATGAGGTTCATATCTTTGTTTCCATATGCATGTTACTTTTCTGTTCCCATGGGTTTAGGCTTCTTGACTTGTACGGTACAACTCAAGGTAATCAAAGCCCATAATATTAGTTCTGTTTCAACATACGTGGTCGTCGAGATCCCGTATGAAGGTTTCTTTCTTTCTTATGTTTTTTTTCCGTGGTTTGAAATATTATTTTATTCTTCTTTTACTTTGTTAATTTCTTCTTGTAGTTGATTTATTTATAGGCACCAAATCAAATTGTTTATTGGATGTACATAAACGTGGGCTGATGATCTAATACAATATTTGTTTGAATTCAAATTCAAAAGGCCCAAAACATAGAAGTTAGGATGGTACCGGTACCGACTAATATCGATCCCGAAAATCCCGAACTTAAAATTCGGAAATATTTGGTACCAGCACGGTACCAGTATTCCGTACAAAATCAGGAAAATATCGGTACCGAACCGTACCGGTGCCGGTACTGTAAATGTACCGAAGACTATAAACTTGGTAGCGATTCCGTACCTACCGAAAACGCTCATCCCTAACTAATGTTTGTTACAAAGGACTATAAATTTTGGTTTTGGTGATTTGCATGTAGCATCCAAAGATTGTTGATACGTCATGATCTCGATAGTCGAATCGTCATGTACAGTTAATTAAGGTAAAAGTATTTCTCTATAATTTCTAGAAAGTTTGGTGTTAGATTTCTTGGGTCTCAGGCTTAGACCCGTCTCTACTCCTCTCGCAATCTGATCCGAGCCCTCCCAGCGTATCACAAACCTTTCTCCAAGTAGGAGTCAACCTCCCGCTTTAGCTACTGATCACCATAATATCCTCAAGGCCATGAGACGGTGATACCGATTTTCACCTGATTGCCACCATGAGCATACCCTCATTTTAGTGACTAGCTATTTTTAAAATTTATTATTAAGGCTAAGGCCAGGGTATACATCCCTAAACAACATTCCCCTTGTTCGTCATGTGAGGAGAAAGCTTTCTCCTCATCATTTAGCATCACCCTTCAACGAAGGAAATACATAATTCTCCATCATTCTTCACTATTTCACTATTTAATAATAAAAACAATTAAAAAAGAAAAGAAAAAAATAATATAGAAATTATTTATTTAACCGTCAAATGAGAGGATTGACGATGATCATTATGCTCAGGTCATTCATGACCAAAAAAATAGGGGGTGTTGTTCAAATGAGGTAATTCCTCATTTGAGGTGCCAATCGGATCATTTGAGTGCCATGTGGATCATTCATCGGTGTATACCGGTTAGTCTAAGGAATCTATTATGTCATGGTTGCAGAAGTTACTATGTGTTGTTAACCCAATCGACTTGGAAATTACAAGTACTCAGTTGCATTGACTGATTTTTATAATGTTCTGTCCCGGTTAAAATAAAAATAAGATTGAATTATTAGTTAAGAAGCCATAACTTCTTAAATTCGTTACTAGTTTTAGTCCTTTTTTCCAACTTGATCTTTAAGAACGCTTAAAATATTGGTAGTTAAGGTGGCATACTTTCTAAAACTCGTTACTATTTTCTGTCCTTGTTTTCCAATTTAATTAATAAAAAGCTTTTAACTCACTTTAATTACTTACTTTATTATCCGCCGTGTAATAAATTATGGCGGTAGGTTCCACCTATGTCACGTACTAGTTAGTCCAGGTCACCGCTAAACTTCCTGAGCTGTCATCCCGAACCTCCCATGTAGGCCCGGACAACCGTTGGTTCCTCCGAACCTAACTCCCACATCGGTAACACAACCTCGAAAACACCAAAAACTCACATAAAAAAAATTCATCAAACAAAACAAATGTCAAATGTAGCAGGGGCAGCAGCAGTCATTGCTTTTCCTCCTTCTCCAACAAGCCAAAACCCAATTCCAAGCTTGCTTTCTCCCCAATCCATTACCATCATCACCATAATAACAACAATAATAATCTGTCTCTACTTTCTCTCTCTAGAACATTTGCAGCCATTAAAGCTTTCACGACCTAATTTCCACCCTCCACCAGAAAGCCGAATAATCACTTCCTTCACGGTAAAGCATCTTCAATTTTCCTTTATTAATATTCAACGTTTCATCCCCATTAAATTATAATTTCAATTTGTATATCCTTCACAAATCCTCATATTCTCAATATGTTGAAAACCCGAATGCCGATTATTATTATTACCATTACTATTACTATTATTCACTGGTCCAGCATTTGCTCAGCAATGCTGGACCCAGTGGACTTTCTAGCATTGCAAGCGATACGTAAATCGCTAGAAGATATGCCCGGGTCGAATTACTTTAATTCATGGGATTTCACTTCCGACCCGTGTAACTTCGCCGGGGTTTACTGCGAGAACCAACGGGTTGTCGCGTTAAACCTCGGGGACCCACGTGCAGGGGCACCCGGCCTATCAGGCCGGTTACACCCCTCGATCGGGAAACTAACCGCACTCGCTGAGTTCACGGTTGTTCCCGGTCGGATCATGGGCGCATTGCCGTCCACGATGTCCGAGTTGAAAAATCTCCGGTTTTTTGCCGTTAGCCGGAATTTTATCTTCCACGAAATTCCGGCTTTAACGGAACTTAAAAGGTTAAGAACGCTTGATCTGAGTTATAACCAACTCACCGGTGGGATACCGTGGTCAATCGGGAAGTTACCCGCGTTGACCAATGTAATCCTTTGTCATAACAGGCTTTCGGGTTCAATACCCCCTTTCATTTCCCGAAGCCTAACCCGATTAGACTTAAAACATAACCAGTTTTCAGGCCCCATCGGCCCGTATTCGCTCCCCCCTTCGTTACAATACCTTTCTCTCTCATGGAACCGGTTCTCGGGCCGGGCCGACCGGTTATTAACCCGGCTCAACCGGTTAAACTACCTCGACCTAAGCTTGAACCGGTTCTCGGGCCCGATCCCGGGCTGCGTGTTTAACTTTCCAATCACCAACCTACAGCTCGAGCGGAACATGTTTTCCGGGCCGGTCCGGCCCGTAAGGTCGGTTACGATCCCAACCGTTGATCTTAGCCATAATATGTTGTACGGTCAAATTTCGCCACTTTTCGCAACGGTTCAGAATCTTTACTTGAACAATAACCGGTTCACGGGTTCGGTTCCACAGGTTTTTGTTGACCTGTTAATGTCGGGCAGCATAAAACTGTTGTACTTGCAGCATAATTTTTTGACCGGGATGCCGATTAAACCACGGTCAGCGATTCCTTTGAGTAGTTCGTTGTGTTTGCAGTATAATTGTATGGTCCCTCCGGTTCAAAGTCCGTGCCCGGTTAGTGCAGGTACTCAGAAGACCCGACCCACGTCACAATGCAATGAATGGAAAGGGTAAAATAGGTAATTACATGTTTAACCACTAACGGTGGTCTAGTGGTTGGGTGGTCTAGTGGTTGACGTATTGGGTTTTTCAATGAAGACCCGAGCTCAAACCCCACTACTAAAGAAGGTAATTACGCGTTTAATTTTGTGTAGTTGGTTGCAGAATATGATCATAAATGATGAAACTACGAAGTATATTTTTTTGGATAGTAGTTATTTAATTTATTTTTTACGTCAAAAAGTTGGAAAATATGGTGTTATCGTCATGATGATAATATGTTTCTTGTACATAAATTTTTTTTGGTCCATTTGGCGCATATATTGTTGATATTATCGTGAAGATATGACTTGAATTGAGGCATGTGCCCGTAAGAAAAATACTCAAATCTTTGCTATACGAATTTTGTTTTCATACACCCTTTTAGTAAGCATACACCTATTTTTTCCGTAAACTTCAGTATACATAGAATTTAACGACAATTTACTTTGTATTTTTTTTTCGTCTTTATTCCCAAAGTTGTATGAAAACAGACCCCCACATTTTTATTTACTGGTACGTATGCTCACTTGATTTCTTTATAGCCTGCTTGATTTGACAATTTGTGTGATGCGTCGGTAGTTTTAACCTGTTTAAATATAGTAGGCTGTCAGCTCGTTCAACATTTGATTATAGAAATAAGTTACAAAGATTTTATAAGTTCAGCCAACTAAGTCTCTTTACAACCCGTTTAACCTTTTTATTTCAGCTTCCAAACTAACTTCTAACCTGATTACATATCATTTAACCTTTTTATTTCAGCTTCCAAACTAACTTCTAACCTGATTACATATCGTTGACCCCAATTTCTTCAATCCGGCACTACTGCTATTAGAAACCCTTAAAAGAGTTCTTTTTTTTTTTTTTTTGAACATACAAGCTTTCCTCATACTATTTACATTATACCGCCAATGCCAGGAATCGAACCCTGGACCTCTCACCAAAAGGCCAAAGCCTTTACCATCCCACCAAAGTGGTGATGGCCTTAAAAGAGTTCTAATTACGGAATCTTATAATAATAGGGAATGTCTTAGAACTACATAAAAGTAACCCATCTATCCATATGGACACTAAAGTAATTGAGTGATGTGGTGTATTATTGGATCATATAAATGTCTATATGTGGAAAATAATATGCTTAAAAGTGTAATTATATGTGTTTATATGAAAGCACGTGCTGAGCGTGTCTACCTTTTTCAGCTTTCAATATGCATAGTGTTGAAACGACATCATTGTCTTTATTACACTAGTCTCTTTCTCTTTAACATTACCATTTCTTTTCATTTCATACATTTTTTTTTTCTACTTGCACAATAAGCACGTAAGGGTGTAATCGTAAGCACTTTTAAGTCTGTTTATTAGATGTTTTAGGTTCAAATCCTTCTAAAATGCAATGGAAGCTTTACATGTACCAAAAACGATAAGTAATCCAGTTTTGATTGTATCATAGTTTCTTAACATTTCACAAATTTAATACCATAATTAATTCCCTATTCGAACATACAAATTGTCGAGGGGGGGTGTCAAATGTGTTACAAAACTAGATATCATATATGTTGTCCATAGCGTAGTTGTAAGAATTTGAGTAGGTTTGATACCCAAGTAGTGATTTTCTATCATTTGGCTTAAGAACAACATATATGATATCTAGAACTTACTAATTAAGTTCAGTTTGAATACATAGCTAAATCAAGAATTCGGATTTATGTGCTCTTGATACATTTTGATCAAGTTTAACCTAGACTCCTAGAGTGAGATGTTGTATGAAATTATGTTTTGACCATCACTAATTGACACGAATCAGTTACATTAACCGTTAGAACTGAAATAAGTAAAAAAATGTGTTTTTATCATAAAAATAAGGTTTGTTATTGATGAATTATATAAATATAGACCCAAAATGCAAAGTTTCATGTATGGTTAGCCACTTAAGCTAACTTGATAAAGATATTTCAAATGATTAGCCATACTATCATGAATGTGTTTTGAGTTGTATAATAAATATGGGAAGTTATTAATTTAGATATGTGAATCTTGAAGTAAACATATTATAACATGTTAAGTTTTTAATTTGGATAGCCTAAGCGTGCCATTTGGTAGTTGATGTTCTTTGCTAGTGAACATGTGTTTAAAACCTTTAATCTTCAATGGCAAGGTCAGCGAACCTCACAATTGATGTTAGTGAACCTCATATGAGCATTTGAAGTGTTTCTGTGTGGTTTTGAAGTTCATTAACTTCACATTCAACTAAAGACTAAAAACCTTATATAATAATACTTTGGAATCTACAACTTTTTGTTCTGTCATTGAAAAAATAATATTTTTTATCATCTTAAAATTATAACCGTGAATCCAATCCTATGCTTATTGTGCAATGACTTTTAAAATGCATCAACTTTATCAAAGTATAAAATGTCAATAATTAGGTTTCGGGTAAGCCAGTGGAGGTCACATAGCATATAAGCATGGCCTGCGTTGTAAAAATTTAGGAAGTCCTAAAAGAAGTTTCATGCATTGCGATAGATAAAATCCAATTTTTTTTTAGAAAAGAATGATTTTTCTATGATAAAAATAGATTTTTTTTATAAAATATAAATCTTTATTTTTAACTAGAAATCTCCTTTAATAGTTAATACCGAAATGCTTTTGGACAAATGATACTAAGGTATAGGATATTGGGTAGATGTATTCCTCCCGAAATGGTGAGTGCTCAATACGTGGTTGATATAAAGTATAAATTTAGAAGTAGTACAAGAGAGTGTGGGTTGCCGTTGTCATGCAAGTAGGGACGACAACATGGCATTTATACCTATGGTTTTGCTCATGATAGTTGTGACATTCGTCAATTTCGGGTCTTGTTTGTATTTTTTTATTATGTAAACCGACCCGATTTGTAAACCGAAGCTTATGTTATAATCAAAATGATGGATTTATGTTACAATATTGTTTCACATTTGTTGGGTCATGAAAACATCCTACATTTATTTTTATTTTTATTTATTTATTTATTTATTTTAATTTTTTTTTTGTTTTGTGTTTTTGTCTTGATCCATTTTGCATGAAAACTCTTGTGTCTCACACCCATATTTGATCACCAACATTACCCTATATATACATCACCTTTCCTCTTCATTTTTCCTTGCTACAACTCCAAAAAAAAAAAAAACTCTCTCAAACATCAAAGATTCAAGGTTATCTTCTTAAGTGTTCTTGAAGGTTTTTAGTCTTTCATCTTAATTAGTTTATATAGCCTTATTAATACTTGTTTATGGTTGTGCAAAATATATATAATATACACCCCTTGTTTACCTTTGGTAGTTACTTCTCCGATTCCGGTCAGTGAGGTTTCAGACCTCATAAGGCAAGGCTTCATGGAGGACTTCGTGTCCTTCATATATATACATCTATATAACTTGTTCGTACATATTAATCTTGCTTATTTTAATTTGTTGGTCATGTTTACAAGTTCCATGGTTATGAGTTTTTAAGAGTCTATGCTTCGGTTTAACCGTAAATAGCTCTAAACCATAAACCAAACTTTGTTACTAGTTTTGTTAAATAATTGTTTAAACATACTTATTGTTAGATCTAAGTTTCTAAAATCATTTTTACAAATTCTATGGTTATGGGTTTGTAGAATCTTACCTCGGTCTTAACCCGAAACACGATCCGAACCGAAAACCGAACTTTTGTTTAAAGACTTTATTGTTAACTTTTGGTTGTAAAACTTAAAGTATTTTTTTTTTATTTGTACATTATTATACAAGTTCTTTAGTGTTTGGACATGTGGAAACCATCTATGAACTTGTTGTGAGATGGAAACCGAACCAAACCGATTCTTACTCGCTTAAGACACACAAGTGTGTTTTTTTTAGCCATCAAAACTTGTATATTTCTTTAAAAATTGTTACAAATTGATTTTTAAATATTTTCTTAAGTACTTGAAAATGTTGGATCCAACTTGATCTCATAACAAAATTTGAACAGACAAAACCAAACACTCGCTTAACGTGCGTTGTTAGTTCTAAAACAATGGAACTACATACTTGATTAAGTCTTATTAAATTTTATTGAGTTATCTCATAACATTCAATATTTTAGAAAGTTGACTTTGGGTTTGACCAATTATCAAGACCCGAACCGACAACCCGAACACTCGATAAAAAAAACCGTTTTAGTATCTTTATTCCAAAGGGATTTGCATTCTTGCATTTTACCCACCTTATTACTTAACATAGGTTGAGTAAATATTAAGGTTAGATACTTTAACCCGGTTTCGAGCAAACTTACCTTTTTAAAGGGTTATTATTATAAATTCTTAAATAGTTACATTTTAAACCTTGAACTTTAATTATTTACATTTGTCAACATTTATTTTGTTTAATGACCTTCAAGACAACCTTTCTAAATTCAAGACTTCTTTTCTTTTTAGGCATTGTGCGTTAAACTCGTCGTTCCGACAAATCTCCAAATTATCATCTTTCAAGTTTACTACTTGAAGGTGAGTACTCCATACCCCATTTTCCATCTTTTATTTTGGGGGTGACATTTCATACTTATTCAACAAAATGCTTTATATTTGAATCTTAAACCACAAACGTAGTTGTATACTTTACCTAAATAATTGCTCGATTTGGTGTTCTATGCTTATATGCCTATGTGTTTATCGCTTTTAGTTGGTGGAACTATAAAATCCTAGACTATTTGGCATCCTCTTATAGCAAGGTGTCGTTAACGTAATGCAATTAACGATAACTATAAAATCCTAGACTTTTTGGCATCCCCTTATAGCTAGGTGTCACTAATGTGTTTAGCGATATCTATTTATCCAAATTACCACTTTTATTTATCGTTTCGTATGCAAGTTTTGTGGCTATCTTTATTATATACTAATATGATTAAACTTATGAATTGCTCACCAACCTTTGTGTTGACAAACTTTATTTTATGAAATGTTGCAGGTTTGCATCTTGGTTGATTTATGATTGTGAAGAAAACGACATCAAACACCTTAGGATATTAGTAAAAATGAACAATATCAAATTTGCCATATTTTGTGATATCTTGTTTATGGTTATTTTATGGATAATTGTTATGTGACATTTTCGATGTTGTGAAATTAAATGAGTTTATTAAATACTGTCACTTTAATTAGTGTCATGTGCTTATGGACAATCGTTACACCTCGGCATGTTCCGCCGCCTTTGATCGGGGTGTGACAATAGTAGCGTGTTTACTAATTTGTCAAAGTATATAGATTAATTTGAAAGAACCGAAACTCACAAAAATATACAATTTTTCTCTTTCTCGAAACAAAATAGACTAGATTGTCGTTCCACTCAATGATAATGGAAAATAATATTACCCGAATTGTATTATGAAAGAAGAATAAGAATACTGTTGACAATGGTCAAACTAACATCTTTTGCTTTTCTACACACTTTTGTTTCGTTCTCTTTTATATAGTAATAATCATGAGTTTATGACAACATTAAAAGACAATAACCTGTCTCAAAAGTCAAAAGGAATGGAAACCTTAACCCTTTAAATGCATAGGATTAGAATATCACACTTCTAAAGCATAATGTGATTGTATAGATGACAGAACATAAAAAAGCTAGAACAAGACCCTCTCCAACAACAAATCTCCCCTTTCAAAGATCAAAACATTATTAATAGAAATAAATTTGATTCAATGTCTTCTGCATTCACAGAGGTTGAGATCTTCACTTCATTAAAAACGAAAGCACTTCTTGTTTTCCGTATGTACCACAATGTTGATAATATTATAGCCAACGAGCATTTTTATCTTTTTTGGGGTTTGTCGCACCTTTCATTTGACCCGTTAGTTAATGGATATTCAAAATAGATATTACGTTTTTGTTTTAGTTTGAGCCTAAAACTGACTTAAATTGGCCCATGCACATCTTTAACATAATACACGGAAATTTTGGGTCGACTCGAATAAGAAAAATTTAAAAAGGCTAAAAGATTCTGATTATTCTTGTGCTCTGGCTTGTCTTTGAGAGCCCAATCGTGGGTGCTTGAGGATCACATTTTGCGAGACAGTGGTATATGTGGGATGGATTCTGATTATTCTTGTGCTCTGGCTTGTCTTCGTGATATGATTCCAAACTTCGATTTTAGCAGTTTCTCTAACAAAGAGACCGCCCCCTCTAAAGCCCAGCATGCATTGGCGAGCACTCTTTTTAGTAAAATTGTTCACGACATGGAGTCACACTTTAACATGACAAGCAGACAAAAAGCCATTTTTGAGTGTCTACAAGCACCACATGCTCAAGATTTTCTTCTTGTTATCCCTATAAATGGGTTAGGCCAGCATATGTCTCCAGTGGAGTATCGTAGTATCCTTAAGTATCGCCTTATGATTCCTCTATTTCCGGTTGATGAGATATGTCATGTTTGTCGTAAAGCGTGTTTAGACTCATATGGGGAGCACGCGGTGCACTGTAAAGAGCTCCCGGGGTTCAAGTACCGACACGATCTGGTTAGGGATGTGCTCTTTGATATATTCAGGCGAGCTGGAATTTCTGTTAAGAAAGAAGCACCTGTGAATTTCCTGACTGACCCGTCGGAGGGAAGATCATCTCTTCGACCGGCTGACATTTTGGTGTTTGGATGGATAGGAGGGAAACACGTGTGTGTGGATTTAACAGGGGTTTCTCCTTTGGTGGGCTTAGGGAGTAGTGGTTTCGCGGTCGGTCAAGCCGCATTAAAAGCTGTTTCAGGTAAGGTGGCAAAACATGAAAAGGCGTGTCTTGACAACCAACATGTATTTATTCCTTTTGCTTTTGACACTTTTGGTTTGCTCGCGCCTGAAGCTGTGGAGCTACTTACCCGTGTTCAGCGGGTCATGCATAGTAATGTTATGACTCCAAGATCAGCAAATATAGTTTTTAAAAGATTGGGTTTTGCGATTCAAAAACGGGTAGCGGCGCAGCTTGTTGCCCGCTTGCCTTCTGTTTCGATGTAATCCAATAAACAATTAATACGGCAATTATTGTTTTTAAAAGATTCAATCATTTAAATGTATATTTATTAATGAAATTTATATAATTTGGATTGAGTATTAGAAAAACATAATTTAAATTAAAATACGTTCAAAATTTTTGTGTGTTCAAATTCGATTTAAATAATGAACCCGTGTAACATATATTACTCTGACCTTTGACGCTAAGCTTGTGTCCCGAGTCCTGACGAATCTAGAACTCCCCTCCGTATTTTATTTTCACTTGTTTAACAATCATCAATTTAAACACCATAACAATTAACAAATAACTTAATATTATGAAATATTACTCATTAAATTTAATTTCAATTAAGTCTTTATTATTAAAAGAGGATCAACGATCTGCAATAGAAAATTAGAAATGGATGATTTCCTCTGGTTCTCCTTTTCAGTGAATGTGAAGGTTGTATTAAAAACAGGGCCATACTCAGTCCACACCTTAAAGGGATGAGCTTTTAGTTTTTGACATGTAATCAATTTGACTCATGGGTTGTACCCTAAAGCCCAAATGCATTGGATGGTTTGTACGTTTGTCTATAGAAAGTATAACAACCTTTGGGTTGTTTGACTATGTCTCGTAATTATTAAGTTTCAGAGACATGCCGAATGACCTTTAAATCATTGAGACCCTTTATTTTTCAGCACAAGATTATTGACAACTCATAGTCATGAAAATTTTGATGAGTTCTAATGTAAGTGTTAGAGTTTGTGTAAACTATGTCAACACGCGTCGAGACTAAACATTTATTTTGAGATAAACGAATAGTGTCGTCGTGATTTTTTTTCTCATGCGTTTCACTATGCTCTAAAATATTAGACTATTGTGAAATCTTGTTGGTTTAAATTACAACATGAGTATACAGAGGAACAAAAAAACTTAATCTAGGGTTTAGGAATAGGGAGGTATTTAGGGAAATCATATTCATAGGGTAAGGATTAACGCGACTCAAATATTTAGAAGAAGATGATGATGTGGAATTGGAATTAACGAAGTTGCTAGGAGATAACTTTTAATCGATGCATGATTGCATAAACCACTATCAATAGGGCCGGTTCAAAATACTCAAACACTCTTTTAAATTTTTTTTAAAAACTTCCCATTATATATATTTTTTAAAAATTCCTGAACACTTATAATCTCCGGGGCAAAAAAATTTTTAAAAATTCCCGGTGTGATATATATATATAATACCCGACACTTATAATCCCATTATTTTTACAATACTCACACACTTTTTAGACCCAATTTTTTTAAATTACCTAAACACTTACAGGTCATTAAAAATTGAAAGAGACATGTTACTTTTTATTAATCCATAAAAGGTAAATAAATAGAAAAAATGAAATGAATAGCCGAGATAACAACAGCATCGACTTCGAACACCAATGGTCATGGTAGCATCTGTAGAAATGAGTTTTTTAAAATTGTAGTTATTGAATTCTTATTTACAATCCATAATGCCCCAATAAATACTTAGCGGGTTGGTGATCATAGCTATCAAGAACAGAATATTAGAGAGCATAAATGATAATGAGTTGATTCACCAAATTGCCATCAAGAATGTTTTGTGAGCTTCACAAATCCTCGGTTAGCTATTAGCTTATTCAGTATGTCATAAAATCATTATAATACAATTATTTTGCTAATTGTTATATTTATTGTCATAACTTTAATCGTCATTTAAAAAATTGTTTACATTATTTAGTACGCTAAGGCTTAGAAAACATATTTTTTCGGTTCGTCAGGGCACGCGAATTCTCAGGCTCGGCCTTGACTATCAATAGTTTTCAAAGAGCACACCTAGAAAGCCAAAAGTTTGAGTCCACTTCATGTGTTAACGAATGGAGGTACTTCAAACACAAAGTCGTGTGGCAATTGGAATGGGTCACTATATAATTATTATAACCATTAAGTAGAAAACAAACGAATGGTACCTTAAGCCCATTTAAAAAAAACTAAAAAAATAAAAAATCTTGTTTTTAGATGGAACAAATTGATTCCTATGAAAGTGAATATCCTAGATTTGCGGGGGTTGAAAACTCGGATTCCTACTCGATCTAATTTAGTTCCTTAAAAAAATAATAATTGCTAAAAAGAAATTATGATATATTGAAGAAGTGGTCATAACAATACATGGAACACATATGTTTATATATGCATTTAACCAACATAACTACCAAGTGTAACTACCATGTATATTTAGTGTAGATGGTATATCTGATTTTATAACTCTCCTCCTTAGATATGCATTACTGTCCATTTTGCACTATTAACAACATGCTTCAGGATGATGTTAATTAGGTACTTCAGGACCTATGAATAAACTGATACTGCTGGATCGGTTATGTTGCCTCGTTAAAAACCTTACTAAAAAAACCCAATGGGACAAAATTTAGTCAAGGAAAAGAGTACAGCATGTATAGTGCTCCCCCTCAATTTAACTAACGTCTTTCAATCTTCGAAGTCCGATCATTTGTTATAATTTCTCAAAACTGCTTCTAGGTAAAGATTTTGTGAATAAGTCAGCTAGATTTTCACTTGACTTGATCTGGTGAACTTCAATTTCCCCTTCTTTCTGCAAGTCATATGTTGAGAAGAACTTTGGTGAGATGTGCTTTGTTCTGTCAACTTTGATGTAGCCTTCTTTGATTTGAGCTATACAAGCAACATTGTCTTTATAGATAACCGTCGGCTCTTTCTTGATTTGTTCTAATCTGCATGCTTCTTATATGTGATTAATCAATAACCTTAACCATACACATTCTCGACCGGCATCATATAATGCTATCAGTTTCGTATGATTTGAAGATGTTGTTGTAAGTGTTTGCTTAGTTTACTTCCATGAAATTGCGGTGCCACCATAAGTAAATACATAACCTGTTTGAGATCTTGCTTTATGTGGATCTGATAGATAACCAACATCAGCATACCATACCCAACAATCTGGGACTTGTCATTCTTTTGAAAGAAAAGACCTAAGTCTTGTGTCCCGCGAAGATATCGAAATATATGTTTTATTCCAGTCCAATGTCTATGTGTTGGATTTGAGCTATATCTTGCTAGTACATGAACTGCGAATGCAATATCAGGTCGCGTGTTATTTTCAAGGTACATAAGGGCACCGATTGAGCTTAAGTATGGTACTTCTGGACCAAGTACTTCTTCTCCCTCTTCCTGAGGGCGGTATGGATCTTTATGTGGATCCAACGGTCGATGAACCATAGGTATGCTAAACGGATGGCCTTTAGTCATATTGAAACAAACTAACATCTTCTGGATGTAGTTTGACTGGTGGACGAATGTGCCATTGTACAAATGCTCAAACTGCAGGCCAAGGCATAATTTTGTCAAGCCAAGATCTTTCATTTCAAATTATTTATTTAATAACTGGGCAACTTTCTCTATCTCTTCAGGAGATCTTATTATGTTGATATCATCAACCTAAACTGCTATTATGATAAACTTTGAGTATGATCTTTTTATAAAGACACATAGACTGATTACATCAACCCATAAAATATTGGGTTGGGTCATAAATGTATGTGTTTATAACACTCTCCTCATACGTTTATATTATACACTATCAACATTATACTACTGGATAATGTTGGCTCGGTTCTTCTGGACCGATATTAACTAATACTGCTAGATTAGTTATGTTGCCTCATTAAAACCTTATTAAGAAAACCCAGTGGGACGGTTAAGGAAAAAGAGTACAACATGTGTATTTCTCCCCCTTCAATTGAACATAATATCTAAATCTTTAAAAGTCAATCTTCTTCCTGTATTTTCTTTATGAGACAAAACCATGTCTTGAGTCCTTTAAGGATATTAACTTATCATGTAATACGCTAAATGATGTTTCATTGTTAAAAACTTTACTAGGAAAACCCGGTGGGATAAAACCGTAGCTAAGGAAAACAAACGTGCACCGCGTATTTTAAATAATAAACAATATGCTTCAGGATGCTATTAAATAGGTACTTCAGGACCTATAAGATAAGCTGATGCTATTGGATCATTTATGTTGCCTCATTAAAAACCTTACTAATAAAACCTCTTAGGACAAAACTTAGTGAAGGAAAAAAGAGTACAACATATTAAACTAAAATTATGTTTCACTAGCATATACATTGAGAAAGCAATGTTAATATCTTGATATTTATAAGATACATTAGGGCATTGACCAAGTTTAACCATGGTACTTCTGGACCAAGTACATATTCGCCTTTTTTTTCGGGGATGGTCAAGATCCATATGTATATATAGCGATCAACCAATCACTAGTGTGCTTAGTGAATCAACTTTATCCGTTATCAAAATATGTTAACATCTTCAGGATGTAATATGATTTACAGATAAATATGCAATTACGCATATACTCGAGTTGCTGATCGAGGATTAATTTAGTTGCGTCAAGTTATTGCATATCAAAATTTTCTCTTAAATAGTTCGACAGAGTCTCTCGATGATGTAGGACATCATCACTGTAAACTGCGATTATATGAACTTTTAAGAGTGAAATTCTGATAAATGCATATGACTCATTTGACTAAACTCATACCCTTTATTAAGATGTCTATAGAGTCGTTTGTACCACATACGACTAGTTTTATTGAGACCAAATAAAAATCTTGAGATTCATATCTCGGGGTATTGATTTTAATGCTTCAGGCATTTTTATCCATACAAGGATATTCATGTATATGTAATGTTCAATTGTCACGTACAAATATACAGTGATAACATACATAACTTTTATCCGAAGTCCTTATGAAATTGCGAGGCTGTTTAAAACATCTAATGGTTATCGCATCCACTACAGGGGAATACGTTTCCTCATAATCAACTACTGGGATTTGGGAAAACAATCATTGTGTTACAACTTGTGCCATACATCGCAAATCTCATTCTTTTCGTTCCTTTTTATTTTAAGGACACCCATTTATAACCTACTGGTTTGACGTCTATGGATGTTCGAACTACAGTGTTTTGCTTGTCATACAATTCTCGTTTAGCCTTCAGGGCATTTTGCCATTTTGGCAGTCATCTCTGTGTATATACTCTTACAGAGTTTTAGATTCGTAATCTTTTTCATCGATTACATCTGTAGCTATAGCATATGCAAGTATTTCATTAGCGCGCGTTACATGTAGGTTCCGAATTGTACCTTTGTACCTAATTTGTAGAGATCTCATATCGATTTAATACCTGTGTTTCTTCTGGAACTTTATAGATTATATTAGTCTCTTCTAGGACATTTAGTTCTTCCAGGGTTTTATTATTTCCTTCTAGAAATATATTGGTCTTTTCTGGGACTTTAATTCGAGCAAATGAATTTGATACTAGTATATGTGACATTGTCACTTTATATGTGCTTTATGAATGCATCTAGTAACTCTTTAGTTACTCTTCATAAATGTATGACATATTTGACTTCAGATTTATATTGATCTCTTCCGGGATCTAAACATGATATTTGTGATGCATTTCATATTATTTCATATATAACCAGACTTTTCATTTATTCTTATCTCTCCCTAAGACTAGGAACATTGTTTCATTAAAATGACAATCAGCATACCTTGCTGTAAACATGTCTCCTGTCAATGGTTCTAAATATTTAATTATAGACGGAGAGTTAAAACCAATGTAAATGCCCAGTCGTCTTTGTGGTCCCATTTTATTACGTTGTGGTGGCGGTATTGGTACATATACCACACAACAAAAAATTCTTAGGTAGGACAGACGTAGTTCTCCTTCGGAGACCAGTTGTAATGGGGAATATTCATGATCAGCCATTGGCCTTAATCTGATCAGTGCAACGTCATGCAAAATAGCATGACCCCATGCAGAAGAAGGTAGTTTGCTTCTCATCAGGAGTGGTCTAGCGATTAATTGTAATCTTTTAATCAACGATTCAGCTAAACCATTTTGTGTGTGAACATGAGGCACTGGATGTTCAACATTTATCCCAATCGACAAACAATAATCGTTAAATGATTGCGATGTAAATTCTCCTGCATTATCCATCCGGATGTTTTTAATTTGATTTTCCGGGAAATGAGCTCTCAATTGTATGATTTGAGACCGAGTAATAAGTTTGCCTAGAGAGCATGTTACACATGATAAATCTTGTGGTGGCAAAACTTTTAAGTTTTTAAGAGGGTGCCCGCTTACACTTTTGATTATTCGTTTCATCATTATGCTACCAGGGTGATCTAGTCGGTCATGCCATATATTGAATGTATCTTTATCTAATACCTTCCGGTTATTAACCATATATATATATATATTTAATGTATTGCCAAAAAATATATATATATTTTGTGAAGCGCATAACATATAAATTCGTTTTGTGTATTTATTGATATTTATATGTATAATTGTATATGGATGAATTTGGTGCATATACGTGTCCTTTATGTTTTATGGATATATTTTGTTATTTTTAGCCTTTCTTACAATTACAGTTGGTGGGTAACTGCCATACCACTTATGTGATCTTGGATACTGTCACCGCCATTCAAATTCCGCCGTGATAACGTATTATATAATAAATATGGAAGGGATGGGTGGATTATTAGTGAAAGAATACATATTACATCTCTTTCATATACCACTTGTATATCACAAATATATCATATCTTGAAGGGCCTATTAATATCTTTGGGCTTGGGCTTGGGCTTGGGCTTGGGCTTGGGCTTGGAATATAATTTAGGCATGGGCTTATATATGTGGGCGTATTCTGTTAATAATATAAATGGAACACACATTTTTTAAGGGTTTATTAAAGAAACGGTTCTGCAGACAACGGAAAGAAAAATAAACACAGTGGCACTCCGTCATAACCGCTGTCACAAACCGCTTCGTCATAACCGCCACCACAGTAATCCACTGTCACCGTCACCATATCACACCGCCGGAACCTAACCAACTGCCGTCACTGAAGTCGTCGGAGTCCATCAAAACGTCTGCGCCGTCGCCGGATTAAGGTTTTCGTTCTTCCGGATTTGTTGTTTCGCCGGAAAACCGTCTGGTCACCGGAAAGCCGAGGATTTGGAGCAGCCGGATTCGTTCTTCCGTCACCCATTAGATTCAGATTCAGGTTTTCATTGTTTCAATTTTAGTGCCGAATTGATTGATAGGAAAGTGGGTTTGGTTCCGTTAGGTATTGGTTTTAACTGTATTGTTCGCCGCATATTTATACACTTCCGGCAAAGGTTTATTATTATTATTATTATTTATTTTTTATTTTTTATTTTTTATTTATGTTTTGGATAAAGATGAATTGAATCTTGGTGCGTGATGGCATGCAAGTTGTGCAGCAATATTTTTATATTAAATTATGTGTTGGATTTCTGTTCATGATGTTTTAAACATCAGTGTTCGGTTTTTGGTTTAAAATTGGGCAGACTACTTTAGGCATTTTAAAATATACTAATTAAAAACCTAAGTTTGGGGTATTCTAAATACACAAATCAAAAATTTAATTTGGGGCATTCTAAATAATGTAAAACAAAGAAGGATTGATATTCAGTATCCGGATGATGAATACGCTAATGAACCCTTGTAGAGAGCAATTTTCGTGCTGATAACGTGAAAAGAAATTATGATATATTGAAGAAGTGGTCATAACAAATACATGGAACATATATGTTTATATATACATTTAACCAACATAACTACTAACCGTAATTACCATGTATAGTTAGTGTAGATTGTATATCTGATTTTATAATAATTGCAATGGTTAACAAGATTTCAACCAATGACCCACTTACCCAGCCTAGTAGGAGTTACCGAGTTAGGAGGACTAATTATGAGTTATGACACAGATTTGTTTTGGATGGTGTTAGTCCTGGCCCAAAATACCTAGCCCATTACAAACAAACAAAGACTCAAATCTTCAATGCCTGATGCCTCAAGTCAGAATTTTCCTTTTTTCCTTAAGAAAATTAACCAGCTACTCGTTCGGCCCACCCCCACCTTGGGCTCCCAATATAGGAGGCCTACTTAAAAATAAAAATCACTAAAAATGATTACGTACAAATCTGATTAGCATGACATTGATCAACTGCGAACTCATGTATCGTCATCAAAACATCCGGTTTATGACGAATATATTTAAAACACGGCCACTACGCAAGAATATAGCATCTTTCTCTTAAGTCATGTGTAGTGGGTGTTAACCCTACTCCACGTCAGCAATAATAGGTGTGAAACACCATTACAAAAGGTGAAGGTAGAGGCGCCAAGCCCAAGGGCATGCCACGCTGGTTGAGGGCGTGAGGGGCTCTTGAACATGGAACCACCATTAGTTCATCCATCAAATGCATGCTTAATCTTTTTTTTTTTTTTTTTTTAAGTTTTTTAGTTTTTTTTTTGTTTTTGGTTATTTTATATAATTAATTAGCTAAACCATTACATATATTTAATGGTTAAGTTAGTGAATGTTTCTCCGACGTGAAATAACGTGACGGTAGATTTTTATTTAAGTCTTATGATAAGGTAACATTATTATTGCACCTCTAGTCAAACCATTTTAATCTTCCAATGGTATGCCTTTAAAAATTGATAACCGCGTGTTTTTTGTCTTGTTAGTTATGCTTTGTTTTCTAGGTTTTTTATTTATTTTGTTTGTTACTTATTTCTCCCTTTTACCTTTTTTAGCAATTGTCCTATAAGGTGTTTTGTTTGTCGTATTTTATATAATACTAGTTTTAGAGCTTGTGTCACATACGAGATAATTCAAATTATAAAATTAGAAGTAAAACAAATAATTACATAGCGTATATGAAAAAAATGTATTACATCTATACTTGTATTTATACAATATGTACATAAATTGATTTTATTTATATCACAAAATGATTTTTTAAAATAACTTAATAAAAAAAATGTCTGTGCAAAAACGTACCCAAGAATGCTTTTTTCTATTGAAAAATTCATTCTCGGTGTCATATATGTATAATTGAAAGATTTTTGGTTATGAACCAATTTCAGATATAAGACTTCTCAAACGATAGTAGTTCTAATCAATCAGCCTAAATACAAAAGGAGCGTTATCTTTATTGATATATTTATCAATTTACCACTCGTTAAAGGAAAGTAGAACATTAAATTGTAACAATGGATGTTCTTCAAAAACTATATTTTTCTGAGCTATACCATGAAAAAAATTTTGATAAGTTTCAGAGGGCTTCTCGACTTTGTCATAATAACAACATAAAAAATAACATATTAACCCATTCAAATTTGTGATTATTTTGTTTTATTTAAGCATTGTTTTGCATGACATGCTTCTCATACAACGTTCTGATCACCATTGAAGGAAAAATTAATGTTGACATAAATATTTCAAATTTGATAAAAGTTAAGCATTGATGGGCATGCGGGTGACATGTCGAAAGAGTTTGCAATCTTTTCTTAAATTTTAATAGTTGAGAGAAGAATAGTCAGTTTGCCAAATCCTGAACCCTTTGATTATTTCAAAAAATACACTTAAAAATAAATTTAAAACCGGAATCATGTTTAAAATTTCAACTTTCATATTTTTGACATTTTAAAGTCAACACTTTGAACCCATAATAAATTTGACGATAAATCTATTTTGCATTCTCAAACTTTTAAAAACACTCAAAATTTTCATTTTTGACCCGTAATAAATTTTGACCCAAATGTAGTTAACTATATCAATCAATCTATTTATCAACTTTTGACCCATAAAATCAAATTTAAGTTCCCAAAAAAAACCCGAAGCAATTTTCATTTGAGAAACATGATTTGTTGTTGATTTTTGAAATTCATTAATTATTTTGAAACATATAGTAAAATAATATGTTAATATTTATATTTATAAAAATATATGGATATTATATAAATATAGTGTAAAAGGAAAGTAAATAATTATTGATTTATTACATGTATTAGGTATATTAGTTTTTGAGGGAAAAAATTGTGAGAATTAACCAAAACATGACAAGTATTCACATTTATTTTACTTTATTCGAATACTAGTTTTAGAGCCCGTGTCATACACAGGGTAATTTAAATTATAAAATTACAAATAAAATAAATAATTACACAGCGTATATGAAAAAAATGCATTACATATATGTTTGTATCTATACTATGTGTACATAAATTGATTTTATTTATATCACAAAATTAATTTTTTAAATGAACTTAATTAATCAAAAAATGCTCGTGCAAAAATGTACCCGAGAATGGTTCTTTCTATTAAAAAATTTATTGTCGATGTCATACATGTATAATTGAAATAAATTTGGTTATGAACCAATTTTGGAAATAAGACCTCTTATACGATAGTAGTTCTAACAACTCAGCTTAAATACAAAATGAGCGTTACATTTATTGATATATTTCTTAATTTACCACCCATCAAAAGAAAGTAGAACATTAAATTATAACGATAAATGTTCTTCAAGAACTATATTTTTTTAGCTACCCCATGAAAAGGATTTTGATAAGTTTCAGAGAGCTTCTTGACTTTGTCATAATGGCAACATAAAAAATAAATGCTAACCCATTCAATTTTGTAAATATTTTGTTTCGTTTGAGCATAGTTTTGCATGGCATGTTTCACATACAACATTTTGATCACCATTGAAGGAAAAGTTAATGTTGACATAAATATTTCAAATTTGATAAAAGTTATAATCATTGATAGTCAATCTTTTATTAAATTCTAATAGTTGAAGGAAAAGTAGTCAATTTGCCAAATCTCGAATCTTTTGATTATTTCAAAAAATTGCCTTAAAAATAAATTTGAAACCCGAATCTTATATAAAATTCTAGGTTTCATACTTTTAACATTTTCAAGTTAACACTTTGAACCCATAACAAATTTGACAATAAATCTAGTTTGCATTCTCAAACTTTTAAAAACGCTAAAGAGTTTCATTTTTGACCCGTAACAAATTTTAACTTAAATGTAGTTAACTTGTACCAAAAAATCTATTTACCAACTTTTGACCTATAAAATTAAATTTAAGTTTCACAACAAACCCGAATCAATTTTCATTTGAAAAACATGATTTGTTGTTGATTTTTGGAATTTACCAAGTATTTTGAAATATAAAGTAATATAATATGCTAATAATTATATTTATAAAAATATATAGATATTATATAAATATAGTGTAAAAGGAAAGTGAATAATTATTGATCTATTACATATATATTAGTTTTGGAGGGAAAAATTTATGAGAATTAACCAAAAGATGACAAGTGTCTACATTTATTTTACTTTATTAGAATAGGTAGATAGGTAGATTTCACTTATGCCCTTTACAAAAGTAAAAAAAATTGAAACCGGGCCACTAAGCATTTATTTGGGCCGCCGGTCTGAACCTGTTTGTTTTCCTTGGTCAAATTATTCAAAATTCATATGCTTTGTTAGTTCCAAGCTAGTGTTCATTGTCTTTTGATACAAATTTTAGATAAATCGGTTATAAAAACAACGAAAACAAAAATAAAACTTATCTTGTGTTCATATACAGATTCTCGCTCAAAGCCAAACGATTACGATACATTGATAGGTTATCGGGCAACATCAACAACAGTAAGAGTACACACAGCTTGGGTCGGTTTTCTTTTACAACCGAAATAGTTTAGCTTCTGGTTCGGCCTTTTTTTTGTTTGTAGTTTTAAATTAAATAGTTTAGGATTTCCAGTAACAACGGTTTCCAATCCGGTTTTGTTGGGATTAATGGTTTGGTTAATATACATAAGAACATGAAAACCAAACCAATATCCTTTTTGTATTTTATTTAAGATTTGAAGAACCTAGTCCTCCTTACTTGACAAATCTCATATGACATGTTTTTCTTCCTCTTTCTTAATGATAAGACACTTCAATAATTGGACTATTATCTATTCTATGTTTTCTCAAATTAATATAAATGCCACTGATTAGATTAAAGAAACAACTACAACGAGCATCTTAAGTTAAATATTTGCAAATAACATGATACCAAGTTTATATTAGAAGATATATTATTGAAGATCTTTGAATATCTTCAATAGTATATCGTCTAATAGTTTAACGATTTTATATGATTGGGTTTAGGTTCTCTTTACAATTTTAAAACTAAAAATTAAACAAATCATGGCATTTAGTTTCTAATACTAAAAACCAGGTTAAACAAGTTTGGTTTTGGTTTTTGTTTGGATTTTGATTTGGTTTTCCTTTTTGTTTTTTTTTCCCGAACTTAAATAGGGGTTTGTTGGTCCTCAGCCACTAGATTTATCAGCTCTATATACAAAATTTAAGTTTTTCTAAGCAACGTGAGTTGAACATCTTAACTCTAAAACAATAAATCGTGGAACTAATTCAACTATGTTATTTTATTATTTTTATAGTTCGTTAAAACGTATATTTGGAAACAAAATAATGTATTTACCTCAAAATAAATAATGTGGGCATTTAACAAAATAATAAAGCTAGAATCATGATTTTTCAAAAGTTGACAAAATACTATATTTTTCCCCTTGTCATTTATCAGAAAGTGCATTAAAAAAAAGAGGAATATGGTGCATTACTTTCCAATTATTTAATTGTTGGAAATAATTAATCAAATATGGCAAAATGGGTTTCACATTCTCTTTACATGATTTTTGCTTCCCATTATAATAACAAAAGACGCCACTAAAGTTAAAAACTTAGTGGGTCTCGTATGATTTGCTACAATCGTTTCAAAATTCGTAAACATATGCCTTTTATTTACAAAGTATCTTTAATATATATTTGGAATTGTATAACCATAAAATTATATTAATTGAATGATCATAAATACTTAAACAGTCTATTTTTTAAACGAGCCCACTGACCCATTTAATTATCTTCATTCCACCAGTATCGAATACCAGCCTTAGGAAGACGTCCACCATATATGTGAAAGCCTCGTTGCTTAACCTGAAAGTCAGAAGCCCCTTAACTTTTTCTTACAAGTAGGACTTGTACCCAATGCCTTCTTATTTTCAAATTGAAATCTTTGAATGCATCATAAATCATATCAACCATAAACTATGGATCATTGACCGAACGTAAATAGTTATTAAATTTTTATTAATGTGCTATTATTTAATAACTATCTATAATATATATAAAGAAGACCCTAAAATCCTAAGTGTCGCGATGTGGTCGCTCCCCCTTTTTATGGAAGCCACCAGATTGCTTGATTTTTAAATGGAGGCCTCTCATTGATTTAACCTAAATTCATGGGTATGAGTCTTACCAAAACCAGATAGCTCTTAAACGGATTATAACATCTTATTAAATTAAAAATTAATCTTACCAATTATTTGATATGAAAATCATATAAAATAGGGATATACTAAACTTTAATATCCAATTTAAAAAGAAAAATATACTATTTATAATTAATAAACAATTTTATAATAAAAAACATAAGCGGGTCATGGGTCACCAAATCCAGATAGCTTTTAAACGGGTTATAACATATCACTTATTTACGAAACCCTTTCATTATCAAACCCTAAGTATATTATTAAGTTTCTTACAATAAAGAAAATTAAAATCCAAAAAATAAATATTAAAAAACGAAAAATGTAAAACAACCATTCTCTCAAGCCATCAGATTGTTTTATTTGTAAATGAAGGCTTCTCACGCATTTGTCCCGAATTCACGGGTAAAGGTCTCACCAAACCCAAATAGCTCTTAAACGGGTTATAACATCTTATTATATTAAAAAATAATCTCATCAAATATTTGATATGAAAATGCTATAAAATAGGGATATGCTAAAAATTAATATCATATTTTATTTAAAAAAGTATATAGTTTATAATTAGAAAACAAATTTATAATAAAGAAAATAAACGGGTAATGGGTATCACCAAACCCAAATAGCTTTTAAACCAGATTTTAGCATATCATTTATTTGTGAAACTATTTCATCATCAAACATCAAGTATATTAATTATTAATTTTTTTACAATAAATAAAATTAAAATCCAAATATACATATATAAATATTAAAAACGAATAATGTAAAACAATCCTCGTATTACGGGGATAAAATCTAGTTTTAATATATAGCATCTGGCTATGAAATATTTAACAGAAGGTTACTAATTACGCCCACTCTATATTCACTTAATTAATAATTCTAAAATTATATATGTAAAATAGAAATATATTAATAATTATTTTTTACAAGCTATGCATTTAAAGCATCTACTTAATATATATAAAGATAAACGCCACCACATCCCCTCCCTCTTTGACCCTTCGATTATTAACCTTACCGCCCATTCGTCATGGTGTTTACCTCCCATACATGCCCACTAAGCTTCCAAAACCGATGCCAGATTGGTGATGATGTGGGTTTAACGCCGGTGGGCTTAAAGCTTGCAACAAATAGCCTAACTAGTAGTAAGGTTGAGTGGGTGATATGAGGACAAACATCGATAGAAATATTGCTCCAACTCCAAACTAACTAGCCACATAAATTAATTTTAATTTAATGATGTATTCAAACAATAAAATACAAACATCTTTATTTGAATAGAAAAGGACAAAAAAAAGATAGGGGGATGGATGGGAGTACTAACTTTCTTCCTAGTTGGGTCCATATATAATTGAACGCATGATGATTGAAATTTTGGCACAAATAGGTGGCTATTGACCGAATTCGCACAACAAGACAAATAATGTTCCTACTTCTTCACCCCAAATATTTCATACGTATTTATTTAAGACATATCGTAGTTATTATTAATTAATACACTTCTTTGACAAAAGGACAATACATGTATGTGATACATCACGAGGATCTGTTTATGTGGTCGAAGTGGACACGTATTATATATCTTATATTTAAAAATATGGAAAAAAAAAATTAAAACAAGTTAAAAGTTGTTCCAAGTCTATAAAATATTTTTTGATACAAATTCATATATGCCTCAACTAGCATTAAAAATATCATATATACTCAAACAATATCATATATATATATCCTTTTAAAGAAATTAAAGCTGGGCATATATAATATCTTTAGTTTTGATTGGGTGTATATAATATTTTTTATATTTGTAAAGGTATATATATGTACTAATTCATAATTTTTAATACATTATGACTTGTTTATATTTTTAAATTTAATATTCAGGAACAAGTGTTAAGGTCTAACCCGTTTTGATTGGCAACATAAAGTAATAAATATAATCCATCAATATACTTTATCTATACTTGCCACCTCTACATGAGTTAACCCTTAACCCCTTATCAAATGATTTGAGATTAAATATCAGAGAACAAGAAAGACATAACCGTTTTGATTGGTAACAAACTAATAAATTTAATCCATCAAGATGCATTATCTATCTTTGTTGTATATATTTTGGGTAGTCTATAACCCAAAATCAATCAATTAAACAAACAAACAAACAAACCTGATAATCTTGTATGTCATTATAGATGAAGAAATTGTAACCTGGATTATTCTCTGAATCGTGTAATCACTATCAGATAAACCTATTTGTGGGTTACATACAATGATTTATCGGATAAGACAGAGAATTTCTGTACATAGAATTGAATTTTTATTGTTATTGATGAAGATCTAGAGAGAAACCAGTAACCATTGTTCTCCCTATCTATGTGTCGATGAGAGATCATTGAAAAACTGCCAGGGAAAATCTCTGATTAATATCTTTTTATTGATTCCCACATGAGCCCAAACAAAATAATTATAAGCCCATCTAATATTAGCCTTAAGCCCAAGTAAATTACTTACTTAAACCCAAGTATATATTCCAATTATAAAGCCCAAATAACATTAAAATTAAATCGAGCCCACACTCCCGCGTCACCTAACTCGTTTAATATCTAACGTTATTTTCTCGATCGACAAGTTAATCCAATAACACTAAAATAACCAACAATCTCTCTGCTTGACATGTCTACATGAGTTATCCCTTAAACCCCTTATTATTATGTGATTTGAATGTATAATGAGAACTCGGATTTACACGTCACTAAAGAGTCACTAAAGAAATTTAGAACTAAATCGTTTACTTTTTAGTATGGAATGGATAAAAAGGAAGCAACATATTCAAAATAGAAAAGTATATCAGAAAGAAATTCAAATATAATCTATTACACATACATAACAAATCTTATATAGATAATCAAAATCTATTGATATATTTAATACATCATAAATTAAAAAATCATAAGAAACGTGTAATAAATATGCGGTGAGTTTAACCAATATAATGTATTATTATTAAAACAAAAGGTGAAATTGTTTGTGCCCTTTTCATATTTCTATTTATGTATAATCCAAAGACTAAAGACGTTTTATGTAATGTAATATTAATAAAGCTTGATATGACCGAGGTTATTGCAAGTAACAAGCTTCCAAAACATCATATTGTGGGCTGCACGTCACCTTTGTTGGACCCAACACTCCAATTTAAGGCTTTGAAAGTGACGGAATAATCCCTATCCTAAATTCCAAAATGATATATCAACCGAAAAAACAAATGAATATAATATCATTTCTTAAATCACTTTAATTCACAATATAGAACATACCACGTAATGATTTATAAAGTAATATATTTTATGTAGCTAGCTGTTGTTTAAACTTTAAAGAACAAACAAACAACTTTGAATTTATGCACCAATGCTTGATTTTTGCACAACTAAATTCCCTCTAATATACTATATACATAATAACATATATCTCATAATATATGTTTTTATTATATTCATTTGATAGTTAAAGTGCTTTTGAGGCAGAAGATGAAGGGTCCTCAACCCACCTCAAAGAAATCAGAACCTCCGTAAAAGGGTCTACATTTTCCGCGGAGCAATGGCACCTATCTATAAGTCCACGCCTTGAAAGAGCATGACGTTGGCAAAAGCCCCATCTTACGCCACACGCCACTAATTAGATTATAAATGGTAAGACTCTAAGATCATCTAGGTATTTTACAAAAAGGAAGTATGTTGGTGAAAACGACATCCAGCCAATAAGAGGACGACAACACATCATTAACAGTACAACATGATACACACGTCACCATTAATTAGCTGTTTTATCCACCAACTCCCCATGCCTCACCGATTGGTGGATCTCCTGTCACAACAGTTTGCCCCACCTTCTTCTCCTCCCTTTCGGCTATAAATATTATCATAACTCCAACGGTAAGAGGATTCTCTTCTCAGTTTAAGTATCCTGTTGGTACTTAGCTCTCTCATATTTTTCTGTTACCCATACTGGTTCTTACGCCAGGGCGTAGTTACGAGACCCCCCCCCCCCTTCTCCTTCTCGTAACGAGCTTACGATGTTCTGTTTTATAGGTTTAACCACTCCGATTGACCGGATTATACACCATCCACGCGGGAAACACAAGCTTTAACCTAAGGACTAACAACCTAGGCCGAGAGTTGAATTAGTGTTTCTTCATAGACTTTTACCTTCCTGGACTTTCTAACAGGATTATGAGTTTATCTACATAATTTAGTTTAGATCTAGATTTGTGAAAGTCTTGAAACCCTAGACACGGTCTAACTAGACAATAGGTTTAGTGGGCAACACTTACGAGGGACATATTTTCTATACATTAACACCATTAAACTACAAACTCTTTAGTATTATTGTCTCTTCTAAAATCTATACTCGTAACCTAGTCCCTCAACAATGATTTTAACTATTATTAATTATTTAAATAATATATTATGAGCTAGTGATGGAGTGATAAGGAAAAGACTTGGTGTTCCATGTGACGCATGTTCAGTTCCTGCCAATAGCATTTAGTTTTAGAGGCACCAGGGTGATGATGGGAGATTAGGCAAGTGGGTGGCTTTCACTATTAGATCCTTGAACTGATCGAGTTTTATCTCATCGCACTGTCGTGTCTTTGGGCGATTGTTCACGGACGTTTGCCTTATGTGAGGGTTTTTCCCGGATCGAAAGACGAGTGTCTCCCGACACGGTTAATTTTTAGACAGTAACCTATTTGAATGATCCATTGGCCGTTCAAAAAAAAAACTTAATGATTACAACTAAGTCAAACGACGAAAGAAAATTAGAACTCATAAACAACAGTAACATTACATGTGAAGATATTGCATGGAGAATTTGTAAGGTAAATTCCACTTCTTTGCAAAAATGGGTTTTTGATATGATTTTACTTTTTATCCTGATCTTAGGGATATTACGTTAGTATCATATATTAGAAACTATGTGATGTATTTCATCTCTATATTTGGAAATTTAAGCTTACGTTATTTGATGATAATTTACATTTCGTGTACCCTTTGTATAGTACAGGGAACAAAAGATGCAAAATTATTAGGACTGAGTGGTGTAAATATCCATTATTGTATTTGCAACTTTTTTCATGGCCTAACTTCTTTCTAGAAGTGTTTTAACAATAATAAACGCCTTTCAACAAAAATTATCACATTTTGAATTTAAGAAATGAGATGTCTTAAACACCGAGAGGTAGCCACAAAAACAAGACGGAATATTTCATGAAAAAATATATATTTTGTGTCCGATTGTTTCAATATCTTTGTTCCTTATTTCCAAAGCTTCGTTATAGACAATTGATGAAAGAAGAGAAACAAAATGCTTCAAATACACCAAACCTAAAATCTTATTAAAAGTTAAAGTCAATTTTGGGTGTTTATTGTGTTGATTTTTTATTGTATATTATTTTACCCTTTTCTTGTTGCGTTTTAGCAACAAGTCAAGCAATAAACCAGTTTTGAATCGATATTATTTTTATTTGGTTTATAACAAACATTATTTACACGACAATTTGACAACTACCAATAAACAAACACTATGTTTTGTTATTGTATTTCATAATGAAACTAAATATACAACAAATCAAAAGATTTTCAAAAGATTGTTACAGGCTTGTGAGTGTTCGCCAAGTAATCGTTACATGGTAGGGCGCTGATAGTGATAGCAATAAAACCCACACCCGATGGGAAAATTCGAAGCATTTGTGACGGGTAATACCCGTCTCATTAGGGTATGTGGCAGGCTTGGAATTAGTTTTGAAATTTCTCGCAAGCTTGAGAAGTGTATGGGATTTATGATATACCCAATCACCCGACTCAATTATCCCGGCATATAATATACCTTAAAATTTGTTATTTATCTTTTGTTGGGATAGATTTTTTATTATTATAATTTTTGGTAAAATGGATGTATCATATAGAGCTTGTTACTTGTTATCAAATCTTGTTTTATAAC
This sequence comes from Bidens hawaiensis, assembly GCF_021521415.1. Classification (NCBI taxonomy): domain Eukaryota; kingdom Viridiplantae; phylum Streptophyta; class Magnoliopsida; order Asterales; family Asteraceae; genus Bidens; species Bidens hawaiensis. Next base: position 1,472,905 of record NW_027491253.1, read on the forward strand.
AATTATTTGTTATGATTGATTAATTATTGGCTACATACCTTGTAGTTGATTAATAGTTACTTACCTGATATAATTTACTGATTATAAATTGTCAAAAATCCATATTCGGGTATACATGAAACTCACGTGTTGTCGTTACTCAACGGGCAATTACCTGATGGGTTTGGGGTGGGCTGCAATAACGGGGTATGGGTTTGGAAATGTTAAAACCCATACCAAACTCGACTGATTGTCATACCTGCGTCCAAGACGATTTTCCTCAACTAAGCCAAATTACTCATAATCAACCAAAGGCAGTTAGCCTCGATAATAATTGGATCTAGTCGGTCAACTCAACATTATCTGACTTAAAAATTAAAACATATATGTCTATAATATTATAAAATGAATATTATTTTTAATAAAAAATGTATATCAATATTTAAAAATGTTAGTATTTGAACATATATCTTTTTTTATTTATATTGATAATCACATATTTAGTTATATATATATGAACAAAAGTATGAGTTTTCACAAATATGTAATTTCCCAAAAAATACTTTATTTATAATTTACCATGTCTGAGTACTTCCTCGAGTACTCTCCGCCTAGACCGAGTACTCACAAATTTCTGGTTAATAGGCCTGTGAGCGTCTACCGACTTTTGCAACTATGATTAAAACAATGCTATTTACATTAGAGTAGTGATCTTATGGCATCTAGATTTTAGAGCTTAATCACGTAATTAGGGTGGTTAGGTGTTTGATTAGATTAACATGTATGCTAGTGACTCACACTCACTAGTGGTGAGGTATATCATGAATACTACAATATTTTTAAACAAAATCTTCTTACTTTTATAAACTACTTTTTGTTTAGATTAAAGTTTGATAGGTTTTATACAGTTTAAATATCACCAATTTATGTTAATATTTTATAAGATTTCAAGAGGGATTTATTAAGTCCAACATCTTTAAAAACAAGATCGATTTAATTTCACGTGAATTTCACATGTGAAATGTGACTACTCTTTGAGATGCAAATGATCCTAGATATTAATTGTCATCTTAATGGATAATAACCTAGTTTTAAACTTATACCAAGTCTAAATAATGTATCATATTTATGAAAGATAGGTTTTAAGAATGTATAAGACCTTAAAAGTTATCGTTTTCACAAAATCTGTTTGTTTAAGGTTAGAATTTACATGCCAGGCTTTCTTCTTAAACATAGAGGATTGTTTGATCTTATATTCTTGGATTTGAATTTTGAACCCTAGTTTGCAACAATTTAATTCTTCTTTCTCGTGATGATAACTTTCCCACTGTTTCGCTCCAAACACCCACAATAAAACTTCGAAATTTGATAAACTGTGTCTGAAAATGAAATTTTACTTCACACTCATCAAATATAAATACACAATAAAGTTAATTCAATTATTGGTTGCAATATTTTAAACTTAAGACTACTTTTATTGGTGACCAAATGTTGTTTAGATTGCCATGTGAATTTAAAAGAAAATATAAAATTAATTAATTTTAACAACCTTTCACAAATGTAGGTTGGTGTTACCGCCAAGGTTTCAACCTTCTTTTTTCTTTTCTAACAATTTATTTAACATATAATTTGTTTTTGTGTAATAATTTATAAAATTTAACATTTTTTAAAATATATAAGAACACAATATTGTTTAGTTATGCTTTTTTAAGACATTCCGACATAAATTTTATAAAAAAATATAGCTTCAAAAAACATAATTTTTTTAATATGGGTTTGATATTTATATTATTCGTTCATAAACTTACTATGTAAAAATATTTATATATTTTATAGGATCACAAAACATATTTGTTTAATACAAAAGTTTGTATAGGTTATAAAAATTTGAATTAACTTGGTTGTGTATGTATAAGAGATAAAAATATTTTTTTTTATTGAAAGATTGGATTAATTGGGTTGTGAATAAAGATGGTACAAATATTCGGCTAATGGAGAATTTTTATACGGTCAAGTGTAGTCTATATAAATTTTATTTAGATATTAAAATAATGAATGGATTTAATAAAAATTTATACAGTCATTAATCTCATTGGGCAAAATGTCTAGTGTAGATACGAAAAATATTAAATTAGTATAATTATCAATTGTTTATTCAATTATTCCTATTCAAAGTTCAAACAACTATTGTCTAGAGTCTAGACGCATTGTTAGATTCATAGTCAATAATATTGAACCATTTTAAAACATTAAAAACTTTTGATTGCTTTTACTATACTTTTAGGAATCAGATTAGAAAAATAAACAATGTTAAACGTGTTACCAACTCCGATTGACACATAATTAATTTTATATATGGTTGAAAAACTATATGTTTGACTAGTCTGTCTGTAAAATAATATCAATATTTAAGTAATTTTAATTTTTTTAATATGATATTATAACACTCAGTAAAAGTGTAAACAAGTTTAGACACTTAGGGGGTGTTTGGTACAGAGAATGGAAAATGAGAGAATAGAAATGGAAATGAAATTGTAGAGAAAGAGAATTGGTATGGAGAATGAGAATCATTTCTCGTGTTTGGTACACGAGAAAATAAACAGAGAACTTTTCCATACCCAACCCCACCTCCACCCAACCTGACACCACTCACCACCGCAGCCCCACCACCACAGCACCACCACCATAGCCCCACCACCACATCCCCACACCACCAGCACCACCACCACAGCCCTTTCTTCAACCACAGCCCACCACCACCGGCTGCCGCCACCAAATCCCTTCTTCAACCACAGTACACAAGAAATTAAAAAGATTCAAATTTTTGGAACATAAGATATAGAAAAAGGAGGCTCAGATCTGTTATCACTGCCTCTTTGGAGATTTTGTGGTGGTGGTTGTGGTGGCGATGATGATGATGATAATCAGAAGCCACCTGCGACCACCGCCGATTTCCACCACCACTGTCACCCACCTGCGACCACAATCACCCGACCATCTGAAAACCCTAACCTACCACGAACCACCACTTGAAACCCTAATCTCCGTTCACCCGTACCACCTGCAACCTACAACCGGTTACCATCTCTGTGTTCACCACTGCGAACGGCGGAGACGGGGTGGTAGTTGCAGACTTGGAGACGAGGTGGCGGTTGCAGACTTGGAGACGAGGTGGCGGCCGGAGACGGGGTGGTGGCCGGAGACGAGGTGGTGACATGCTATGAGGAGGCTGCTGAGAAATGGATTTCTCTTTGTTTTAAAGAGAAATGGAATTCTCTAGTTTTAGAGAAATAGAAAGAGAAATATAAATGAAAAGTGGAAAACAAACAAAAGAAATATTTCTAATTCCATTTCTCCCCAATCAAATCCCTCTACCAAACACCCCCTTATAAACTATTGAAATCAGATCGACAACTTGAGTTTGGTCGAGCTTAAAAGAATCGAGCATGAGGCTTGATTAGTGATTAACTTTGTAGATTAATCATGTGTATTACAATATTACTATGTATATTTGTTTGTTTATATATACCACCAAAATTAGATTGAGCTCATAACTTTTCAGGTTGGTAAAATCAAAATTGAAAGGTGGTAGAGCGACTTTCAATGTTTTATCCAGGTTAGGCATTCTTTCAGTTTTTATCTTGTACAAGCTTCTTAACTCATTTGGATTTTTTTTATGCAAGGCCTTCTCTTAGACATAAACCTAGCCTCTTATTTGGATATCTAAGTTAGGAGCTCTTTGGCAATCTTTGCACCGGTAGGTGGTAAATGCTGCATCTTTAAGAGATCTTAATAATTAAGAGACCCTGAACCAGTAAGTGTTGCATCAGTGCTGAGTATGCTGATTGTGGTGGTGCGTCAAGGCGATGGTGCGCAAGTGACAGACTGAGGTTTAACTTGTTTATCAATCTGATTCAGAGATGTCATTTTGATTAACCAAACACATTTAGTGCTGACTGATTCAAAGATAGTTTACTAACAAAATCATTAAAAGACTTACAAACAACCTCTTAGGCTAGTGAACCACACTTATAACGTATTTTTCATTTTTATCTTAAAATACAAGCTTTTTACATTATTTAACTTATCTAGATATCTTTTTCATGACTTTTCTTAAATATATATCAACAAGAACAAGGATTTAGTCGAGTGAAAAAAATAAATTTAAAGTAAGCTTTTTTGAGGCCCGATTCATTTCGGTTAAGTTTGAACAACCTCGTAATAATCAGAACGAAAACTTGACTCTAATGACAAACTTCGCATGGTCTACTTCTTACCAACGACAAAAATTTCATACCAATGAGCTTTAGCTCAACTGGTATTAGAAAGAAAGTAAATATTTGGGGTGAAAGCCGCAAGGACTCAAGTTCAAATATGATCCCACCGGGTTTTACCGTAGTGTGCCATCATGTGTCGGATTTTGCCTAGGAAAAAAGGTGGGATTGAGCTATCCAGCGCTGTCTGCGATCGCGAGTATATTGGGTCATCTTTTTTCTGTTAGATTAACTTAGGTAGTCAGATCTTATTCGTTGATTATTTAAACAAATTATATATATATATATATGTATATATATATATATATAATTAAACCGTGAATAAATAGATAATATACATAAGCTTTAAAATTGTGGTTAGTGGTCGGAATTACGATACAAAGCTCAATAGATAGAAGAAAATGAAAGGTGTGCATTCGCGAGTAGGGCCTACACTATGGAGCAACGACCAATCATGATGATTAGATCAAAGTGTTAGAAGGGTCCCGCAGGTTGAAGGGAAGGAATGAGGGGCACAGGTGGAGTAAGTTGGACCATCGGGCAGATCAATCCTCCCTCCAGTGAGAGGCAATTATCAAGTGACACGTGTGAAAGAGATTTTTAGCGTGAAGTAGACTACAAAGAGAACCTCAAAATCAAAATCTCATCCCGCGTAATAGAAAACGACGAGATTGACCGATCCTATTTGCTAAACGACAAACCACGTCTCCTTTATTATTACAAAAATTGAATTTTATTTATCCAAACTATTAACCATTGATCAACGTTAATCCTAACTAATGTTCTGACCGGCGACAGTCCTAGTTTTTAGTTTCGGTATCAATAACAATCTCAATTTTTCACAAACCGAATGCCCAATTTTATATTGTAACTTTTTTTTAAAATAATGTCTTAAAAATTGTTTTCGTTTTAAAAGATTACAGGAACTTCGAAACGTTAGTTTTAAAAGATTACAGGAACTTCGAAACGTTAGCAATGGTACGCTACCTAAATTTTTATTCTATTTGTGATACGTGACACCCCCGTTATCCCAATCTTTGATTTTCTAAATCAACGTTTCATAATCTTTCATACACTTTGTATACTCATATGATCATATCGTTTGTATGTCACTAATCGGCTTATTACACATTTGTAATCCATGAGCCAAGTATATGTTGTCAGTACTTATTAGATATATTTGGTTACTTGATTATATCTACGTAGGAAAACGGACCTGCGTGTAAAACGATAAATAACCAAGGTGGATCTAAAGGTTTATTTTACTCCGGATTTGCTTTCCAACACAATTTCAAAAGAATACCAAGGTTTAATTGATGCTCAAAGTGAGTTGATACCCAAGCCACAGTCTCTTAATGAGCCTTTAAGTGAACTCCATTTTGCTCAATGAATAATTATGTTGTGGTCCTCACTACCACTTCCGAGGAAACACCTTCTAATTCTCTTTTTACAACATGGATTTATGCTTTGTAAAATCAAAAAAAAGCTTGACGGGAAACTGCTCCAAACGACTTGATAAGTGTAATACGACCATCATACGAGAGGACTTTTTTTTTCCAAAAATATTTGTTAACTTTAAACATTTCGATAACTTGCTTTTAATACATGACGTGGTTCGTATTTGCCCCTACCATAAGACAATGTGAACTTAATGACCTGATGATTTATTGTGTCAACCATCTCTGACAGTCCCGATTGTAGGTTGTAAGTTGTAACCCAACGCCATACGTAAAATATTAATTATACACTACTTGTAAATGCAAAATCTTTCCGTTGCTGCCAATTATGATACATAAATTCAATGAAACAAATTTTAGCATGTATTACGTGAAAAAGATACGTATATTGCCTCAAAATAAGATTTAGCCTCAAGTAAGTTTTCCTTGGATGAATGAAGCATGTTATTGATATACTTCAAACAATAGCTTTGTCTTGACTTAAAAGTACAAGAGTACAAGACAAATAAACAGAGCAACATATCCTAGAAGTACAACCTGGCTCTTAAGCATCCACAACCGCTTGTACATATATTTGTGAATGGGTTTTCTCTATTGTATGAACTAGTTAAAAATGATTATGAGTTGATAAGAAAGAGAAAATTACTATTAATGAGTACATTTGAAGAAAGAAAGAAAATGTTGAAAGGATTGTAAGTGGATAAGAAAGAAAATGTTAGTATTAATGAGTAAATTTGGAGAAACACTCTTCACCTTCTATATTTTTTAATGTTTTTTAAAAGTAGTAATGAGTGGAAGAAAGAGAAAATGTAATAATAAAAAGTATAAAAAAATATTATTTAAATTAAAAAAATAAAAAATATAATATTTTTAGTATAATTCTAAAGAGAAGATAAAAAAAGTAATGGGATTGTTCAATATATATTCACATCCATTAATTACTCAATTTTATCTATGTAATTTAATAAAGATTACAATTTATTTCTTTTTAACACCTCTCACAAGTATTCATGTTCATTCGCAAAGTCTCTTTTTGATAGGTGTTTGCCGTCCAAAAGTGAGGTCGGTGCTCCTCCAAAACTGAAGTGGTAGGGTTAAATTTTCGCAAATAAGGCTATGAAGATTTTATTTCGAAAACATTTTGTTAAGAAAAAAAAAAGAAAAAAAATAGAGAACTTGTTATTGCTTAGACAATATGTGATGAGACGCATTACCTACATTACGCCCATGACGCTCGGAACACTGTACCTGTGGCGCCATGGGTGTATTTTTCAGGGGCGGACATAGAGTGTTAGCAGGGGTAGCCTCCGCTACCCCTCAACGTCTTACCGGTAGTGTAAAAAGAAAATTTTCGGTCGGTTTTCGTGGTTTCGTTACCCCTGATTCTGAACAAAAAATAACGTTACCCTTAAACAAAAAGTAAGCCCAATCAATTGAATAATTAAACCCAACAAATTGACAAAAGCCCAAGCCCAAAACAAAAACCCCAAATAATACAATAATAATAAAAACTAAAAAGAAAAAAAGAAACAGGCAACGTCTCACTGTAGTCTGTAGGTCTGTTCACGGTTCACCCACTAGCCACTATCGCCACCACCGCCACCAGTTCGCCTCCGCCCGCCAGTCCACCGCCACCGCCGTCCGCCCATCAGTCCACTGTCTCCATCTTCGATTCTTCCCGGTAAGAACTAATTAAGATTTATTGTATATTTGTATTTAGGGATTTAGCCATTTAGGGTTATGTTTCAAGGAATTAGTTTGGGATTTAGGGTTTATGTTTAAATTGGAATCAATTAGGTATTTAGCTTTTAGTTTTATGTCTAAATTGGAATTGATATTAGGTTTTGGTTCAAATTTTGTTTAGGAAACTTTGATGATGAGTAAACAATCTCTCATTAGCAACCTTTTTAAACGTCAAAGAAAAGAAAACAATGACATCGGTTCCCCACCAAGTTTAAATATTCCAACTTCAAGTTCAAATACGGTTAATGAAATGCAAGAAAATGAAGATATCGGTCCAAGTTCAAATATTCCTTCGGCTTCAAGATTGAGATGTTAGATATGGCGGAAAGTTATGGTAATCAAAGAAACCGAAAGATTGCCATTACTAATCGACATCATTTTGAGGTTGAAGTTTTTAATACGGTTTTGGATATGTAAATTCAATAACTTGGAAATAGATTTAGTGAGGTTTCAACTAGTTTGCTATAAAACATGTCGGGTTTAAATCCTTGTGATTCGTTTTCTAAGTTTGACATATCTAAGATAGTGGCTTTTTCAGAGATGTATCCGAACAATTTTACTAACGAAGAAAAAGGGTGTATTTCGGATGATCTTTCGACCTTTTATTACACTTTAAAAGAAGATGAGGAATTTCCAAATCTTGGTGGAATGGGTGATCTTGCTCGTGTAATTGTGGAAACCGGAAAACACACAACTTTTCCTTTGGTTTATCGAATATTGAAGCTAGCGTTGGTTTTACCGGTTGCAACCGCAACCGTTGAAAGATGTCTTTCTAAAATGAAGCATATCAAGACAGATTTGCGCAATCGAATGGGTGATGAGTATTTGAACAATGCTTTAATTTGTGCGGTCGAAAGAGAAACGTTTGATAAAGTAAATGAAGATGTAATGGCTCGATTTCAAGCGTTTAAAAACCAAAGAGGAGGAATTTAAGGCCTGTGTATTTAAATTTATTTGTTGTCGCTTTTTTATATTTGTTTCGTTAGCATTATATGAACTATGGGAAAAAAAAATTTTGAGCCCTACCCTTAAATTTCAAATCTAGATCTGCCGCTGGTATTTTTGCTTCCATACGAGATGTGTCTAACACCATTTTGTTTGAAGATTTGGACACCGTCCACGGAGAGTTATGGGTGTTTTTTTCTTCACATGTGCTATGTAGATGGCGCCCTTGATGTATGGCATTGGTCAAACCTTGCTGTTAGACAACGTCCAGTATTAAAAATATTAAATTTGCTTTATATACTATCTATCTAACCCACAATTTAAACTCACACAAACTCTACAAAACTCTCTAGTCAAAACATCAAAAACGGATTCCCTCATTGACAACAGAATGTTACAACCATTTTTTTGCAGTTAACGATTACACGGCCATTCAAAACGAATTTGAAAATAAAGGTAAAATGAAGAAACACTAAGTGAACCCTGGACAGATTATAGATAATCTGGGGGTTAAGTAATGTTTTCCACGGATGAGATCTAGCTGAGAAGGCTGTTCTTCAGGAGACCTGCAAAACAGACACCGTAAGCTCGTCACTGAGAAGGGGGGGTTCCTCCTTGTGACCACCCTCCGGCGTGAGAATCAGACCAGGTTGCTCTGAATATAAGAGTATATTAAGAGATTGCTAGATAAGATTGAGATATCAGATGCCCTTACCATTCCAAGATGTTGGAGTATTTATAGCCGAAGGTAGGTTTCCTAGAAGGTACAGCCGGCTGAATAGTATTCCTGTTCTACCAACAGTGGATTATGCATAGGCCATACTGGTTGGTGGATAGGTTACGGCCAACAGTAACAAAGTCGGCTGCACTATTCCACCAACTGTAGATTATGCACGTCCCACCTACTGTGGATTATACGCAGGCCATGCTGGTTGGTGAATAGGTTACGGCCAACAGTAACACTATTCTACCAACTGTAGGCTACACACGCCCCTCAGTAAGAGTTGGTGAGTAGGCAGCGGCTAATAGTGACAAACAGTACTAGAGGGTGCTCCTCCTCGTACTGTTGTCGGTGAGCTGTCACCCTGTGATTGGCTCATGGGTTGTTCTGGTCAGATTCTGTCCTATCCATACCTTGGTAGGTATAGTACAAAAGATCTTTCAGAATCATACGGACTGGCTCATTTTGGCGGGATTGTTCCCGCCTTGCTCATTCCTTCATGTGACTACTGAAGTAGCTATTGCCTTGTGCGTGTAGCCCTGCTGTCTGCGGGTAGCCTTCCCTGATGGCTTGTATCCGCAACTGCGGGAACAGGCGGGGTACTTCACCATTGGGAGGCTTTCCCTGCGTGTACAGCTTGCGTACTGCGCGTAAGATTCTATGAGCATGGTGGGTCCTGCGGGAGCAGATGGCCTTTGCGCAGACGTCCCTGTTCAAGGTGAGTCTTGCGGGACCAACTGGTCTCTGCTGGGACCTACCTCTTCAGATGAGTTTGAAGATGAAAGCGAATTCGAAGAAGGTGAAAATGACGATGAAGATGAAGACGAGTAGTATTTTTTTAGATTTACTTTTAATTCTTTTTAACCTTATTGAGGTGTAATTGTTAAATATTTAATGATATTTTTTCTTTTATATTATTAGAAAATAAAAAAAATAAAAATTAAGAATTGAGTGATGATTGCAAGGTAGGCCATAACACTATACCACCTTTTTCATAACCCCCATTTGATGACGTTGCCGATACATATCGCACAACGCATAACAAGAAGGGCTATGATTGCGCGTGGTCTTACAAATAAGATATATTGAAGTTTAGTAAGTTCATAATAAAATGAGATGAGGAATAAGGTATTTTATCATGCATGTCAAGTAGTTCCTATAGCTTTATCATGTGTTAAGAGGTACTAGTTTAAGCTGGCGATGTTGACGAACCAGTTTGACGTAAATTCTGAGTCAAACTATTAACTCCAGGTTAAAGTAACGGCAAACCAACCTATTTAGGTTGGGTAGCTCAGACTGACCAACCCGTTTAGCGGACTGAAGTGATCTTAGAACAATACAAAGTTTGTATACACTAGTAAATACAAGATTTTAACATCCATGTGGTTGACACCTATCACCTATGTGATAGCAAAGTAATGTGTGTGAAAATAGGTGGATCAACAATTAATTTGGTATGTTAGACGTAATATTTCACCATTTATTATTTATTGTCAACCACACGTGAAAACCTTACATTAACGATTAAAATCCTTGAATCTCACTAGATATTGTTTTTTTTAAACATTCATAACATTAATATACGACATTAGTTTTAAAACATAAATGGTACATCATAAAATTGCATACTTTTTAGTCTTTAATTTGAGTACCATATTATTATATAAAAAAAAATAAAATTCAATGTTAGTACAACATTTTTGTGTTGAATTTTTATACTGTCTTGTGTTAATTTTTTATTACTAAAATTTTTGTGCTGAAATTTCTGTAGATTTTTTGGGCTGAATTATTTGTACTAGAGTTTGTTTTGCTATATATATTTTTTGTATTGGAGTTTTTTAACTGAATTTTATGTGTTGTAATTAAGAAGATAAATTGTTGAAAATTTCTTTTAAACGTTCATAACTCTTTTTATATGACAATTGCACCGTACAATCGAGCATCTTTTATCTTTAGTTTAAGTGCTATATTGTTAAATAAAAAATAACAACTAAAAAACGTATGAAAATGGATTGTATTTCTATGTTTTATGACATTTTTGCAATGAACTTTTCGTGTTACATTTTTATGTTGGATTTTTTGTGCTGCATTTTTTAACTAGATTTTTTGTTGGATTACCGGTGTCGTATATTAAGAAAACAAAGTGTCTCGCGTCATTTCTATAATCTCTCTTTAAGCTACTTAGGTGAAGTACACTTTTTAGAGGATCCTCCCTGATTAGAACATGAGGTTACAAAACGATGTGAAATATGTGAAGTTAACCCACACAGTTGATCAAGATATTTAGGTGGTTGCATTTCAGGCGGTAGGAAAAGTTAAATAATAAAGTCCAAAAAATGGTTTAAAGACAAAATGAAAACGCTTCAATTGTTGACTTTCTTTTTAAGAAATGTGGTTCACTTATTGTTTTTAAATTGAATTGCTTTTATATGTTCCATTATTTATTCTTATATAAATTATACCGTTAAATTGAAAATTTTTATCGTATGTTTACACATAATTAACAGTTTTAAAGTTTTTAAATTATTAAGAGTTTTGTAATGAAACTCTTCCTGCGTGTATTTTTAAGAAAACGTAAGATAAGTGATGAAGCATGCCGCTTAATTTTGGTATAACATTGTATAACTACGCGCATAAGACGCTATATTCCCATTTAAATACATGCGACACATCCCTAGTAAACTCATACATTTCACAAGAAAAAGGGACGATATGTTCATTAATTTGTGTAATTGCATATGCAATGTGTTTTATGTGAATTTAATATTATATATTTGATTATTATCAACTAAGGTTGTAAAGGTTAGACACTCGTTTTGTTTCATTATGTTTCCTAAGATGTGTAACCTTTTATTTTATGCAAACAACCTTCACGTCAACATTACTTGTTTGTAGACATTATGTCTATAAATAAATTGATGACACCCGTTTGCAGTTTTGGATTCGTAAAATTTATTTATTCCACGATATATATAAACATCATTCCGTTTTTGGAAAGTCATGTATTGATTACTTTTTTTAGGAGTTTTAGTTAAGTTAAAATAAATTTTGGGACGGTGTTGACGAATATTACATGTTTTATTTGTGTTTCTATGAAGTAATCTTCGCCTCTTCGGTGCATCGCTTGATTCTTTGCCTGATGGAAAAGTTAAAATGGGTTCAAGTTTTCATTTGGCTTAAGGTTCTGCTCCGCTAGATATTTTAACAGTGCGACAAGAAGTCATCGAGTGATTAAAGAGGAGGTTTATATTTGGTTGAGAACTAGATCAAATGTCCCACAACTTGTTTGTAACCTGGTTCTATAACTTTTTTCCTTTTGTTTTTTGTTTTGTTGGTTCCTTACATTCTTGGGTTTTCGGTCCTAGTTTCTAGACCATCCTTCTTGTTTATATTCTAGAATTAGATTCAAATAAGAAGTTTGATTTTTTCTTAAGAAGGCTAAGAAGGAAGGTATTTTAGTCTAACACCTTAATATCAAAACCCACTTACTTTAATCTTAAAATCCACTTACATTAATTTCGAAAACCCACTTACATAAAACCCAATTACATCTTCATTCATCTCCTACAACCACCACCACTCCACCGCCCACTGTCACCACAACCGTCACCCACCGCCACCACCTCGTCGGAAAAGTCCGAAAAAACACAGTGGAAAACACTATGAAAAACACAATGGAAAAAAACACTATGAAAAAAAAAACACAATGATAAAAACACAATAAAAAACACAATTGCATGACACAATGGAAAAAACACAATGAAAAATACTATTGTATAACACAATTTTGTAAAACACAATTTGTAAAAAGCCCACTATTTTTTTTTTAATTTTTATATTACAATATGGTACTCATATAAAAGATAAAAAGACACTCGTTATTATGGTGAAATTGTTTTTCAATAAAAACGTCGTAAAAAAAGTTATGGACGTTTTAAAATGATGGGGGAATTTGGCATGTGCCTTGCATGTGGAGAGAGAAAATCAATAAATGTTTTATTTCTTTTATGTCATTTACCTTGTGTTCACACTTGATTTCCCCCTAAACTAATCTCAACCTTCCAAGTTCAAAATCAATGGACAAGATTACTTCTTATCCTTTCTACAAAAACTATAGTTCCTATTATAACCTAATCCTTATAATCTATACGTCGTTAAAAGAAAAAGGTTTTCTTAACCTAAAAAACTAATTAAAATTAAGCTCATTTTTATGTTTATGAATGGGAGAAGGAATGGAATGGACAACGGAATGAAATGGATCATTACCGTTAATTTGTCTTGTTTGGTTAACTTATATGAATGAAATGAATTATTGTTTTATGTTGTTTGGTATCCAAAAAAATTGTAGGAATGTAATAGAAATAATAAACACACTCCTAACTCAAAATAATTTTTTAACAAAAAAAAAAACCTACATTGACAACGGTGAGAATCTACTAAATCAAACTTAATCTACAGCCATTGCTCTTCATAAGCAAGATGATGTTATAAAGAGAGTGCTTCAAATTCGACCAAGTGCTTGTTGGTTTCTAAAGAGGTTGGTGATTATATGTTTGCAATTTAGTTGGTGAATCTAATGATGCACAAAAAAAGGAACAAATAGGCAATTGCTTATTTGTTTTTACGTATGTCGGCACACTTGAATTTGCTAAAGAGAGATATTTGATCTTGTTCATGTGACACATACATCTAACATCTTCTATACCCCCCAAGCCAGCTATTGGCATTTTCTTCCATGGAATATGGACTAGGAATCTACGATTGAAAAGGCTAACAGGTTAATGATATGATGCAGCAAAGAATACATGTGTTGAGTTTAATGTTCACCAACTTCGGGTTAGTGGTTATGAGGTGTAACACTCTAGTTAAATCACACACCGGTTATAAATGGAACAGATGCTAAGATGTGTGACCGTGAGGAGAGAACTGCAGAGTTAAACGTGCTCATATAAGTGTAGTGCTAGGATGTGTGACTGTTTTTGGTATTTTGATCTTATATAATTAAACATTTTGATGAATGGCATTTGTTTTTGGGTAAATAGGCATATATTCTTAAAGAGAGAATGGAAAAAGAAAAAGAAATTGACAGTCGTATACTTGAAACATGGAGTAGATTAAACCTAGTGCTTCTTTAATACAGCCTGTAACTTCAAGATGAAGTTCTCGCTATAGATTACAGTACACTTATAATTTGGTACTTTGGTTGGCATGTTTTCATCCATCACTGAAGCGGTTAAATATGTTACAAGAGTGATGCACCGTCGGTTCTACACTAATCAACCATTTAGTATGTTGAATACTTGAATTTTTTCAAATACATTTGGTTTTATGTTTAATTTGTATTTAGATGTGACGTATAAAACTAGCTAGCAAAGTTCACGGGTCGTTTCTTGGCTCATAACTTGCTCGATAAAAGCCTACATAAAACTAACTAAAAAAATTGATTTAAAACGACCTAAGCCAAACCGGCTCAATTTTAGGCTTGTTTAATTTCAAGCTCGAGCTTAAGTCTAGCTAAGTTGCCTCATTTAATTTCAAGTTCAAGCTCGAACCCACTCTAACTTAACCATTCTAAAACAAATAAAAAATTAAAAATACATAGAAATTTTGTGAAGTTTATAGTCTTTAATTTTAAAAAAAAAGTTAACGTTACCTTTACCAACAAGATTGATAGACATTTTCGGTCAAGAGTGTCAGTTTTCATTTATTTGTATCGTATAGCCCCTATACGAGCCGTATAGGGCTATACAACTCGTATAGAGTCAGTTTGACTCGTATGGTTTTTTTTAATAGATTTTTTTAAAATTACAAAAATATTAAAAATAACATCCGAGTTTTGGGCTATACAACTCGTATAGAGTCCATAGGAAATCATAAATCATTACACAAATCTATCATGTTTTAGGCTTATATCCCAATGTTATAATAAGCCAAACAACTTTTGGTATTATCTTAAATGGTTGGAGTAAGAAAAACTGATATTTGGCCTGTACGAGTCGTATACCATCTATTCGGCTCGTATAGACCATAAAATAATTATAAGTAATTATAGCTGCCATGCTGTTTATATGAGTCATATAGATCCTATACGACTCGTATAGGGTCTATACGAGCAAGAATATCTATACGACTCGTATAGGGTTTATACGGCTCGTATAGACTGCAAAAAGCTGTCACACTGTCACCTCCGTACGCATGTTAATAAGTTAGGCCTATACGACTCGTATAGGCCTTATTCACACACCATAATGATAGTGTTTGTATATAACAGCCCTTATGTCATTCTTACCATTTCTACATTTTATATTATATATATATATATATATATATATATATATATATATATATCAATCAATCAATCATACCCAGTAAAATCCCACCGACAGCAGAGCTATAGGTAGGGTCTGGGGAGGGTGGGATGTAGGCACACCGTACCTCTATCCAAAGGAATAAAGAGGTGGCTTCCAGAGAGACCCTCGGCTCTAAGAACATGTGTATGAAGCAAAAAAAAGGAAATCAAAGTTTAACAGTTATATAAAAACTACTACTAATTATAATAATATTAATAAAAAGGTCACAGTTTAACCGCAATATAAAAGCTAATACTAATAATAATAAAATATGTAAGGGAAATACCATTATGGTATGTGACCTAAATAAGTTAAGTCTAAGGCCTAAGGTATTCAATTCTCTCTAAAAATCCTTAACTTTAATTCTACTTCTCCACGAATTCCTATCCTCAACCATGTCCTCGGAGAGGTTTAGGTCTATCAAATCATGCCTAATCCTCTCATCCCAAGTCAATTTCGGTCGTCCTCTACCCCTCCTCTCCTCTATAGTAATGTTTTCTACGGATCTAACAGGATTCGTCGTCTGTCTTCTCTTTACATGTCCAAACCATCTCAATCTCCACTCTCTTATCTTGTCTGCTATGTTCGCCACCCCTAATCTCTCGCGAAGCACAACGTTTCTTACTCTGTCTAGCCTTGTGTGCCCACACATCCAACGTAGCATTCTCATTTCTGCTACCTCCATCTTCCGCACTTGTGCCTTCTTGATGGCCCAACAATCTGTTCCATATAGCATTGCAGGTCTAACTGCCACCCTATAGAATTTTCCCTTCAGATTAGTCGGGAAACTCTTGTCGCATAATATACCTGTGGCTGCTTTCCATCTACACCATCCTACCTGAACTCGGTGGGTCACATCACTGTCATATATATATATATAACTTATCTAAAAATAAGGCCAGTGGAAAGAGAGAATTTTGGCGAAGATGCAATGAATTAAGTAATACAAGACAAAAGAAAGGAGACTTAGGTGGAGTTGTTATAATTACATTTGTTTATATTAAAGCAAGTGTCCAAAAAAGCAATTAAGACTAAACAGCAAGGGTTGAATATGAAACAATACCATAAAATCAAGATTACATTACTATAATAACAATAATAATAATAATTAGAGTGGGCCCCACTTGCAAAAGTTTATTTCGGCCGCCTGCTTTGTCGCCTCCGTCCACCACCGTCGTTCGTCACCCCCTTAAATAAATCCCCTCTTTCTCTCTCTAATTTTACTTTACTTCAGGCTTTCTCTTCTTTCCTCTTATTCCTTCTTAAATTCACTCAACTTACATACAACAGTTTATAAAATATTAAACTTGCAGGTTTTAGCCTTCTAGGGTTTGTTCTTGTTAGTCGTAATTGACAGGAAAACGAAGGGGGTTTGTTCAATTTTGTGTTTGTGATGGCGGGCAGTAACGAAATCAACGCGAATGAAGCTAAGGTGATTATTATTATTATTATTATTATTTTGTGATCTGTTTTCTTTCTCTGGCTCCTTTTGTTTTTGCTTGTTATGTTCCTCCCAAAATGGTTAACTTTCTTTTGTTGATTGTTTGTGTTTTTTGATTGACGTTTTGGGTAATTTTATTTCATTTTTTTTTTTGTTGACTAAAAAACCCATGATTTCTTTCACTCTTATTATTATTAATAATAATAATTTTATGTGAAAACTGAAAAATAATGTATTTTTTTTTTAGAAAGTTGTTCCGTTGCATACATGGATCTTAATCTCAAATTTTAAGCTAGCGTATAATATGCTCCGGAGACCTGACGGCACGTTCAACCGGGAATTAGCCGAGTTTCTAGACCGGAAAGTTTCAGCGAACACGGTTCCGGTCGACGGTGTGTACTCTTTCGACGTTGTTGACCGGTCAACCAGTCTTCTCAACCGGATTTACAGATGTGCTCCGCCGGAAGATGATTCCGGCAGGCAACTCGGTGCCGGAATTATAGAGCTTGAGAAACCGCTTAGCACAACGGAAGTCGTTCCGGTTATTATTTTCTTCCATGGAGGAAGCTTTACACATTCGTCTGCTAATAGTGCGATTTATGATACTTTTTGCCGGAGACTCACCGGACTTGTTCAAGGTGTGGTGGTTTCCGTTAACTACCGCCGGTCGCCGGAGCACCGTTACCCGTGTGCTTATGAAGATGGGTGGGAAGCCCTTAAATGGGTTCATTCAAGATCATGGCTTGTGAGTGGTAAAGAGTCCAAAGTTCATGTTTATTTAGCCGGTGATAGCTCCGGTGGTAATATAGCCCACCATGTGGCTCACCGGGCCGCGGTTTCCGGGGTGGAAGTGCTCGGGAACATATTATTGCACCCGTTGTTTGGCGGGGAAGAACGGACCGAGTCCGAGAAGAATCTTGATGGGAAATATTTTGTGAAGTTGCAAGATAGAGATTGGTATTGGCGTGCGTTTTTGCCCGAAGGCGAGGATAGAGATCATCCCGCGTGTAACATTTTTGGTCCTCGTGGTTCGAGTCTCGCGGGGGTTGACTTTCCGAAAAGTCTTGTGGTGGTCGCGGGCTTGGATCTTGTTCAAGATTGGCAATTGGCGTATGTTGACGGGTTGCGTGAATCGGGGCTTGATGTTAAGCTTTTGTATTTGGAGAAAGCGACGATCGGGTTTTATTTCTTGCCGAATAACGAGCATTTCTACACGTTAATGGAGGAAATGAGGAACTTTGTTAGAAGCGAGTGACGAACACGAAGAAGCGATAACACAATCGTCTGACATTATTACTATTAGTACTAATTATCATGTGAGATTGAACCAATCGGTGTCGGCTCGTGTTTGTTGGATTATAATGTGGGAGTTCATGGTAAGAAATCCCTGCATAAATTGAAGGTTTTACACTTTTACTAGGTTGTTACGGGAAGCTAACTTTGAAGAACAACAATGGTGGTCTTTTGTAATAGTACTAAGTATTATTTCATTTAGTTGATCTATTACAAGTATATAGTTATAAACGTTTATGTTGTTGGTTTATGGTTTGATGTTGAATATTGTACCACACAAGTAAGATTACTTGAAGCTAAAGGTGTTTGATTTTAATACGCAAAAAGTTATCTGGACCTAAACTTACAATTATGACGACTTTACTCAAATCACATGTGTGGTATTAAATAATTGTATTTGTGCTTAATTTATCTTAAATTTAAGAGAGGTTTGTACAAAGAACAGATATTTATATGGAGCTATGGATTTTTCAATCAACAAAGCTCGGCCATCCAGATACATTTATTGTTTTATTGGCAAAAGGCAATACACGTGTGCAGGTCACAGACAAAACATGGTGGCTTGACCCGCCACCTATTTAAGGCTGAGGGGTGTGGGGGGCGCGAGTGGGGGCGCCAGCCAATAATATTGTGACGTGTGGCAGAGAGAGAAACTTGATAAGATGGGTGTTGGTAGTGGTGCTCGCGCCCCGGGGCATGGTGTGGAGGGGCGCGAGAGGGGGCGCGAGCAGTTTTTTTTTTTATTTTTTTATAAATGTATTAAAAAAACGTATTATTAAAAAAACTCATAAACTATTTAAAAAAACACACATTAATTAAAAAAACACATTAATATCTAAAAAAAAAATTAAAGTACTAAAAAAAAACATTATTCTTATTCTTCGGCTTGGTCTTCTTCGATCAACCTCTTCCGGATACGTTCCTTTTGTTTTTCCATCAGCATTTGGTCGACCGGATTTAGGTTACTGAAGTCTCTTGTAAGGAATTCCAAATCTCTCATTCTTTTTTTTTTCCTTTTTGTCATTAGAGACCACCTCCATGGTTTTGTTGAATTTATTGAGGGATTCAACAAGATCGTTGATGTTTACGGCTTCCCCCTCAGCCGGTTTTTTGCCCCTGGCGTCCCTTCCCAATGGCCGCCTCCTCGGCGGTGAAGACGTTTCCTCCCCCGCAACGTTTAGGTCGAATCTAACCCGGCAATCCGACCCGGCGGAAGTGCTGTACGCTCCAGACGAACTAGTTTTAGTCCGTTTCGGCCCTACTTCCGCATCAACGTCCGGCGCCACCAGCTCAACCCACTTAGAACACCTTCTCAACCTCTCCCACACCTTTACATCGTCCCACGTCTTCACCGTCCCATACCTCCGCAGGCACTCCTGCCTCCACTCTTCGACAGTGAAATTATAAACCGCCAAATCGTCACTGCCACTTGGTCTCATACGACCGGCGTTCCTGTTGAACAGATTAGTAAACAAGCCGACAAATTTTCTGATTTCGGTCCACCGACCCGAAATCATATCGGCGTTCCGCTCTGTAATCCCAACGAGCGAATAGAACGTCTCCCTAACCTTTGTCCAAAAGACCTTGCTCTTTTGGTAGTCCGCTGCAAAATGCATAAATAAATTTGTAAGTCATTTAACTTTTTTATTTAACTTTTTTATTAAAAATCATTTTTAAAAACGTTAAAACAATTACCGCAACGCCGATCCTCATAAGTGACTATCCAAGCCCGACACAGGGCTTCCTTCTCATCCGATGACCACGGAGTGATTTTCCGTTTCGTCCTTCCGGTCGAAGCCGAACCCGACCCGTCCGTTGCAATTTGTTTTTTCCGGTGGACGCGTCTTCTTTGTCCCGCAGCTTCACCTTCTGGTTCTTGTGTCTCCGGAACTACAAAGTTAGGAGATGGTTGTATGTTGGATGGTTGAAAGCCGGATGGTTGTTGCGACCCCGAATAAAACATCGCTTGGTCCGGTGCCGACCATAAATCGTCGTAACTGTAATCTGATTCTAGGTTTGGGTACCAATTTCCAGCCATGTTTTTAAAAAAAGGTTTGGAAGATGGGGTGATTTTGGGTTTTGGGTGTGGTATGTGATATTGGTATGTGATATTGGTGTTGGTTTGGGTTTGATATAGGTTAATAGAGAGAAAAGATTGTATGTTATATTGTTGTGGGTTTGTGTTGGATATAGGTGAATATATAGAGAAATTTGTATGGGAAAAAATTTTTTTTTTTAATAAAAAACGAGCCCAAACGGCTATATTCACGCAAACCAAGAAACCTTCACGCCATTCTCAGCCGCTGGCCCATCCGCGCCTGCCTCTTTTTCCGCGCTCGCGCCCCTCTCGCGCCTCGGTGGTGTGGTGCTCGCGCCCCGGGGCGCGAACGGCTGTCCTGTTGCGCCCTTTCTCGCGCTCCAAACCCCTCAGCCTAAGAGAAAATCCATTTTTCAAAGGTTCAGTGTAGTCAAATTCTTTGATTCACACAAACTTTTTGATATAAACGAGACTCAAACTAGTGATCTTTTAGTAAAAAAAAAGTCATAAGTTATAGTCTTAAGGGTGCCGCTTGATTTTTATTTATTTATTTATTTAATTTTTAGTGTGATGCTATGTTGGATAAATATTACACCTACTGGTTATGTGATGATGCATGAAGAGGTATGCACCCGCCTTAACATCGAGCGGGGCGGGTCAACCCACAGGATATACACAAGAGGCTTGAAATAAGGATGTCATGAAGACACGAAGCTAAAACCTATGCGCAAGCGCATGAAACATCTGCGCGTGGCGCATATCACATATGCGCAAGCGCATGAAACATCTGTGAGAATAAAGAAAAGACCTTGCGCATCCCCGGGATAGGCGCATGAAGGCCGCGCGTAAGCGACACACAACAAATGAGACAATAGTCTAATCCAAATCAGGATAAGGACAACCATGATTGTACTTATCAGACAACCTTCCAGAAGGTATCTTTTAAGGAATAAAGAATGTGCTGATGTTGACAGCTGCCAATGAAGGGTGGACAACTCAGCAAAGACCATGTGCCACCACGTGATGGCACATGGGTCAGGTGAAATACCTTGGTCAGAGAATAATCAATGAAAAAGCACCAGGTGTCCTAAGTACACGTGGCGCGAAGCAATAGGAGGAGGCCAAAAGGGCCCTAATTGGGTCTGAGCCCAGTCATTGAAAACCCTAATACTATAAATACCACACCACCTCCACAGTTGGAGGGGGCAGGAAAATATACTCTAAATCCTTTACTCATTTTCACATCCTGGTTATCCCATCCTACAATATATGATTCTCACACCGGAGGGTTACCCCAAAGAGGACCCCTCTGTCCCTTTCTGAGGGGTAAGCTCACGGTGCTGTTCGTTTTGTAGGTGGAAGAACTCGTATCTCGGAAAACCATCGGTGATATAGCACACTCGTACCCGATGGACGTTGATCGTATACAAGTAAGTCGATCCACGCTTCTTCATTGGCGCCATCACCTGTTACAACGGCAACAAAACTACTATTTCATCAATTTTCTCTTCACCATGGTTTCCGGTGTTCGAAACAATGATCAAGTTCTGGAGGATAATGAGCTTGAGGATGTTAATGAGGGACATCAGGTTCTGAGGGCGCCGCGTGACACTGTGCGCACCACCAGTAACCATCCCTTCAACACAACACCTCATAGTCAAACTGAAACTCACCCAGACGATCTCACGTTCCAAAATCTGACTGGTGCAAAACAAAAAGGACCAATGGGCCCGGAAGTTGAAACCAATGACCCTAAAGAATGGCTCATAAACGAACAACGGCGTTTAATGGACAAATACAATGAGTTGGTAAAACACAAAAAGTTAGCCGATTTAACACAAAGGCTCGCATTTGATAAACAAACCATTCAGGGAACAACAAAAAAGACGCGCGCGCTGGAAGACGGTCATTCTGTTCACACCGAACAAGCTGATATTAGTGATGAGTAAGAGGTGCACAGCATGAAGAAGACGCGAGATACTCATGCAGGAGGTTCACAGCTTCGCGCACACATGCACATAGCACCTGGAGCCAAAGCTGATATGGATTTATACACACCATACAACCCACAAGCGAAAGAGCAAGTGGACGTAACCACACCATATAGGCCAGCCATCTTGGTAAAACATTCAAAATTCGCTGAGTGCATTGCGAAGGCTCCCATTCAACACAAAACCAAGATGCCAAGTGGTTTAGGCAAGTACGATGGTACAACAGATCCAGATGATTTCTTACAAGGTTTTTATAACACTGGAAACTTAGAAAGCTGGACGATGCCAACATGGTGTCACATGTTTGCTCGCTGCCTCACGGGCGCAGCGCGTGTCTGGTTCGAAAGCTTGCCGACAGGACAAATTGATGGGTTCGAAGAGCTATTGGAAAAGTTCCAGGCTCACTTTGTACAGCAGCGCAGACACACGCGCGACCCCGATGACATCATGCACTGCGTACGCAGGAATGATGAAACCATTGAAGACTACATAACTCGTTTCAATCAGGAATCTCTTGCAATTGGAGGCATCACTGAACAACTCTTGCGCGTGGCCTTTATACAAGGTGCGCGCAGTGATCAACTCCGCAGAGCTCTCGTGAGCAGAGAAGGCATGCCAACCACTTGGGCTAAGCTTATGGAAGCATCGCGAGTCTTCGCGCGAAATGAAAAGCAAATTGCCCAAGACAGAGCAAGAGATAAAGGGCATCAAACAGAAGCACCACGCAACAATGAAAAGAGGCGCAAACAAAACTCCGTATGGTCCAGGTTGCAACAAACCAATTATTCTCCTACAGAAAAGCAAGCGCAACAAAGTTCACCCCAACCCCAAAAAGACATTCTTAATCGCGGAGAAGGTGACAAGAAGGAAGGCGACAGAGAGCCCTGTCATTGGAAACCCTAATACTATAAATACCACACCACCTCCACAGTTGGAGGGGGGCAGGAAAATATACTCTAAATCCTTTACTCATTTTCACATCCTGGTTATCCTATCCTACAATATCTGATTCTCACACCGGAGGGTTACCCCAAAGAGGACCCCTCTGTCCCTTTCTGAGGGGTAAGCTCACGGTGCTGTTCGTTTTGTAGATGGAAGAACTCGTATCTCGGAAAACCATCGGTGATATAGCACACTCGTACCCGAGGGACGTTGATCGTATACAAGTAAGTAGATCCATGCTTCTTCGATGCATAACTGTTTATTTCCGTTTATGTATGTAACTTTTTTTTTCCATTGTAGCATAAATGCATGCCTCACGCGATTGACTTTTATGCATCATCTTTTCACTTTTCACTGGTATATAACAGGAAAATGTCATTCTATGACGAATAGGACTATATATCATCTTTTTTACTTGTGTATATTTCACGATAAGAAAAAGTCTTATCGTGACAAATAAGAGTGCTTGGCAATATTTCTAGTTATGTGACAATTTCATGGGGCATTTTGTTATGTTCCATAGTATTTGTAGGACGTGATCCCCAATAAGTGAAGTACGAGAACAATGCTAATTATGTATGATTTTAAATCGTCACCAAGAACTACGTAAGCTAATCAATGTATATGTTCAAAATTAGAGGAATAATTATTACAATAATTCTAAAATTTTATTTGTTATTATTTTGTGTAATAATAATAATTCTTATTAAACAATAAATAAACTGTTATTCATAGTGAACGTTTATTTGTTTAATGATATTGTTTGATTTGATTGTTTGTGTAATTTGGAATTGTATAAATGATGATTATATGTAATATTATTTATTAGCATAAATGTGCGCGTATGTGTAATCAAATGGTATTGATTAATTAAAGCGTTAAACCTTAGTGGTCAAGTTATCTTAAATAGCTCAAACACTTGTGTTTGAGTTTTATTAGCTAACCTCGCCCCAAAATGATAAAATTAGAGATTAGGGTTTCATTAATCAAATATAAACAACAAGATGGCTTGAGATCCAATTTAACCTGCTTTTAGAGTTGTAATTGCTAACCCTAGCCTCTACCTCACTTCCCCGATCTCACCCGTCATAATCGGAGAAACAAAGAATCCAAGAGAAAAGTCTCACCGCCTTTTTTGGTGATTGAACAAGGATAAACCAAAGGTGTTTGGTTTGCTGATTCGCAAGCAATAGGCCAACACCTTTTAAACCATGTGTATCGACATGTGAAACTTTAGTCTAGTTTCATCCGGTAACATCAACACGTTGACGTATATTGCCAAGCTTTATTTATCTTTCAATTTCCTTGATGTACGAAAGCATTTGTGTCAGGTGAATTGACGACAGGATAGGAGGGTAATAACTACAAAATAAGGAGCTATGCAACAACTACAAAATATAGGTTCTCAGGAAACAATATGTGTATCCACAGGATAGATCATAGATGTATGGTTTGTTTACATTTCACATTCACCATTAGCTTTACTACGAATGAGATTTTACTGGATATGGTTGTTTTTCTTATTGTTGTACAAAACCGTTTGTATGTCCAAATCTTCAGCTGCAAATCCTTTTAAAACGGAGGTAAGAACCCAACATCATTTATTTAATAACTTATCATTTTAGCTCAGCATATGTCATTACAAAGAAGGGTTCCTTATGAAGTTGCACAATCATTCTTTTAACCTCGTCTTGTTTCATGTTAACCAGAAATGTATTAATATGTTGTTCAAGCCTAAGATGTTGGTCAACCTTGTTCCACTACAAGTTTCTACATAAATTCTGTTATCGGGACAAATCCAAATTGCATTACCAAAGTCTCTCCAACTATTGAATTTGATAATGGGTGTGCCTAAACAAAACGTATTTGGAGGATTATAATGTATGCAAACTTATACAAGAAGTTACATACTAAAAGTTATAGAAAACAGAATGGTGACATTTAATAAAGCACAACTACAAATTATGGAGGGGTGATTATTGTGGTTTGCATATATTGGAAGGGTGGCAACTGGAGTGGGTGGAGCATGGTGAATCAAGAAGATAGAATGTGAAATGATTGGGGAAATGAGGAAAAGATTGAGGTTAGAAATTATTGATTTTGATTTGATTTGATTTGATTTATCATTGTCATGTTTTTCAAGGGTTTTAGTTATTTTTTTCCAAAAGGTGAGGGCAAGAGTAAAACAGCTTGCTTGTTTACATGATTGAAAATGGGTTTTTAATTTATGAATTACGAAACAAACAGTTTTTCTTGTTATTTATCGTTATTATTTTCCTTTTGTAGTTAGATAGGGTTTAAACTCACACACTCTCTTCTCTTCACTAATCGGATAGTAATACATTAGCACCCTCTTACAATATCCTAAAGGGAGTGTTTTCATGAGTGAACAAGTACTCTAAAGAAGTATCCAAATGATGCCTTCCCCCCTAGTTCCATATTTCCATGTCATTAGGTTATAGAAACAATAATAAAGAAGAAAGATAATTGACAGCGGTTTAACTAATAGGTTGGTCGACCCAACTGGCCCGATCAATAATCAACCTGTTTAAATAGATTCAACTAGGGATGTGATTTTTTTCTCGAATATCTGTACCCCTATCCGTTCAGTACCCATACCTGTCTATTCAGTACGGGTATGGGTACCTAAATTTACTGATTTTAGATACGGGCACTTTTGGGTATAGGTATGAGTATTACGGGTACTCGGTACCCATTAGGAATATGCAGGGATTTTTATTGGGATATCTGAAACACATAACTCTAATCGTGTTTTTATTGGGATATTATGAGGCCTTCAAGCGGGCTTCTCAAAATTATTGATAATCAAAATATTAAGTACTAACAATTGCAATCAAACAAATGAAACCCCAACCCTCTTCTCTTTTTCTTCCAATCAATAAATAGTAACACCCACGTCCCACAATGCATAAATTTTATATTATGGTTGATTTGTTTCAATTTTAGTTTTGGTATTATGTTTTGTTTATGGTATTAGGATTTTGATCTTGGTATTATGGATAATTGATTGTAAGTACCGTACGGTATCGATACCAAGTTAATCGAGATTTTTTTTTAAAAGAAAAAATTGGTACCAAAGCGGGTACCGTACCTAAAGTATCCTTACTATAAAATTCGGGTACGGATATGGATACCAATATTTACTGATTTTTGGTACAAATACTTTCGGGTACAAGTACAAATACAGTACCGAGATGTATTCAACTAGACAACATATGCAGCTGATTTCTAATCCAACCGGTTCAGTCTGAGAAAAATGGAAATAAATTACCCTTAAGAGGTAAATGATTTAATAAAGGGCAATGATGACTATAAATTCCAATATTGCCCTCCATTGTAGAGTTTTCTAACAGAGGCATGATTCTGCAGAATGTTATCGACTATTACTTACAAGACACGTTTTATCGAAGAGAAACATTTTTCTATTAGCTGTAGTTTTTGTTTTTTCTTTAATATGGTTTCCGTAAACGACAATATAATCAAACCAATGGAAACCTATTCCAATTCAATTTTGTTTTCTAATGAGTATATTTCTATTGGTGGTACTTTATTAACAGTGTATGTGTTCACATTTATATCTTACCTTCTTTTAAACAGCCAATGAATTGGGATAATCAAATCACAAAAGGCCATCTCATACATTCATACTTGCAGACAGTGTTGGATAGTTGAAATCCACCATCTCGGAGAACCACCGTCCGAAGGTCCACTGCAATAATAAAATATAACAGGACAGGAATCGGATTCAAACTTAAGAACTCGCAGCCTCCAATCCAAATATTCACTTTCTCTTAAATGCCGGTCGAGATAAAGATAATTGCATATATATCTTACTTGAAACCCTCATATTTCATTATGTATTATTGTTTTAATCTACATTTATTTCATTACGTGTTGTATTTTAAGTTTAACAAAATATTAAATAAACTGATCAAAAAGTATATTACTTGATATACCCGGAGAACTTGATGAAAATAATATTTCTACACTTCTATTAGTATTATTGGTTGAGAACCGCGAGAAGCACCTAGTACATTTGGACTTTGGAGGTAGTACTTTGAATGAGTTCGTAACAGGTCCAGCTTCTAACTTTCACTGGTATGACAATTATATTCTATTAAATTATTCATAAATTCTTTAATTATGCAATTCATATAGTTCTAAAGATATATACATACGTGATATTTTTTTATTAACTATTACTTCTACGTGTAAATGCAAATATGGATTGGAATAATTAATATCAATTAGTATTTTACTAACATAATTATATTAATTTTTCATTAGACATATACACTCAAAACAAAATTCAGAAATATAATTATGCAATAAGATTGAATTGAATATAAATTGAAAATCTATAATTTTGTTAGATGGTAAATATTCATTCAATGATATTAGTTGAGAATTTGTTGTGTAGTTAATATGGTCGGTCGGTCGGTCACCATTCACACCCATATGATTATATTCCCATTTAAATATTCGTGCCTTTGATTCTCTGTTTCCCTTTTGGTTTATAAGTGGAATAACATTAATATTCTTATAAGCTTTTATTTTATAATTTAATACAGAAATGAACTATTTTTCAAAAAAAAAAAAAAAATACAGAAATGAACTAATCAAACTAATTATTTAAGATACCGACAAAACAAATGAAATTGTGAATTTTAGCTGCACAAAATATTCAAGTTGAAAAACTTGTCAAAACTAAAAAACGGCTTTTAAATTATGATAAAAGAAATCATAATTTCATCCAAATGTTGCTTTCTAGCATCTCAAATTGAGTACTATTACACGTGTATTATAGAGTTGTCATGATATTTCGAAGCATATTAGAGTGATTATCCTTCCTATATTCATTCCATAATTTCTATCTTGTATTATTTCTATATAAAACAATGATGCATTCTAGTTTATTCTAGTAACACAGAATACCCCTATTCAATACAACTATACAAGACTTGTTTTTCTCTGAATTTGTTGGTATCTTACCATCATGTTATAAAAGTTTTTCTCTGAATTTGTTGGTATCATACTATCATGTTATAAAAAATACAACTTATCATTTGTGTTTGACAAAACTTTGAATTATCATATTAATTCCAAGCATTTTTCATAATACTACAGAAAAGAGAGTATAATAAGATACGCTTATGCATTTTCTATGATCCGGAAATTGACAGCCCAACTTCAGCCCAGGCCCATCTGGCTCAACAATCTCACACACCGGTTTGTAGCAGTAGCCCAACAAATCATTCATCACGTTTCAGCGGCCCAAGGTGTCTCAATCTGAGCCTGGTCTCTTTGCACCTTGGCCTCACAACGGTTTGGCCCACAGCTAGGCCCATAGACCGTAGTTAGAATATAATGTCCAATGAACAGTTCGAGAGCTCTTAGCCATAAAGTTCACTTTTCTTTGTTTAATTGATAAAACAAATAAACATGAACACTCATTTAGTTAAACAAGCCCTGCTTGAGTTGCGCACATATGATGTATATATGTGTGAAGCCTCGGGTGGGCAAAAGTGAAATTGCACTAATTTTGACGTTATTTTACTAATCTCGTGAAAATAACGTTAAAAGTGACGGACGGTTAATCAGGCATCATGTAGTGGCGTTGATAGCCGAAAGACAAGGGTACATGCACCGATCAGCCGGTGTCCCGATGATTGAGTGCTATGTGCCTTATGTCCAAGGCTTTATGCAAAACTACTATCGAGCCAGGGGTCTCACCGGAAGCAGCCTCTCTATCCTTATGGGGTAGAGGTAAGGCTGTCTACATCTTACGCTCCTCAGACCCTACCATAGCTTTGCTATTGGTGGGATATACTGAGTACGATGATGATGATGATGATGATGATGACTCATTTAGTTAAACAGACAAACTTGTCTCGTTTTGTTCATTTAAATATATTTATATCAATACATTTCATTTATTATTGCTTGTTTATGTTAATCGTTAATATTTCATTTAACTTAGTCTTGTTTTAATAACATTTTAAGCCTAACGTGTTGTTTTCACATTATTTTTAACAAGTTTTATAGCTTAACTATGTTCTTTAGCTCACATTCACGAACCGTTTGTTTATATCATTTACAAATAAACACAAACACATTCATTTTTTTAACGAACTAGCACGAACAAGAAAACCATGTTCATTTAATTATTCATAAAAATTACTCCTAACGAATGCTCAGGTTAGTTTATATTAAAAAAAAAGAAAAAAAAAGCAGCTTTATCAATTAAGAATGGCGGTTCCTCTATCCAATCTATCCTCTAATCTCCAAGTTTCCAAGCTCTGTTTAGGTAATCATTTTTCACATCTAAACAAGCATCAGTCGATTCAAATCTTCCTTTTGTGTTATCTATCACAGGAACGATGACGTTTGGTGAGCAGAGCTCGTTATCCGAATCCTTCAATCTTCTGGACAAAGCATTCGTTATCACGGACGGAGTGAAATGTAACTTAAATTCGGCTGAAATGTAACTTAAATTCGTTATCACTGTTTGCTTAACTAATAATTTGAATAATTGATTAATATGTTTTGAGATTTTAGGTATCCGGTGCTGCAGCGTGCGGACACTCACGGACGGAGTGAAGAATACTTCGGCCGATGGATTAAACAGCGAAAAGTGCCTCGCGATCGTGTCGTATTCGCCACTAAGGTTATCTCATTTCTGATATAAGAATTTGATGTACAATGTGCTAGCTGTTTTTAGGCTTAGTTAAGTAATTTGTATCATATATATAGTTAACTAAAAAAGCGTGCTAACTATGCGAATCAAGTAGTGTAATTATGTAATTACATCGTAGTGTAATTACACTATGCTGTATATATAATTGCACTACTTGATTCGCACAGTTAGCACGTTAATTTGATTTGTATTTGATCCAAACACTAAACAAATGATATGGATGTTGATTATCTAGGAATATAGATTGTAAGGAATGGATCCATCATTCATGTGTAAAATTGATAAGCTCAGTTAGATGTAGGATAATAGGAAGGTGTGTTGCTCTATGTACTACCAAATAAGCTTTATGACAACTAGAAGTTGCATTTCTAACATGGAAAATTGTGAAAATATTCATTTTGTATGAGAATATTAATAAAATGAAGTTGACTTTTCAGATTACGAAATAGCCGTTTGATTATTTTTTAATTTCCAATAATTTTGATTAATCACAGGTAGATATGTGTCACCAATCAATGTTGGATTACACCCTTGATTAAAATCTCTTGTGCCATGTTTTAGCTTTAAAAAATCATTTTTTTATCATGTTTTAGCTTTAAAAAATCATTTTTTATAAAAAAAATTGTGGGGCCTTTGGGGGCTAAAATGATCGAATCTGCTGTGCCAGATCAAAATATGTTGCGTCAAAAGACATTTTTTCGTGCTCTGGTCATTTTGTAGTTTTAAAGAGTCAAAGGCTATTTTGTTAATTTTCTCCGTCAAAAAATGGATATTTTGATGATTTTCCATTTGCTTGTTGGTTTTAAATAGAAGTTGTAAGATTATTTCTGATTGCAGGTTAGTGGCCCTTCGGGGCAAATGCCCTGGATTCGAGGTGGTCCAACAAGTTTAGATAGCCGAAATATAAATGATGCTATCGACAATAGGTTAGTTCACATTAGTGCTAAATCTGATGCTGCACTTGTTTCAGTTAATGCAACCGTTTGATGGTGCCTTTTGTATATTGGAGAACTCATGCAGCTTGCTGCGTGCACAGACTGATTATATTGATCTTTATCAAGTACACTGGCCTGATCGGTTTGTATATTATCTGTTTAATTTATTTAAACACCTACTTTGATATCATATAATTTCAGAATAAAATATTCTAAATTTTGTCCTAAATCGTAGCTATGTTCCAATGTTTGGGGAAACTGATTATGATCCTGTGAGACAATACAACCCTGTTAGTTTTGAGGAACAACTTGATGTTTTAGGAAGAGCAGTTGATGCTGGTAAGGTCGGTAATCATATCATCAAGTGGTAATAATTTATGCATCTAGTCTATATTATATAATGATGTAGGTGGTGAAAATTTGTATAGATCAGATTCATTGGCGTTTGTAATGAAACACCGTATGGAGTCATGAAGTTCTTACAAGTTGCTGAAAATAATCCCGCTTATCCAAGGATAATATCTGTTCAGGTGTTGTTTCACTTTATTCTGACTCGGCCCGTTTTGACTTTTGACATGGGATCCCTTTTGACCCATTACCCATACCCGCTGTGCCTGCTATATGGCCATCTAATGAGAATATATGCATCAATATTGTAGAATTCGTACAACTTGTTATGCCGACATTTTGATTCAGGGTTGGCTGAGTGCTGTCATTTGGAGAGGTATGCTTTGCATTGGTTACTATTGTTAATGTAGGGTTGACAATCATGAGTGGGTTTGTCGGGTCAACTCGAATTAGAAACATGTTAATTTTGGGTCAACTCAAATTATACAACAGGTCAATTTGGGCCTACTCAAACTATACAACTGGTCAATTTGGGTCTATTCAGATTATACAACCGGTCAATTTGGTCTTAAAACTAGTTAACTTAAAACGGCCCCAAACAGGGTAGTTCTGGCCAGTGTCCACCACTGACTTTGATGCTGATTGTGATGTTTGTGTAATAATTTATAGGGTTAAATTGTTGGCTTATAGCCCACTTGCAATGGGTTTGCTTTCTGGAAAATATCTGTTACCCGATGGTGGTGCAGCCAATGCTCGTTTGAATCTTTTCAGAGGCAGGTATTCAGAAGGGGAATCCAGATACAGCCTTTCAAATCCCATCATTAGAGAAGCGATTAAAGTAAATCCAGTCTCTTCTTTGTTACGTTTAATTGTTAAATATGTTTCATTTTCTTTTTTCCTTGTGATGGCTGAATACACTGCATTACTTTCTGATCCAAGAAACTTTTGCAGGCATACATTTCTATTGCAGAACGTTATGGTATTCATCCGGTATCTCTTGCAGTAGGTATGTACAACAAAAACTGCTGGATAGATTTTCGGGTTCGGCTTGTTTATTATTGTTTAAATATGTTATTATTTATTTTTACACATATATAAACATATTTATGTCCATTTATAAAATTTATTGGGCAATACTATAAAAAACCAACATTCTTTTTGCTTTTTTCTAGCAAAAGTCCCTCAACAGTATTTTGCACTTTAAAGTCCCTCTCTACATGTTAGATTTGAACAATATTGTGAAATTCCTTAAAACAACTAGGAACGGATATCCAAAATGTTTTTGAAAACAATTGGGATAAAAAATAAACAAGCAAAGCTTGAAGATAAAACAGAATGAGAAGGAGAGCCGGCGGACCACAAGAGGTCATTTTTTACATAGGAAATAAGGAATAGCCTATATGGAATCAAATACTTGACTTAGACACAAGGTATAGCCAGACGTGGGGACGTATGATTGAAATTCTCTTAAGGAAATGGCCAGACCTAATGTCAATAGTGGGGCATAAGCTCGCTCACACCTTTATTCAATTCGAAGTACCTTCCACGACGGGACCACTTCAACCAGATGTATCAGTCCCAAGTTTTTTAAATCACACTTCTGTTCAAAATTAACATATAAAGGGACTACTGTGCAAAAAGCTGTTGAGTGACTTTTATGATAAAAGAAAGTACATTGGACGTCGGTTGTTTATAATATTTGTCCATATCAATTTTATAAATACAACAAAATATATATTTTGTAGTTATTATATTATATATAGTAATATTGATTATGTAATTATATATGTATTATATAAAATAAATTTATAATATTTATATACATAATAGGTTAGGACTTAGGAGCCTGAGTGAAACTCGATGTTGGAAGCTCAGGCTCGAGCTCGTTTATTAAATGTGCTCTAATTTAGGCCTGAGGCCTGTTAAGCTCGCTCGTTTTGAGATTTTAACTAGCTGATCTTAAGTAGCTCATGAGTGGCTTGGCTCGTTTGCAATTGTAGATTTGATTTGTGTACTTGCTTTTCATTATTTTGGGCAGCTTTTGTTTTGAGGCATCCTCTTGTGAGCAGTGCCATTTTTGGAGCTACAAAATTATGGCAACTTGAAGAGGTTGTTGGTGCCTGTGAAGTGAAGCTTAATGCAGAGATCATGGCAGACATAGATGAGGTTCATTCAAGGTTTCCAAGTCCCTGCCCCTGAGTAAACATTGAACTCATGGTTTTGCTAGTTGACCGATGCCACTTAAATGTTAGTCAAACTAGTTAGCGCCTTTTTTAGATGTTTGTAGGTTAGTGAGAAAACCGTACGTTTAAATTTAGTTAAATTACTTCAAAAATCACAAACACAATGTTATGTCTGCTTCTTCTTATGGCTGGTCAAGTGACAAAAATGTTATATATATTTATTGTATTTTTTAAGGTATTAGTATTTGAATAAGTAGGAAAGGCCCCATTCATATTATTACAATGGTTTTAGTTTGGTACTACTTGCCTGCATTTGAAGACCAGTCTTTGATATTGATGCTGATTTTTGTGTCGAAACATTCATCATTACAATGAGGGGAATAACATACCTATCTCCTGTTTATTTTAAATAATTAAATCAACAATGTTTTTTTAATACTATGAGAATTTTTTTAGTGTTTTACTCATCATAGGAAAAAGTTGATAAATAGGTTATTATTAGATTATTAGTTAAATGTAATGTGCTTTGGTTGAATGCTAGGTTATGTGTTGTCGTTGAAGTTAGAGGACGAATTTATCCAATAATGTTATGTCATGCAATGCTGACTAGATGCTCGCCGAAGCCACCTCTATAGCCACCCGAGCCTTCTATGGTTCAGGCGAATGGTGGTGACTTTTTTTTTATTAATTTACATTAAAATAAAAATCTTAAAAACAAAATAACACTGGCCTAGTACAAGATCATCGGGACGTCTGGCCCACAAATGCTCGACTAACTCATGATGAAGGTTTCCATGGATCTCGCGGTTCTTGAGATATATAAGGTTTTGGAGTTTTTCATCATCGGTGATTGTCGATTCGGGTTGTTAGACGCCACCTTGGTAGTTTTGACAAATAGTCATGCCTTGGTCCTCTAGAACCATGCTATAAAGAATTATACAAATATATTGACATCCACTATTTTCTCCCTTGACCACATCCGTAGTTGCCTCGAAATCAAATGAAAATTTTTCTTTAGAACTCCAAACATCCTTTCAATATCTTTTCGTGCTGATTCTTGCTTTTTCGTAAAGTACTTCCGTTTGTCTTCAAAGGAGATGAATAAGCTTGAACAAGCATTGACCATTTGTTGTAAATGCCATCAATTAGGTAGTATCCATGCTTGAATTGTTCCCCATTCGCATTAAACGATTGAGTTGGCTCAACCACGTCAATAATGCCGCCGAATATCGGTGACTATTTGATAACATTTATGTCGTTATTTGACCCAGCAACACCAAAAAGCATGCCAGAACCAAAGATCTTGGGAGGCCACCGCCTCAAGCATAATAGTGGGGTCAGGGTGATCACTCCGGTGGAACTGTCCTCTCCAGGCCGTAGGACACATATCCCATCCAACATGCGTATAGTCGATGCTACCGAGCATTCTGGGGAAACCGTGTTTTTCATCGTGCATCTCGTATATGTGTTGGATATCATACAAAGTTGGTTTGTGCAAATATCTCTGTGAGTAAATCGATATGATCCCTATATAAATATAAAAATATGTAAACCCTCGAAAAATATAAACACGTAACCAAACTAAACATATATGTATATATTTTAACCTTGACAGAAAAAATGAAGTGAGTCTCACGCAACTTTTTCAGACATTTCTAGGTATTCATCCATTGCGTCTGACGAAATTTCATAAGCTAGTTGACGAATAGCAGCTATGTATTTTTGCATAGTCGTGAAACCGGGTCTACCTCTTACATCCAGTCTTTGTTGGAAAAAAAGATACCGATCCGACAAATCATTTGATAAACGCGTAAATAACTGTCTCCTCATTCGAAAACGATACCTAAAATGATGTTCGTCATATAGGGGATCGAGGCTAAAATAGTGAGGTACCAAAGTTTCATTAGCGCTTACTCGATCACGAAGAAGATGTGATTGTCTTGTTAGCCTTTGTTTCTTTTGAAACCGTTCGCCCAACATGTTAACCGTTATTCTCCCCGCTACAAAAATAAGGTTGTCTTCCTCCAAAGAGTCGGATGAAGAAAAGGAATTCCATTGCATTTTGATTAATAATGTTGTGTATTGGAGAAAAACGAGTAGAATGTGTGAGTTTTGTTTTGTAATTTTTTGGGTATGTGAAAGTGTTTGTTATGAGTTAATATAGAAAGTTAAAAATAATCAGATATAACGGTTATATGGAATGCCCCCCAAAAAGTCCCCTTCAATGTTCACTTTAGCCCACGCGAGCCGGCTTGCGGCCGCTCGCTCACGAGGCCGGTCGCGGGTGTGTGTTGTGGTGTTTTGGGCCGACGTGGCTTGCACCAGGCTGCTCGCGGCTGGGATGGCAGGCCACAAGGGACAGTCTTAGGAAATCTGCATTACGTATACATACTTGATTTACGGAGTAATTGCATTTAAATAATCTCTATAGTAGAGAGAACCCACAATTCTAGGTGTTGATATCTGACGTGCGTGAAGTATATATATTTTTAATAATGATTTTTCACACAACTGGGTTTTAAATTTACAGAAATGATTTTCACCTCAAAACTAAACCACACACACATAGGCAAGTGTACCTATCGTATAAGTAGTTTAGCATCAGTAAGAACCAAGTATCGATCCATGGACATGATAGCTCTTGATACTAAATCTTCACTAATGTCTAACCGGCTAAAATCATAAGTTGTTTGGTTTTAACTAAGAATATAATGCAAAATATAAAAACTAAGCTAACGAACACAAAAGCAAACAATCAAGGAAGAATATCACTTTAGTCTCGAATCCATTTAGCTCACAAATAATTATGGATACATGGCAAGATCACAAAATGCATAAGTGACTAGAATCTCGCCAAAGATATCTAATCACGTGACTTGTTGGAAAGTTAGTATGAAAGGTACAAACTAACCACCTAAAGTCATTCAAGTAGGACGAGTGATACGATTATGTCAATGTTTCATGATGGTATGGACTAGTTTCCTGTCACGGTTGACTAATCCAACAACTCTTTGGAAACATAACATAAAAAAAAAAAAAAATTCACCTAAAGTTGATTAAACTAAGCAATAATCATGCACTTCTTCAACTTATGATGTTCATATCAAGATTACATAAACTAGAGGTTCGTGTCAACAAACCTTAAATAAACATAGCACTTAACATGACAAATCATAACAAATACTTTGTCTTTACAAACATAAGCATAAGGATGCACATTCAAGAGTTTATCATGAATAATCAATAATCAAGACTTCATTCACCATTCCTAGTTCAAAAGCCATAGACTAGCATAAAAATATACAAATCCATGAATGGATGCTTAAATCATGAGTTTTCCAACATTACATAACCAAACAACCATAAGTCTTGAATATCATGGCATAACAAACCTTTAAATACACAAACCATTGAAGAATAATCATGAAATTGCTATAACACTAACACAATCCTTGCCAATAATCCATAAATACCATCAAATATTACTAAACTTCATCTAAATCAAAGTGATAACAAAGAGTTTAGCTTATCATGAGCTCAAGAACAACATACAAGCTTGAAAAGACAACAAAATTCATGGTAAAATCAAGAAGAATCAAACGAAGAATCCAAGCTAGGTGATGGATGATGCTTCTCTTGATGTTGGAATCCTTCAAAGTGCTTGCAATTGGATGGAAATCACCAAGGTTTGGAAGTTAAACAGTGGGTTCAAAACTCCCTGGGACTCCTCTTTCCTTCTGCGTGAACGGCCTCTTTATATTGTAAAAGGGAGACATGATCATGTTTTGAGAGAGACATGGTCATGTTCAAGCAAAATGTAGATCTAAGCCACTGATTGGTTCTTTGGTATCCAAGAAACTATTCCCTGTAGATTGAAGTTACTAGGCATGGGAATACAACTGGACATAAGCTAGATTTGGTAAACATGAATTCCTGAATAAAAAGGCAGGGCATGACTTTTTCTTTTGAAGACACCGATACATGGTTAATTAGATATGTAGAAAGGAGTGGCATGATCATGTTATTACAAAGACATGGTCATGTGTGAATAAATGTGTATGACATGGTCATGCTTGTTTATTAACATGATCATGTTTTGCATATGTTTGCTATAACTCCACGTTTCAGACTCCACTCTTCCACATTACTCCTCCAAAATTCTCATTATTCAGCGCCAACCTCTGGAAATTCAGAAATCAATATATAAGTATACACTCCAACAATTTTCTATTAAATTTCCACCAAAAGAGTGTAGAATGAGGTAAAATATGTGCAATAAATATGAATAAATTTGGACACATCAATATCCTCTTTCCTTATACAAGTTTAAGTCACTCACAAGTTACACATGAGAGTCTTGTAATTTGTTTTACAATAAAGGCTCCACAAGTCAAGCGTAAGAGTTTTGCGGTTTATATTACAACCAACGGCTCACACAGTTTTTTTCCTGTTCAACCTCTTATTTTTTCTCTCTCAATATAAATAAATTGGACATCTACAATACTATTAAAACAATAACTATTTTCAAAAATAACATTCATTCTCATAATTTCTTACTAATAAAATAATTCAAAATTAAATTAAATTACATTCAATTTAATCACATTCAATATATAATTCAATATAAATTAAAAACTATCATGTTTTTCTTTTCAAAGTTTCATGGTAGTTATTCTTATTTTGGTGTTATTTCGGGTTTTGGTTTTTGTTCGGTTTTAGTTTTTATAAATTATTCGATTCAGTTTCGTTTTAGACGGGTTTAACTTTATTCATTTTTTGTTTCGGTTTTTACAATTTTTGTTTTTAGTTCTGTTTTAAATTTATCGGTTTTAGTTTTTCAGTTTCATTTTGGTTTTTGTTTTAGTTTTATTGGTATTTTGTTTTATTTAGGTTTTCGGTTTTAGTTTTGTTTTAGTTTTTTTTTTCAATTTAGTTTCGTTTCAATTTTTATTTAGTTTGTTCAGTGTTTTGTTTTAGTATCTATTGAAAAATGAAATAATATGAAGTGTTCAAAAAATAAGTGAAAGGTTCACATGAGTTTCAACTTTCAAGTGTTTTGAAGTCATTGAAGCTTTATATTTTTTTTGAATATTCACAGCCACTAATAATGAATTCGCATTTGGTAGAAAAGATTTCAAAAGCTAAGAACGTTGTATGTTTTACCCTTCATTTTCTTCTTAATCTGCAAGTGTGTTATTATTTTCATTTATGAAAATGGGTCATTTTAGAAATGTTTTTTGATTTGCTTTGACTTGGATTAAAACGGGTCATTTTAAAAGGGTATTAGTTTCGTTCGGGTCAACGAGTCAATATAAAAAGGCATCGATTTCATTATGGTTTCAATGGGTCTTTTTAAAATCGCATTGATTTGGTTCTGGTCATACCGGGTTAATTTAAAAGATATCGATTTGGTTCGTGTTTAAATGGGTCATTCTAAAAGCGTAACGATTTGATTCTGGTCAAAACATGTCATTTTAAAAAGGTTTAGATTTGGTTCTAGTTCTTAAATGAGCTTTGAATGTGCTTCAATTTATGAGGGTGCAAGACTTTTCATATGAAATGCAAAACCAGTTTTCGTAGTCAGTTAGTCACTATGTTTGTTAGATTGGTATATGAATGTTTATGTCGTCAATTGTGTTCCCGGTCCAGGAATAAAAGAAGCCCGAATCATTCTTGGATGCTTATCGGGAATCTTTCTCGGATGCTTATTTTCTGATTTGTTTGCTTTCCAGAATAATGTTAGTTAAGTTTGTTTGTTTTATATTAATATTAGTTTTTAAAGTTTATGAAGTTTATGTTTTAAAGTTTTAAATTTTCTTCGTAGACATTATACTATATAAAATCATTTTTTGTAAGTTTATGAATTTAAGTACTTTGTTTGCGTATGAATATGAATTTCAATTAAAAATCATGTTGTTTCAAAAAATATATTAAAAAATAATTAGTCGTTTGAAATTGTATATATGTTTACTTGACGATTTATATATTTCCACCCGTGTCGTGCACGTGTCAATAACCTAGTTTAAGTGAATATAGGACATAAATTGATAATTCAATTGGATTATTCCTTCTTATTATTAAGCATTTGAATCATGAATTGTCTTTTGTGACTCATGAATAAGATATATTCGTTTTGGGTTTCTAGATTTTGAGAGCTTAAGTCAAATGTGGGTCAATGTTATAATTTTTTATGAAAGCGACTTTCATAGACCAAAAGTAGCAAAGACTATGGGGGCTCAACTGCAATCAATCCATGTCCAACCATCGACTCCAAAATGCAAATTTTCGCTTGTTTTTATCTTCGTTTTTTTAAAGTGTTGCTTATTTGTGTTTCTTCTGTGAGCTCTTATGAATGTCAAAACATTTAGAAAAGCACGGACCCTTTTTTAGTAGGAAGAAGATTAACAATTTAAGTTGGACAAAAATATGGATTTGTGTTATAGTCTACAAAGGGTAAGTGTTGCACCAAAATGTAAATTCAACAAAATGTAATAAGAACTTCGATCTATGTTAAGTATTCAAAGTCTTTGATACATTTTGTAAACCTTTTAGCTTTATAAAACCTCATTTAAAATTTATAGTTTGTTTTAAAAAAGTTTAGTTTTATAAAACTTTGTTTTAAGTTTCTTGATTGATTGACTTGAGATCTTTTATTATATATATGATTTGGTGTTTAACAGTCTTGTGGTTTTACATGATAATTCCTTTCTCTATAAGAGCATTCACATTCCATCCATCAATTTATATCCTATAATTTAACTAAAATTCATAGTTTTCAAAATTTAATACTCATTTTTAAAAATCTTTCACAACCCATCCACCATTTTTATCTTTATCATACTCACAAACAATTATTTTATTATATTCCTCGTTTGATGAATAGTAGCTTTTTATATATAAAAAGTTGGTATAGCAACTTTTTATAATTTAAGGTTGGGGTAAATAAATAGTGGATGAGATGGAGTTAGTTTTTAGTAGATTTTTTTTTAAAATTTAAAGATGAGGGAGAAGATGATGGATGGGATGAGAATGCTCTTAACTAAATTCAACAATTTATCATGTATAGGCATCTCATAGTTAACTAGCACATCGATTATGATTCTTTTGTTCCTAGTTTGAACCATGCCTTTTTTGTTCCTTGATAACACATGGATAATCGATATCTCCATATGATTCACTTGTGGATAATATTTATTTTAATATTTTTATTATTAAATGCACCAAGAGTGATGGGGTTAGATGAGGGGCGGGACGCCATGTCCATTGTGGACTCGTGATGCTGGGCAAGAACACCGCTCCACCCTCGTACGGTGTCGTCCATTTCATTCTTGTATGTGTTGCGTGTATATATGATACCACATGAAGCCATAGGTAATGTACGACCAAATATTTATTCGTAAAACCCAAAAAGTTAAGGGTTGGTTAGGGATGCGCAAGATGGATATTTTCAAGGTTTAAAGATGAAATACAAAAAATGACGTAACATTGATGCGGAAGTGGAAGTGTTAGGAATGGAAAAGACGAGAAAGATCACTCATCATCTTAAGTAACACTTTACGAAAACCAGAGATGTTTGAGATGAAATGGAGTACTGATACATTTTTGATTAATCATTTGTTTAAAATACTGATCTCCATCCTTATGTTATATTAAAAACCATGCTAAACCAATCTTTTTAACTAAAAAAAAATATTAGCATTAAGAAGATGTTATAACTTTATCTTGAAAAGTGTACAACTTCAACAAAATCCGGTTAGCCATAACGTGTTCAATTCTCATAAGCTGGATACAATTTTTCCTAAAAGTAAAAGCCATTTTTAACCAGCAAGCAAGGATCAAAATCTTAATTATCTTCATTAAATCAAGTAAGCCGCAAAGGTGATGCTAGAGAATGAGCCAAAGTTAAATAAATAGAAAATCTTAACCAATAATAAACCAACCGCTAGTAAGTTCCAAGACACTAAGCATGGATAA
Organism: Bidens hawaiensis; assembly: GCF_021521415.1. Classification (NCBI taxonomy): domain Eukaryota; kingdom Viridiplantae; phylum Streptophyta; class Magnoliopsida; order Asterales; family Asteraceae; genus Bidens; species Bidens hawaiensis. The sequence goes on from NW_027491253.1 coordinate 1,514,237, forward strand.
TAAAAAAAATTGTCAGAGATGCAACTTGATAGGAGATAAGAAACGTCGTGTATTGGCAAGTGTCTTTTGTATGAATTATACGAGTAATGTATTTATCCAGTATCGTTGAGTATTAGCAAAGGTTTTAATTATAAGTTATACGAGTCATATATTTATTGAGGTGAAAGTTATCAATATTAACTTGAATACACTTAAAATTATGATCCTAACCTGACGTGTTTAACCATGTTTAATTAAATGAGTCAACATGGGTTTCAATAAAGTTGTCAAAGATCGTATAGATATTTGATATGAGTTTTAATAAAGTTGTAAAAGATCGTATAGATATTTGATGAGTTATAAAAATGTTGTAATACAGTTAAATAAATCATTTATGTATAGTAACTTTACTTTTTCATAAACTATAAGCAATATGTTGAATACGTATATGAAATTGTTATTTTATTCAAACTTATTTGTTTACTCACAAATATAAATGTTTGTAGGCGTTCAATATCACTTTCAAACCGACTAAACCAAAAATCAAACTGAACCAAATTACATTATCCAGCCAATGATTCAATTTCAAATTAACTATTTTCATTTCGTTTTGATTTAAAAAAAATGATAAACACCACTAGTTTCATTTATAAGTAAATTAATTACTAATTATCTAACGCCACCTTTACTATCACCAATATAAAGGAAAATTGAAGACTTGAGATAGAGGCCGCAGTGTGTAAGGTTAATACGATTCCAACCACATTGAGCCTCTGAGCAACAAGTGAACAGGAGATGGTAGTACATTCGTTCCTAAAAAAATAAAAATAAAAATAAAAATAAAAATAAAAATAAAAATAATCCAAGCACCACACAGATCCCGAACATCGGATAGCCAGTAAAAAAGTGTAAAAGCAGCACGGCACAGCAGCACAGCACGCCAATTCTATGGAATTTTGGATGATTAAAAGCAGAATAAAAATAAAAAATAGTAGCTTCCTTCCTTCCTTCCTGAATCTGAATATCCATCCGACTCTGATTTTCTTATACGGTTTTAGTGCGATTCCACCTAATCCCATCGTTTCTTCATCTAATCTTATCACTCCTTCACAGATTCACTAATCATCAACTGCACCCCATGGGTTCAAAGCCATGGACGCGACCAGCTCCCACTTATTATCCGCTCGAGTGTTTTTGGGACACAGGAGATGATGCTCCCGGTCCTCGCTGCGCCCACACGCTCACTGCCATCGCGCCTACCAAAACTCACGGCCCTCGCCTCATATTATTCGGCGGCGCCACCGCTATTGGCGGCGGACCCTCGTCTCCGGTCCCTGGAATCCGTAAGCATCCATTCTTATTCTTCTTCATTGATTATTTATTTACTTGAATTTGTATAATTATCCCCAATTTGATTGATTAGGTTAAATGTTTCAATTCTAGGGTTAGATGGTGTCACCAACTCTGTTCATGTGTATGATGTTCTCACCAGAAGATGGACCAGGTTATTATTATTATTGATTTTGTTATAGTTAGATTATTAATTTGTGAATAATATTCAGAATTCAACCGGCTGGTGAGCCACCGTCACCGAGGGCTGCTCACGCAGCAGCTGTTGTGGGAACCATGGTTGCATTTCAGGTGATTCAAGACTAGATTTATGCTAAATATAATGAAAATGCATATATAATTTCGGTTTTGATAAATTTGTAGGGGGGCATAGGACCGGCCGGCCATTCGACGGATGATCTTTACGTGCTTGATTTGACCAATGATAAATACAAGTGGCACCGGTAAGCGGTTAATCGATGCAGATAAGTTTGGAGTTAAGTTTGTGTCTTTTTGAGGTCTTGGTTGTTTTTATCAAGTGTCGGTTTTGTTTGTTTTGTTGTGTGCAGGGTGGTTGTTAGAGGGGAGGGTCCCGGACCTCGATATGGTCATGTTATGGATTTGGTAGCTCAACAGTACCTTGTGTCCGTCAGTGGCAATGATGGTGAGTTTATCATGTCTATGCATGTGGTCCCATTTTCATACCTGGTTGTAAAACTGTGTCCCACCTGTCGGTACCTGATTACTGATCTTTAGTATACCGATTCTTAGTATACTGATTCATGATCTTAGTAATAATTATATCATATTTGTTTTCTAGGAAAGAAAGTGCTTTTGGATGCTTGGGCTTTGGATACTGCTCAAAAACCATATGCTTGGCAGAAACTAAATCCAGAAGGTGATAAACCTTCTGCTAGAATGTAAGTACATAAGTTAGTTGTGACTAATAGTATTCAAATGCCATTTGTCATATGATTTTCATGGTCTTTTTTTATCTATCTGTTAAATAGTCAAAATAGTTCTTACCATCTTATTATCCTTTTAAATATATGTTAGTCTTGATCAAAAATTACAATTAGAAAGCAAACTTATCGTTACCAAACCAGACAATACCAAACTAGAATTTTATGGTTAAAACATACTCAATATGATTATAAAAATGAACTTAATAAGTAAGAGTAAATCAGGTCAAATGGTTTTTAAAGTTACAAATGAAGTGTCTAGTCAACTTTGAATGTTCCAAGTTATAGGTTTTGAAGCATCAATTAAGAATGAACAAACATGTAACTGCATACTAACAATAAGTGAATTAATGGGCAACCAAGATGTGCAATAAATTGCCGTATTTATTTCTTACATTTTGCAGGTATGCAACTGCTAGTGCCCGTGCAGACGGTATGTTTTTACTTTGTGGTGGAAGAGACATCTTAGGCACGGTATGTGCTATCTTTATCACTTATGCTTAGCATTGTCTTACTAATAACTCGACTTATAAATGTATTGGCACTCTAATATTCGATTTGAATATATGTTAGCACTGTATTGTCATTAAACTATATATATTTTTGTTAAAACTATTGGTTTTGTGTGTGTATTCTTTGTTTTAAAATGGGCAAATTAGGAGGGCATAATGCGCAATGCGCACAATGTGTTGATGAGATCGCATCGCTGCAGTTGATGTGATGTGATTCCATGATGCGCGTGTGATGCGGCTGATGCGACACATTATGTACTTGACCAGTATTTGAACAAAATTGTACCATTGGTTGCAGCGGGTGCATGTATTCCAAATTTGATGAAACAGTTCTGGCCATCGACTGAACAAGTCTGATCATCAATTGACAAATCTGACCGTTGATTGAGCACTGGGTTTGACTATTTGAACAAATTAGGCTACGGATTGAACAAATCTAACCAGAGATGATGAGAGTATCTTGTATTTTAGTATTTAAAGGTCAAAAATATTTTTTAGTGTTTTTTTGATAACAAAAGCCTCACATATGATTGCCTTTTGGGATTATAACATATCGGAGTGCTACACATTTTAAACCAGGTGTGTGTTCAATTTGCAGCCGTTAGCAGATGCCTATGGATTGCTCATGCATAAAAATGGTCAATGGGAATGGACACTTGCACCTGGAATTTCACCTTCACCAAGATACCAACACGCAGTGGTAATTTATAATTATTCAATTGGTGTATAACTTGCGCTGAATATTAGTAAAGCTACTTGCGTACAGAATCAATTTGTCATGCAGTGGTAATTAATAGTTATATAATTGGTCATTGGTTTATATCTCTCACCAGGTGTTTGTCGGGGCTAGATTGCATGTTACAGGAGGTGTTTTGAGGGGAGGTCGAGCAGTAGACGGTGAAGCAGCTGTTGCAGGTTAATTTTATTTTATTAATATTTTTTTGTACATAACATAAATTGTAATATAATTGATAATAATAATATTATATAAATCGTTTTCAACGTGAATACATAATACAGTTTTGGACACGGCTGCGGGTGTTTGGTTAGATAGACATGGGATGGTGACTTCTACACGCAATAGTAATAGCAAGGGCAGTCAAAGTCAACCCGAAGATTCTTCTTTGGAGCTCATGCGACGAGGTAGGCATGCCGCTGCATCCGTTGGCGGCCGCGTGTATGTCTATGGCGGTCTTAGGGGAGGTAAGTTTTAGTTCACAAAATACCCTTTTCTCATCAAGCATGTATGTGTGTTGCATAATATTAAATTGTTTCATGTCTTGCAGATGTCTTGTTAGATGATTTTCTTATCGCGGAGGATCCAATTGATTCTGATTCTCCTATGTTAACGTCTGAAACCGCCTCAAATGTGATGAGTCCTAGGTCTAACATTTTAAGCCCGTTTGGTCGTATGTCTTCTGAGAGTAGACCTGAGAGTCCTTCGTCTGGTGGTTTAAGGTTCGGCCTATTTTTTCTCTTGTTCCTATAACTAGGGGTGTAAATGAGGCAAGCTGAGTCCGAGCTCGTCTCGTTTAGAGTTCTATTTGTAAGGCTTGGCTTGTGAGCAGTTAACGAGCGGCTCAGCTTGTTTACACCCTATAAAAGTGACTAGAATATTATTATCGGAATCTAATATGTATATTAAAATACTCTACCTATGACCTGTTGTAGGTTAAAGTTTGGTAGTCGTGTCATTTTTTGACCCTTTTACTTATGCATGTGTCAAATTGGGCTACTTTTTTACAATCTTAAACGGGTCAAACTAAAAAAGATTTAGCTAACATGGGTCGAAAATGGTTCAAAGTCTTTAATATTTTATCCAAAATTTACAATAATTTAGTTTCTTTCCAGTATGAACAAGGAATCTATGGACCGGCTGGCAGAAGCATCCGCAGCTGAAGCAGAAGCTGCTAATGCTGTATGGCAAGCTGCACAGTCACACACTATGAACCCAGACGAAACACCTATTTCAAACGACCCACAACAAGCAGAAAACAATTCAACAAGTAGTGATGACACAGAGAGAGACGTTAAACTTCACCCGAGAGCTGTATGTGTTTCTCAACCTTTATCTACTGTTTGTTACTTTCAAAAACAAACAAAACTGACAGTCGTCTATTAGTTTGGGTCGGTTATATCAGTTCACTTTTGTCAATTATTTCGGCTAGGATTCGGTTAATCGGTTCTATACACTGCAGGTTGTGGTTGCCAAAGAAACTGTAGGAAACCTTGGTGGTTTGGTCCGACAGTTATCGTTAGATCAATTTGAAAACGAGAGTAGGCGAATGATTCCTTCTGGAAACAGTCTCTCATATCCAACTAAAAAGTTCACGAGGCAACCATCACCTCAAGGCTTGCATAAAAAAGTCAGACAACATTTTCATTTCACATATTTCTGTTATACAAATACTGAAATATTATTTGTTATTCATCTTTGCAGGTCATATCTACTTTACTCAGGCCCCGAAACTGGAAACCGCCCGCTAACAGGCGGTTTTTTCTCGATTCTTATGAAGTCGGCGAGCTTTGTTATGCTGCTGAACAGTTATTTTTACACGAGCCTACGGTTCTTCAATTAAAAGCCCCGATTAAAGTGTTCGGTGATTTACATGGTCAATTTGGGGATTTAATGCGGTTGTTTGATGAATATGGATTTCCGTCTACTGCGGGAGACATAACGTATGCTTGTAATCCAATTTTCACTGTTTAAATTTGTTGGATTTGAATTGGGCTGAAGTTGACTTTTGCTGACCAGGTACATTGACTACTTGTTTCTTGGTGATTATGTTGACCGAGGGCAACATAGCTTAGAGACGATTACTTTACTTCTTGCTTTAAAGGTATGCTTACTGGTTATTAGATATGGAGTTATAACCCCGGTTATGATTTTTTATTAATTTTTTTTTCTGTTTTTAGATTCAGTATCCCGAGAATGTTCATTTGATACGTGGGAATCACGAGGCTGCTGACATAAATGCACTCTTTGGGTTTCGGCTTGAATGCGTTGAGAGAATGGTAATAAGTGATTTCATGTGCCAGTTTTGGACCCGTTTAGGCCTTAGGGTGTGCATGGGTCGGCTTTTGAGTTTTTTTAAAAGCGTTTGGTTTTTATTTTTTAGGTTTTTCGTTTTACAATGGCTTTTGTTCAGTTTCGATTTTACCATTTTGGGTTGAAAGTTTTGGGCCCAAAAGAATGGTCTAGAATGATAAATTTGGACCTGAAACTTTAAGCCTATTTTTTATTTTATTTTTTGTTAATTGATAATTCATTGATTACTACACATTTATAACTAAAAGTTTTGATCTACATCATTTATTAATTTCTTATAATTTAACTTAAATTTGGATTTTCAGGTCCGGTTCGGCATTTTCAGTTTTTGGTTGATAGCAAAACCGAAACCGAACTGAAAAAACGATTTTTTAAAAACATAAACAAACTGTCGTTTTTTTATCGCGTTTGGTCACGTCTGGTTATGGTTTAGTTTTTATTCATGCATGCCCCTACGCTATATTTTACGGGTTTTTAAAATGTTTTTATGGTTTGTGTATAATATTCAGGGGGAGAATGACGGAATCTGGGCATGGTCGCGGTTCAACCAACTATTTAACCATCTTCCACTCGCAGCACTGATTGAGAAAAAGATAATATGCATGCACGGTGGCATCGGGCGGTCGATGCATTCAGTTGAACAAATAGAGAAGATAGAAAGACCGATAACGATGGATACGGGATCTCTTATTTTAATGGATTTATTATGGCAAGTTTATTATTCATACTCTGCTTTTGGTTTTACTTATGAAACCGTGTTTTGATGTTTTCACTTTTTTGCAGGTCTGACCCTACAGAAAACGACAGTGTGGAAGGTCTAAGGCCAAATGCTAGAGGACCGGGTCTTGTCACTTTTGGGGTATGAAATCAATGATTTTTTATGAATAAATAGGTCAAGCCTTACGAAGTTTAGTGAAAAAGGAAAACTGGTCAAACGGGCTGAAAGTCACCCAAGTAGGGTTCAAACTAAATCCGATCCAACCTGTTTCAACTTGAAAGTCACCCAAGTAGGGGTCAAACTAAATCCGATCCAACCTGTTTCAACTTGAACAAAAAAATTATGTATCTTATTTTGACCTGTTAACAAACAAGTAGCCCATACCATTCCAGAAACGACACGAACTCAACGCGAAATTCGTGATTTTGGGGCTGTTTTATGTCGACCAACACTTCTAGCTAAATGGGTTGTGTTCATGTGGGTTCAAAAGTTGACCCGTTTAAATCGATTCTTTTACTATTTTAAATGTGTTTTGTGTCATAAATTAAATTGGTTTCATATTTTATGCCAAAAAAATTGGGTTAAACGGGTCGTGTTCATGTCAACCCATGAATATATGTATCATTTTAAGGCTCATATATGTCATGACTGACAGTCTGACACCATTTCAGGTTCATGCGTGTTCGGGTTAGATCAGCCAGTTTGCAAACACAACCTGTTTAACACCCTTAAGATTAATGCATTATATCTTACTTTTGCAGCCTGACAGAGTTACAGACTTCTGTAAAAGAAACAAACTTCAGTTAATTATAAGAGCACACGAATGTGTAATGGACGGGTTTGAACGGTTTGCTCAAGGCCAGTTGATTACCCTTTTTTCCGCCACTAATTATTGCGGTAAGCAGTCTTCGTTTAACAATATTTAACAATCAATTAAACGCAAACACGCTCAAATTATGGTGGTTAAATTATAGGGACTGCAAACAATGCGGGAGCTATATTGGTAATCGGTAGAGGACTCATGGTAGTCCCAAAACTGATCCACCCTTTACCGCCACCACTTTACTCACCAGAAACATCTCCAGAACATGTTCAAGATGACACATGGATGCAGGTAGGTTTGACACATTAAGGATGGCTAAGTCAAATGCTGTGAATGTTACTATTAATAAATTGATGGAACTTTGTTTTGGTGTAGGAGCTTAATAGTCAGAGACCACCAACGCCTACTAGGGGCCGACCCCAGCCTAATCATGACAGGAACTCGCTTGCATATATTTGATTGGTGATATGATTTGGGGATTTTGATTTAAGTTATATATACACAAGAGATTAAGATCATATTTAGAGTACATAAGGTTTGTTCATAGGTTATTGTTTGTTATTTGATTGTATGATAAGTGATGATGAGATGGTTTGTCTCATAATATCTAGGATTTGTTCATGTGATTTGAATAGTTTCTGCATTTAAAATGTGCACACTTTGAAATTATAATCTTGAGTTAGATGCTTGAACATAGTAATTATCTTGAAATAGTATGCTATAACAAATTTCACCTAAATGGTTTAATGTAAGATTGCAAAGCTATTATATATGTAAAATCATAGCAGGCTCTTGTATAAAGCATGCTTTTATTTCTAAACAAAAATGCTGGTTTAAACTCTTTTACCACCCGTACCATCAAAGTTGATAAATTTACCCAAAACAAGTATTTTATCTTTTATTGAACTCCAAGTAAAGAAAACGCACCTTTCTTATTTTGGGTATCTGAGTAATGAGGAGACTAACTGCGCACCAATAACTGCCAACCTAACAAAACTGTATCTAAACGTGGCATATGAGATGTTACGATGTGTTAGATTGACACAAATGCTAAGGTAACATAATACACCTTGAACAAAAGTCATTTCATTTTTCTCATAAATCGAAGTTTTAATTCTAACAAATTCTACAAACCAAACATATTATCTCATACACCAGCATTTCAATTCTAACAAATTTTACAAACCAATCAAGTAAAGACTAGAAATCTAGAATTCGAATTCCAATTCAACTGAATTCTAGCAAACTAAACGCCCCTTTCGGTAGTTCAATTGTATACTAGGGGTCTTAACTCGTAAAGCACTTAAACCATTTTAAGACTAACATGTCACTATTACAAAATCGAAACTTATAGCAACACGACGAATTTCATTTAACAACTCCACCAACATGTCTTCACTGAATCAAACAAGTTATAAGGTAAATAAATAGTGCCATCCTTTAAAAATCCAATAATACAACATCAACAAAGAAAAACATCATTTTTATAACTTAAGGCAAACAAAACTTGGGCATTTTTAAACCAATAACATCTTCTAATGACAAAAAAACACAATCATACTCAGTTATCATTCATCTCTTCCCTGCAATCTTCAGCAGCGGCGAAATCATACCTTGTATTTCCTGCAAAGATTCTTGAATCCCGATCTCCTCAACAACCAACCTCTTAAGATACCTAACATAAACCTTCAACTCATCCGACCCATTAACATCATCAACTCGGTATTCCACAACTTTCTTTGCTAACACAATCAAAACACCTGCATACCTCGGCACCGTACAATACTTATGAAAAAACCCCAACAACAAACTGAGCTCATCGGTGCTCAAATTCAACACACATTTTATCAACTTCTTTCTTGACACCAATTCTTCAATAACCGCCACTACGTTTTCAGGGGTTTTAGCCTTCAATGCAGACACCAAAGCTTCTTTATGATGAAACTTCGTTAGTAACTTATCATGTTCCGCAAGCTTCACCTTTTTCGGTCTCATTATCAAATAATCCCCTTTTGAAGGCTTCTCGTTTTGACCACGGCTAAAGTAACGAAAGTACGACGGTCTTAACACCCTCTTTTCCGGCTCGTCCACCGCTCCAAAACCTATGTAGTTCCCCCACTCGCCTTTAACTGGCTCTACCTTACCAACAGTCTTCCGTTTCCCAGCAAACAAAACCCCGTTTGCAGACCCGACCACACGAGTTGAACAATCTGGTGAAAACGCAACCGACCTTAGTGGTGCCGGGTATCTTTTCGAAAACGTGACCTTTAACGTTGAGTAGTCAAACACTTTCAGATACCCGTCTAACGAAACACTCAAGATTCGATTTTGATCCGTAAAATTGGGGCTATCTTTACCGATTCTGCCCACGCATAAAGACGTCACCGTCTTATTATGCTTTTCCATTGAATGCAACAACTTACCTCCACCAATCACATCCCAAATTTTAACCGAATCCCCACCCGCGGTCGCAATTAAACCACCCGATGGTAAATAAATCACATCCTCAACCGGAGTCCCATGGTTAACAGTCAACATTGAGCCTTGATCAGATACCCTAACATCCCAAACCCTAACTGTATGATCATACGAGCCCGTAACAAACATTTGATCATTCGCGGGAGACCCATCACCGAACATAATCCTTATGACCGAATAAACTGCACTTGGACTCCCCCAACTCAAGATCCCAGTACTTAACAACGGCATCATCACCTACGGAGAACAAATGAAGCTTATCGACACGCGGGTATCCTACGAAATTCACCGGACGAGAATACCCTTTAAGTATCCGGAGAGCAGACCGTTTTTTAACATCGAACACCTGGATTAAACCGGATAATGAACCGGCGGCGAGTAATTGGCCGTCGGAGCGGAAAGAGGCTGATGTGGCAATGTCTTTGAAGGCGTTGATGGTGGATTTGGGCTGGAGGGTTTGTGAAGAGAAGATGGTGACGATGGCGGAGTGTGTGGCGGCGAAGTCGTGTGGAGAAGATGGTGAGAAAGCGAGTGAGGTAATGGATGAAACTAGGGTTTGTGTTTGTTTGGGTCTGAATGATTCCCAGTACTTGGTTTCTGGAGAAGATGGCTTTTTGTTGGTGGGTTTGAGTTTTGGCTTCACGGCGAAGGTTTTGACGATGGGTTCTGATGGATCGTTGATCGTCATTGAAGGAGATGATGATGAAGGCTGTTAGTTTAGGGTTTTAGGGTTTTGGTATGATGCTTGTTTATATGATGAAGCATCTTTGGGCTTCTTGTTATTTTAGTCACTCATCTTTTAACAACTTGTAGTTTGACCACTATATTATATTTATAGCTAAGTAATCACATAGAAAAATATAAATGAAAACTAACCATAAATACAAAATTTTAACACTGTGTTCCCGAGTCTCATTTAACAAGGGAAGGAGAAGGAAAAGAAATGAAACCATTAAAAAACCAAGTTTCAGAGATTTTTAAGAAGAGATGGGGAGAGGAAGGGAAGGAAAATGTTGGAAAATTTAAACATATGATCATCCTCCTAAATTGAAGAGATTATGAGAGAAAATGTTTATGTCTTATAATAACTTTCTATTAATTCTTAAATTACCCCCATATCTAACTCCCTAATATAGTTTACTTAAAGGGTATAATAGAAAAATTACATCTTTACTTTTCTTTCCTCTTAACTCGGGAACACTAAAATGTTTAATTTCCTTTTTCTTCCTCTCATTTTTATTAAACTAGAGAACATGAAATAAAGTCACACATTTTTCCTTCCCCTATCTTTCTTTCTTGTCCTAATTCTCTTCCCTTCCCCTCCCCTCCCCTTGTTAAACGAGACTCGGGAACACAAAAGTGGTTGTGAACTCGTGATATGCGCTAAGAGTGAGCATTGTCCTAGAAACCCGAGAAAAATAGGCTTGGTTTTTGAGGTGTGTATCGCTTGGTTATTAGCCTATTAGGAGGAGCTTAAAACATCAAGTTCATAGGCATCATCTTATTTGTATTTTGGATGCCTGTATAACCATAAAAAAGTTGAAGTACATAATTTATGGAAACTAATATTTGTCACCTTATGAAGGAACCAAACGATGTATAAACAATTCTCGAGCATCAAATCGGTTTCAATCAACATTAACCAGCTCGGTCTAGTCCATCATCAACGTTCAGTCAGCTCACGTTAATCATCATATCATATTCATTACCAGGATTTGAAATCGGTGGAAACATGTTCCTCAAGTTCTTCAATAAACATAGACCTCTTCAATCGCTAGAAATCCTTCTTGTTTTTTTTTTCTTTCTTTTTTTCTTTTTTAGTTGTAACTTTAATAAGTTCATGAGACTATATACATTCTGCAAGTCTTTATTTTGTTCATTGCGTGATTTGTGTCTAATATAAGATCATGAGACAATATACATTAAATAAAATGATGAGGCCCTATATACTTTGTTCAACTGTAAACATAGTCCGGTAGACTGGTGCTGGGAATTAGTGCTGTGCAAAAAGCTCTAGACTCGGGGCTCGCTCGAAAAAAGATAGCTTGAATTCGCATGGTTTGAAACCAAGCCGAGTCGAGCCAGTTTGTAAGCCAAGTTCCAAGTTTTTCAGCTCGGTTTCAAATCTGAGTCGTGCTGAGCTGGCCGGTTTAAAAGCAAGCCGAGCGCAAGCAAACTCTGGCTCGTCTCAGCTCATTAACAACCCTACTGGGAACACATTTTGAACCCACATATTCCATTCGTAGGCTACATGAAATGCAAGAAATTCTTTGATATCCTGGGTTTTCAGTATACTATGCTGCTGGAATTAAGATCTCATAATCGCTCCCAAAAACTGACCCTTCATTTAGTGATCCGGTCCTCAGATTCAGTATGACAAATGTCAACACTTTTATTTACAGTTTTGGTCTCAGACCCGCCCGGGTGATTTAACATCATTATTTACTTAACAAAACACGGAGACTATATATAACTATATAAGAGTGATTCCACTAAATCAACTCCTTATGCAACAATCTCGTAGCAGATCACAATCACACACAATTCAACCAAAATAAAAAAAACAAAAAACATCAATCACAATACCAAATAAATCTGAGACACTGATTCAATAACCACGACTAAAAGTCAAGTATAAATACACAGACGTGCATGAAACATTATAAACAATGCGCATACACGATTATGGTCAACCCTCCCATACCGAACCATAAACCTCTTTCACCTTGCCACAATAATCAAACCTGATTGGTTGAACCAAACATCAAGACACCGCACAAAGTGATAACAATAACCTCAACCAGATGCTGCCATGGATTCTATTAGAAGCTGGTAACCTTCAGGTACAGTTGCCTGTGCGCGAACGCACCCAGCTAATGCTGGAACATCAGAATTCACGTCAAGAAACCTTCCTAGTAACAGCAGTAAATGAAAGTCAGAGATTCTCCTCACGAAAGGAAGACTCTTAGAACGATCCAAATGGGTCTTTAAGGTTCTCATTGTGATTACGGTGTTTCGATTTTCAACCGGAAATGTTGATGACAGAGGACCCTGCAAAAAAAGGCGCGTTAATAATACAGATATTAACTATAAGAGTAGTGTTCGTCAGACACGTGAACCTAGACACAACATGCATTATCGCAGGCTGGCCCAAACACAGTGTGTTTGACCTGAAATTTTCTTATTTTTGATGTTTTCACATGCTAATACTTTAAATTTACATTTATTACAGCAAAAAATACAAGCTTATACAAAACAATCATCACATTTTGAAGATAAAATCGTACGTCAATTTCCTTTTTACTTGTAAATAAATTTTGGCATAAGATACCCAACCCATGTTTACAATATAAAACATTTTGAGAAAATAAAAAAACGGGTCGCTATTGGACCCAAGCACAACCTGTTTAGCTAAACAGGTTCGCCGGTTCTACCCAGCACTTACCAAACCCAAACCCGGAAATTTTATGGTTTTCCTAGCCAGGGCCGGCCCAACCATTTTGGTAAGCCCTAAGCGAGTAAAAAATGGAGACCTTTTAAAAAATAATTGGATTCGTACTTTTCAATTTTTTTGCTATTTTGCTTCATTTAGTTAAATAGATAAGTTAAATATAAAACCAAATAGTCGCGTTGACTCATTATAAAATAAGCTTGACCATATTTAATTTTCTTTTTTCTAAAAAAAAGCTACCTAAAAGTAAATCTAGCGGACAACACATGGGCAATTTAAACATGAGCATTTAATTTACAAATATATTTTCCATATATCTTCCTAATTTTGAAGAATATGGTATTGAATTCAATATTCTAAACTTGTAAAGATAACTACTGAAATAACGCTTGTTCCTTCCCTGTATATTAAGATTCAAAAATCTAGAATTGTTAACGGGGAGCGAGATTCGATCCTTGGCTGTCCACGAGACAAACAATGCATCTTACCACTACGGTAGACCAGGAGTGATTGAAAGCATTATCAACTTAATAATTATATACATGAAATATAACGTTTTATACGAAATTAAGGCCCAAATTTTTTGGAGGCCCAAAGCCCTAGCTTTGGTTTGTTATACTAACGGGCCGGCCCTGTGTCTAGCGTATCGGTGGGGCCGGGAAGTCTTCCCTAAAGGATTCTATGGTTACCTAGAAAAAGTCTATTCTTATAGCAAAACATTACTACAACAAAAATACAAACAAAGCATCTAATGTTGGAAATATATTCAAAATCAAAGATCAGATAAAAAATCAAGAAACAAAAAAGAACCTGATGATCAAAGATCTTGACAACCACAAGAAAGAAATCATTATCCACCTCCCTAGTATCCTTCCCTCCAACCACCACATCCTTCTTCATCTTCGACAGCTTTGGATCCGCATCCTCCGCGATCTCACTCTCAAACCACCCTTCCTTAAACAACTTCACACACAAATCACTCATCTGAAACGCCTCGAAATGCACATCCGCACCACCGTCCTCATTCACCTCCAACTTCACCACCACAGTCACCCACTCCTTCAACTCACTCTCCGCCTGCAACTCCACCGCCTGCAGTACCTCCCGATTCGATAAAGTATAATCCTTTTTCGTTTGCCCGATCGTCTGCGTAAATATAAACCCCAGTTTCCTCATCCCTAAACCTAAAGCAATCGCTTCCACAATCCTCTCCTCATCCGAATCCCTAAACAACACCAAATTATCCTCCGTCCCTTGCTGCGGCGGCTCGTAAATGAAATCCACCTCCAATTTCCCCTCGTCCGACACCGTCCCGTACATAAACCCGCCTCGCTTCACCGCAAAAGCTAAACTTTCATTCACATAATGCTGAAACCCGTTCGCAGCGTCTCGATCAAAAGACACGGAATCACAATTGGGGTTTTCTTGCCGGGTGATTCTCATTTGCTTTGCAATCAAATCATCCATGGTCATCTTCCGGCCGAATGACCCGGCAGGGGCGAATTTAGGGCCGGCGATTGTGCGTTCACCGTCGTAAGCGAGGAATATTATTGAGCCGTGGGTGATTCCAAGATTGGAGATTAGGGTTTGTGGGTTGGACATGTCGGTGAATTGGGCGATTTCGGGTGGTGATTTGGCGAGTAAAAGAGATTGGTTGGTTGATAGGGTTTGGTTTTGAATTGGGACTCGGAGTTGGGATTCGATTAGGGTTTTGAGGTGTGCGATTGTGATGTTGGGGTTGTCAATCTGTAATCGTTCGATTCCGTCGCGGCTTCGGATTCTGATCAGCATATTGAGAGAACTGTCGTGGGATTTGAGTGATGATGATAATAATATGCAGACTGAGTGATAATAATAAGAAGAAGATGAAGATCTCTTGGAGAAGAAGAAAGAAGATGAATGAAGTGGTGGTATTCGTGTTTTCAAGGATTTGTGTTGTCAACTATGAAGTAAAGAATCATAGGATTGTAAATTTGGGCCGGCTTTCCTTTTGGGCCTTGGTTAATATTTTTAATTTATTTGAATTTTGAGACTCGTGTTTATAGATGTACAACAAAACCCGAACCCGGAACCAGACCCGAAAAAAATACCCGGAACCGGTTTTTTTAATACCCGGGTGTTTGATATCCGAGCCCGTACCCAACCCTACCCGTAGGGTACGGATAGGGTACCAAAACCCGTACCCGGAACCGGACCCGATTTATACCCGGTAATACCCAAAAACCGAAACCAGTTCCATACCCGAAACCGGGTTTCTCCAATACCCGAAACCGGGTTTTTCAAATACCCGATTTATATCCGAAAACACCCAAAAGATACCTGAAAAATACCCGAAAATACCCCTAAAAAGTGCAATATCTTAAAAAATCCAATCTACACCCGAAAAATACCCGGGAAAAAGCCCGAGAAAACCCGAAAAAAACCTGAAAATAGGGTTTATTCAATATCCGGAAATAGGGTATTCAAATACTCGGTTCTATACCCGACCCGAACCCGATGCATAGGGTATGCTTTGTAGAGACAATACCCGGACCCGAACCCGACCCGGGTATTGCTAATACCTGATTTTCCTATACCTGATCATACCCGAACCCGATTTCATACCCGAACGCGGGTATTTGGAAAACCCGATTCGTGCACCTCTACTCATGTTTATTTAGGGTATGTTTGGGAAGAAACTTTTTGGAGTTTTAAGTTACAAGGTTTGTCATGACAGTAGCATTTAAAATAATCTACAAGCTTTTAGGGTTTATAATTACCTAAACAGCATTCCAATATATATTTATCAATCCCCACTTTCCTTCACACCGTCTTATCAATTATCAATACAAAGCAATTATCAATACAAAGGCTTCTAATTCTATAACGTTTTTGCAAGCAAGGAAGTTTCGTGAATTCGTGATCAAAAAGTAGTGAAAGTAAAGGTGAGTATTATTTGTTTACTGATTTCATTGATTATTACTTTGTTTCTGATTTCATATATGATCGTTCGTGACTTCGTGAATTCATGCCGTGTGCGATTAAGCTGTTATTGATTACGCATGATTAAGCTGTTATTAATTCTGTATATGATCTTTGATTATTATTTGTTTCTGATTTCATTGATTACGCATAATTAAGCTATTACGATTTGATTGATGATTATTGATGATACGTAACCATGTGCGATCGACGTGTTAAAACCGTTCTATGGAGTGTAAATCTGGTGCGTGTGAATGGTAATTAACTTGCTTGTATTGTTTTTTGACAAATTAGTTTTCATGACCCGAATGAATGAAATTGGAAGCCCTTTACTTAATCATGCTTCTGTATATTTTAGATTAATTACCTAATAGGAAGCCCTTTACTGATTATTGATTTAATAATAACTTAAATTTGATATATATATTTAGATAATTTGGGATGATTGTTAGGACGTCGTCCTGTTGCGAGGCATAATGTGATTATTTAGTTGCAATCTCGTTAGGGGTGCAAATGAGCCCAGTCGAGTCCGAGCTCGACTAGGCTTTAGCTCGGCTCGTTTAACTTACCTGGAGCTCGAGATTGGCTTGTTAGTTATAGTTAAGGATGACTGTTCTTGAGAAGCATTGAATGCAAAGCATTAGGTAAACAAACTTGTGGAGTAAATAAGCTAATAATTCAATCTATCTTTTAGTAAAGAAACAGCTACCGAGCTAATAATTCAATCTATCTTTTAGTAAACAAACAAACTTGTGGAGTAAATAAGATAATAATTAAATCTATAATTCAATCTATCTTTTTAGTAAACAAACTGGTAAACAAACAGTTCATGGGGTGGGTTTATTAGTTAAAATAACCATGTAGCAGCTGCTGCGTTGCAGCGACGCGCCAAAAGATCAAACTTTTCAATTTGTACCACCTCAAATATTGAACGACAAAAGATACATGCCGTATTTCAAGGTATTAAATTGATTAATGTCATTCATGGTTGTGTACTTTGTTATTTAACTAATTTCAAATTATATTTAGGATTGTATCGGATGTATTGATGGTACACACATAGGGGCATGCATCCCAGAGAGTCAACAACTACCTTATATTAGTAGAAAGGGGGGTACCAACTTTCAACGTAATGACAACATGTGATTTTGATATGTTAACATTCGTATCGATCGGATGGGAGGGTTCAGCACATGACACACGTGTTTTTATTAGCGCGACCCAAGATAGTAAATTCAACTTCCCACACCCACCTGAAGGTAATATTTAGAATTTTTTTACACATATATTTGGAACTGTTTCATGTTACTTTTAATAAATTCCAACGTTTTTTGTTTTTCAACTCCTTTATCATGTAGATATTATTTGGTTGATAAAGGATATCCAGACAGAAAAGGGTACCTTGTTCCATATTCCAAGACAAGATACCATCAATCTCAATTTCAAAGAGAGCCCACGAATAATATGCAAGAAGCTTTCAACCGATCACATTCATCTTTACGAAGTTATATTGAGAGGTCATTTGGAATTTTGAAGAAACAATTTAAGATATTTGGTACAATGCCCAAGTATAGCGTGCAAACACAAATTGATGTTATCATGGCTACATTTGCATTGCATAACTATATACGTAATTCTCAAGAAGATATCATGTTTACTACAATGGAGCAACATCCAAACTACATACCACGAGATGAACTTCATGATGTTAGTAACCATGACACAAGCACCAGCGGTCTATTTGTAGGAACAATGAATGAGATGAAACATGTTCGCAACAATATTGCTACTTTGATATGGAATACACGACAATAATGATTTGATAATATTATATTTTATTCTTGACTGTTTGCCGATGACTATATTTTATTTAATAGAAAATAACCATGCTTTATTTATTTGAGAAAAAAACTTACACACACACACATACACACACACACACATATATATATATGTGTGTGTGTGTGATTATGTTTACCATTATGTTTTTTAGTTACGTTCTTTTTGGTCATTTTATATATTTTATTAAAAGCTCCAGCTACTCTGCCAAACACCTAAATATATCTAAAAAGCTACAGCTACCAGCTAGTTTTGCCAAACATACCCTTAAGAAATGATTTGATTTGATTATGATAATGGAAAATGAAGTGCGTTGCTTTAAGGGGTTCTAGTCGATGATAATTTTGATTTTTTATATCTTGGTCGGGTGTGGCGACTCACACGTGGCCAAGATTTTAATCTAGACGATACTGATATTAATATTGGTCTTGGTCTTGACTCATGAGTCATGCATGCCACGTGATCCAATACTCAAGGGGAGCTTCTTGAGCATTTTAGATTTCTAACTGTTCGAAAGAGATTTAAATTGTTATTGTAACTTGTCTCACTTTTACATATTTTAGTAGCACTATTGTCTAGAGATGTTCAACGAAACCGGTTCCTGGAACCGAACCGGTGGACCCGAACCGGACCCGAACCGGTTCCTACCCGTTTTTTGTAGGAACCGGACCCTATCTGATTCAACCCGATGATCCGTGACCGGTTCTTGCATTTCTGAGTGGGGGCGGGTGGTTCCTAACCGGTTCTAGCCGTTGGATCGAATATAGCCGTTGGAAATCGTTTTTTTGGCCGTTTTTTGACCGTTGGGGTCAAAAATAGCCGTTGGATCGAACAGGAACCGGGTTAGGAACCGGTAAGAACCGGTTAGATAGGTTAGGGGTCCGAGGGTGGGAGAACCGGTTCGGTTCCCTAACCGGTTCGAGCCTGGAACCGGTTTAAAAGGGGGTTTTGAATATAGGAACCGGTTAGGAACCGGTTCCGGTTCCTAGTCCCAAACCGTTTTGAACATGCCTACTATTGTCGTCCACTAGGTAATAGCCATATTGAAGACTTGCTTTAATGGTCCCTGTTGTTATTGGAAAGATTTCACTACATCAAACGTCAAATTATGTTTGACCATGTTAAGCACGTATTTAATGCTTTATTAGTGTATGTGCATATTTAATTTTATATAATTAATATTGACTAAGTGCATATATGTGGAAGGGCATTATCGGTGGCATCTCAACATAAAGGATACAATCTACACAACATTGAACGGCGCCATGGTTTATCAGTACACTAACGAAACTATAAGGGTTGTGCACACATAAGCCTAGAGAGTGGCAAACACAAATAATGAACCAAAATATGGGCCACTATTGATTTTCACATCATCATATCATAATCTTAATTCTCTTCATCGTGAACAATGTAGGAACTTCTTAATTTTCTTCAAAAATTTTTCAAACATTTGAATTTGTTTAATAACTAACACCGTATTCTTTTGTTGTAGATCGGGAAGAAGAGACATGAACCACTATTTCCGAGGCTTTTGAGAGGACGCACATAAAGAGGCCAATGGGTGAGTCTTTGTCAGAGCCAATGTTGTGTAAAGACGCATGAAATGTCGATATGTTTTGTTTAACCAAAATCAATTATGTTTTTATTTGATTAGTCACTATTTAGTGTTAGTGTCGTCACTTATGAAAACTATCAAGACTTTTATTAACTAACATTTGCATAATGGATATGTTATATTTATAGCATTTAAGTTCTCGTTTTTTTTCATTAACGAACACTTGTATTTTTGTTTTCTTAAACCACAACAAAGATATAACGAGTGACTTAGTGAAAATCATGCTAATAGGAATCCTGACACGACAGTTGTTGATGACCCATAAATATGGGTGAAGAGTGTTAAGAGGCCGAAAGAGGCATCTCGATAGATGAACTAGAAGTGGTTAAAGCAAAAAAACGTGGAGGTGAAGACACAAAATGTAGAGATGATGGTACATAACCAGGTATGAGGCTCGAAGGTGGATAGGCTAAAGAAAGAGATAGAGACCAACCAATGGATGATGAATTCGGATAGACATAGCATGGGAGATCTACTAAGTAGACAATATCTTTTTATTCTATTTTCTTCTAGTTAGAGTTTTTTTTCGTTCACAATATATATTATATCTATGTTTTGTAATTGTTTGTTTCTAAAATTTATGTATTATTTTTATATGTTTAGGATATTCAATATATTAATTATCATTAATTTTTTGTAAGAATGAATATTACCGACAGATTTCATCGGTAAAGTCTTCGTCAATGAGTATTCCGTATTTGACAGAAAACATCTAATGACAATGACTACATTATAAAATAGTCGGTAAATCATCGCTCGATCATAGTCCATCAGTATCCGTAAAAAATCAAATTATCCACCCCTTACTTTCACCCCCTTACTTTCAAATTAGCAACATATTTTCAAACGTTTAGACCGTGACTGAAATTCACTAGTTTTGTTATTACAAATTACTATAAAGCAAAACAAAAGTCAAATCATACACGAAAACACTTGACATGTATGCAATCATCAATATATATCAATATATTTAGAGTGCATAATATAAATTCAGTGACGTGCCCTGGTATTAAATATATAAAACATCAAATCATAAGAAAATGAATTATATTTTTTCTGGTAGGCAATCACATCTGATTCCTTTAATCATTTACACTTGAGAATGAAGTTATTCAGAAAATATATTATGATTTTACATGAAGAAAGAAACAGATAAATAAAAACAGAAGCAACCTTTAATAGATATGATCTATATCAAGAAGCCAAACAAGCCTCCCAGAAATTTCTATCACTCTCTCTTTTATTTGAAGGATCATGAACACAATTAGATCTCCACTGTTGCTTACATGAACACATAGGCTTACTCTGACACTGATTCTTGTTCTTGTCGTCTTCATCATCCTCAATCTCACCATCATCAACATCATCATAAGAGATTAACCTTTGAGACTCATCATCATATCCAATATGACCAGTGTTATCGTAGGATGAATGATCATAGCTGCAAGATTGAGCATCATCATCTTGATCATCACTGAATCGAAACAACACACCTTCTTGTTCATCTTCTTCATGAACATGTGATTTCACTTCTTCAGAATCACCAGTAGACTCAGACAAGAAAAAAGGAGTCATATTATTATTATTCCCACTTAACCAATTCCATTCCATCTTTCTCTCTATAACTTTCTTGATACGTTGCTAGATTTTGTTGAATGGGATTTGTGGACTTTTTGTAAAGCAAAGAGCTTTAATGATAGTATGTATATCCATAGGTATGTGTATGCATACACAAATTTATATAGGGTAAAGACTATAGTTTTAAAGCGTGTGGTGTATAGGGTGTGGGGTATGTTATGTTTGACACCGGACAAAGAAAAGATGAAGTAGGGAGCTTTTGTGTCGGCCCGACTTCTTCTAGAAGAATGGAACTCAACCCTATTTTGGACTTGCACGTATACAATGTCATCCATTATTTTTTAGTATTGGTTTTCATAGACCAAGACAAATACATGTTCTCTAATAAATGAGATCGATTTAGATATATCTATCCACTTAGGATATAAGATGTCAAAAATGGAAAGATAGGATGAATTGGATAACATATCATTTAGGATACCGGGATATATAAGAGTTTTGCGGATATCATTTTCACAACATCAGACATACGTAATTATTTTTTATTGTTTACTTAAGTCATATTTGTTTGTTTAAGTACTAATTTTTTATTAACATATTGTTGTAGCGCCGTAAGTGATTGAGGTGATCGTGAGGATCCACACCATTAAGGATCCGACGACAAGTAAGTGGACATGACCTTATCCAAAAGACGCAAGAAGCTTATGTAAGCTTTCTCTAATAAAAAGACAGCTTTGTTATGTGATTAAGTGTTTTTTAATGAACTAAAAATACTTTTTCTTTGTTTCGTCAAATCGTAAGAAATTTGGCAAAAAAAAATGAAAAGCTGAGGTCAGGTCGTCTTCAGGCACTTTACAAGTTGATGGCATCAACATGTGGGTGGAGTGTTCCATAGGTGGACAAAGGGTGAGCTGGAACGTATAGCCTAAGAGAATGTAAAAATGGTTGTAAAAACGTATGGCTTAAGAGAAATTTTACTATAACTGAAATGCTATGTTTGTCCCTAACATTTAGTTATATTATTTCAAGCAATTTAGAGCACTCTTGTTTTAAAAATCGTCTAACACGACACTACTTTTTTTTTCTGAAATAAAGTTAATGTACAAATGAAATTAACGTGCTAATTGTGAGAATCAAGTAGAGTAGTTATATAATTACATCATAGAGTAATTATTAGAGTAATTATGTTATTATTCTATGATACAATTACATAATTACTCTACTTATATGTATATAATTATTCTATTTGATTCTCACAATCAGCACATTAATTTTATTTGTAGTTACTCAACTTGCATATATAATTAATTTATTTGATTCTCATAATTAACACGTTAATTTAATTTGTTTGATCGAAACCCTACTTTCTTGTTAGACTGAGTTTGTTTTACAAAAACTAACGCATTGCTAATAGCCTAATATAGGTTAGTATATACCAATCAATTATAAATAAATAATTAAAATAAAGTTGATAGAATTATATATAATAACATTTATTGAGAAAGGAGGGATGGTGGGATAAAACGATGCAAGATGTATTTAGTCATGTGGGATGAACATTGGGTGGAACATATCTTGAATGGTTTGGCGGTTGGCATTTTGGGGTGTCATCGTTGGACCCAAAATCCTTCTAGAAGCTATGCCTGGTACGCCTGATTTTGACTTGTCGATTTATGATAGGCAACTATCACAATAGCCATCATTGGCGAATTATTATAGAAATATGTATTATTCAATAGTTGGTTTTATTTAAAAAAAATATAAAACAAAAATGTATCCGCCTATACTATTAAAATATCACAATTTTCACATGTCACTCAATTAAACCATTTACTTAGGCTGTCAAATGTATAAGTTTTCATTTTTACAATTTTCCCTTTTGTGAATGATAAAATGAAAAATATGTTGTTGGTGGAAATAGAATTCACTACCTTGCTTTTATCGAACTAACTACATTGCTTTTAAAATGTTTGTGGTTTGCCAACTCAACTAGGATGAATTGATGATAGTCTTCTCTTTTTCTTAATTGGTATAGATTCACAACCTTCCATTTTGATTCTTCTAAAATACAAATGCAAATTATTTTTACTAATTTATGTTTTAGAAAATTATTTATATCTTACGAATCCATAAAATATGTTATTATGTATATTAATACACTTAACTTTTTTTGTTTTATTTTTTAACCATCCATGTATTAGATGGACTCTATCCTAGTTACCCATATAAGGGATGACCCATAAAATTGGCATTTAGGTCCTAAAACCTAAACTATTACTCACATTTTTTTGGGATATGATATTCGTACACCCTTTGGTTATACACACACCCTACATACGATCGTATGGAATCCCACGTTAAAGAGTGTGTGAATAGGTCAAGGGCGTGTGAATAACCAATGCCTTTTTTTTCTCAAACTACAACAATACAAATCCTACATAATTAAAAATCTAATACGAAAATTTCAGGACAAAAAATATAGCACGAAAATTTCAACACAAAAATTCTAGTATTCCATTACAAAAATGTTAGTACAAAATTGAGAAAGAAACCCACATTTTGATTTATTTTTTCAGTTGTTTTTTTCTATACAACAACATCATACTTAAATTGAAGATAAATTTGAATATCGATCAGTTAGCACCAAGCCAAAATTGAGCTACCTCTAGCCCCCCCCCCCCCCACCGTTTTTCACATTATCATTTCGTAGTTTCACATTATGTCACACCCCAACCGACGGCGGAATACGTCGAGGTGAGACGGTGATTATTCATAGCACATGATACTACGTGTCACAATAGTCGTTAAATTTAATTTAATATCAAGCAATACAGAGATACAATGAATTGTTTTATAGTCATCTAGGTCCAATCATGCAATCCTATATCTTGCATCAAGTAATCTTCAACAAACAAATTTCCAATACCTGAAAAAAACATACGAGAGTGTCAACTAAAAATAGTTTGTGAGAACATATGTTTTAATAAAATAAGTTTTAAGTTGAAAGAAATCCATATGTGTTAAGTTACTTTGTATACTTTGTGATTACAACCAAACCTCTGACACGTTTAGCGAGTCGTCTAATCCACGATTAGACTATTATGTTTAATGTTTAACGATCGTCGGATTCTGAACACACAAGCCTCTACCTAAGGCCTGCGTGGGCGGGTCGGGCCAATAGATCTATCATCATACTACCACGGGCTTTAACAAGTTAATGGTTGTACATGCGATTAAGTATACACTTGTAATAATCACACAATGAATATCATGAATAAAGCTTGAATCAAATAACATGTAAAACAAATTGATTATGCATGTTTCCACCCCGAAGTATAAAACGTTTAAAAACATGTAAAAGGGGCTATGAACTCATCTTCGTTGATGAATTGAGACTTGTAACGCTTTTGTTTAGAGCCCTAATGATCAAGAAAGTTGTTAGAATGTGACCCTATTTCGGTGGAATAGAATCTCCGACCTCTGGTTCCCAAGAAAAGGTAAGTGGGTCCATTCACGCCCGGACACGCCACTTGGTTTTTCCTTAGGCCGTAGCCTTGGTGACAGAACCCTTGGTTGAATATCTATAGACTTGGTGTTTGTTTGGAAGTACAATTGGATTTTAGGGTTTCAAGTGATACTTTATGGTTTAGGGTTTTAGATTATCTTTTCTATAAAAGAATAGGTTGTTTACTGTTCAAGACACGAATTTTTAAAAATAGTAAACCTTTGAGTTAGATTACGAAAATTTTATATCTTGTAACCGTATGAGTTTTTTAACATGTATATTTTTTATAAGATTTAAGTGTTTATAAAAAAAAATATATAATTCATAGACTACCGAGGGGTCTGATTCTGAGTCAGTTTAGTAGAAAAATAACTAAAAATCGATACTTTAACAAATTGAGGAGATTCTAGTTGGATAATTTTTATAATTAGAAGGTCTAAAATATATCCAAAAATTGGGTCATAATTCGTAAACATGAGTGAGTTATGACATTCGTTTTGAGGCTAAAGTTATCTGTTAGGATTTTCAGCAAGACCCTTTGTTAAAGAAAAATAATAAAAACGTTTTTAAAGTTTATAAAATTTTACACCAAAAATTACAGAGATACTAGACACATAAAGAACCAATTTAGGCTTTTGAAATTCGTGATTTGGATATATTATGACCGAGATCTAAGCGTTGAAATAAAAGGTTTTTCTGCAGAATGAAAGAACAAAACATTATACGGAAATTAGAACTTACTAGGAAGGAAACGAGTTGTGAATCTTTGAGAGGATGATGATCATGAATTTTCAACCTTGGGGCTTTGGAATATGCAGGTTTGGAATGAATTTTAGGGGTGCTAGAGAGTTCTATTTATAGGGGTGTTTAGAGAAGAGATTATGATGAATTAGAGATAGAATTTGACTAGAACTTGAATTCAAATTTGGATAAGGCTAATCTTGGAGATCAAGAATAGAATATTCTAGAAGGTTATTCTTAATTTGAATTTAAGGATATAAATAAAATTACTTTAGGATAAAATTGACAATGACAAATATTAAATCTAGGCATTCCTGGTTAAACGTGTCACGTTAACGATTAACCATGTATAACTAAACGTACATAGAAACATGTAATTGTGCATATGAAAATAATATTAATAACTAGAAATAAATAATATATGATTCCATAATAATATAAATGGTGAACTAATACATGGACCTTATTAAATACGAGTATAAAAGACTAGTGATTTCATGCATGAAAATGCATAGGTGTTACACATTATCATTTCGTAGTTTCTAAATGTTCATTCAAACTAGTTAGTATTCTTTTTTTCTTTTTTTTCTTTTTTTGTGTAATCAACGAGTTTTAATGTAGTTTATGATTGTAAAATAATAAAAAGAATAGCAAGTTGCACCAAGCTACCAACTTGTGATGTTAATTATGGCCTGATCCTGAGAACCACCTTTCACCTATACAATCCATGGACAGTGGCGAAGCTTGGGCTTCGTCATGACGGTGATCGAAGTCACGAACCCAAAATTTTTTAGGTCGGTGATTTGGTTCATGTTGGTGGTTTGGGTCGTATCGGTGGTTCGGTTCGGGTCGGATCAAACAACATGACATCTTGAAGAAACATGAAATGAATCTAACTTGATCCAAGACGATGTTCCCCGAGATGAACGAGCCACGACTTCGTCTTCCTCTCCGGTTGCTCGAGATCTGCCATGGAAATATGGGGGAAGTGGAGGTGAGTGCTAAGAGTTTCCTCTTGTTTACAGACACAAAAATATATGTGGAGGCCAAGTGTCCATGAAGGGAACCTCTAAATGAGATATGAATACCCCTTATATAGGAACTTCATGGCTACCATCATGAAACCCTAACCTTAATGGGCCAAGCCCGCTTAGGGGTTACCTCCACAACGCCCCCCAGCCCATTGGGCATTAGTTAGTAAACAATTATAATAAAACAAATATAATATAAAACATAATAAGTAAAAGGTCGTACCGGGTATTTAGGACCCTACATCCACACATCTATATATCTAATTTTTTTTCATTCATTTAAAACAATTGTTCTTATAATAAAAAAAATTAGACCTAAAATATCCATAATAATACGAGAGCCGAGAGGAGGGTGAGTACCTTAGAAGAAGAGTTACAAAGCAGCTCGACGACCTTTAAGATTTTTGAATTCTTTAATTATGGATTCTGAATCAGATGTTGTTTTTTCATGATTTATCTAATTAAGAAGATTCAATAGGGTAAGTTAGAGTAAAATTTCACCATACAATACCAATTACAAGCTTAATTGACTAATTTCCCCAAATCCCCAATTCACAATTACAAACCCTAATTTTATAATACTTGAACCATGTTTAACAACACAAAGGTAGAGCAATCAAACTATTACCTTGCGGTGGATCGGGGACCGGGGACGAGCAGCGGCGGTGGATGAGCGGCGGACGGTGGTGGGCCGGTGGCGAACTCAGAAGGCAGAAGCAGAACTCAGAAGGGAAGCAGCCAACCAGGGCTTTTTTTTTAAATGCCAGTTTTTTTTTTTAAGTTTTGTCATGTAACAATTTACAACAAGCCCCTCCAAATTTGAGTTTTATTAAAAACTAAGTTTTTTACAATTTTTATAACTTTTGTTTATAAAAATCGTCCACCTCTTTATTCCTTTGGATAGAGGTACGGTGTGCCTACATCCCACCCTCCCCAGACCCTACTTATAGCTTTGCTGTCGGTGGGATTTTACTGGGCATGATTGATTGATTGATTGAATGTTTATAAAAATCGTGAGGTTTTATAAAAAAAAATCAAACGATACGGTATTATATTAAAAAAAATGGTGGTGACCAGTAACTTTTTGGAAAAATAAATTGACAGTGACCGCGTTTAATACCTATAAAAATTTTTGAGAAAAATCGCGAAATTTACCCTATTAACAAAAAAACGGCAGTGACCATGACCACCCCCGATCCCTTATGAGCTGCGCCCTTGTCCATTGACGACAATTGGTGTAAACCAACACTTCCAGTTTTATGATATTTTTGTGCTCTTTTTAAAACAACCTGCTTTAAATTTGAGGTGCTATCTTCTTATTTCTCTTTTATTATCATTACATAGCACTAATATGTATCTATGTATAGAGTTAGGACCATCAAGCGGCTAGTGTTTGGAGGTTAGCTAGTCGAGCTTTCATGCCACGTACCTGAAACTCGTATCACACATAAAACCAAACACGACAACATATTCGCTAGTATGTACGAATACAACCTTTTTAACGTGGAAAATGTATATTTCTTTGATAACTTTTGCATATTAATACTTTAAAATTCTACTTTTACATATTACTTTTTAAACCGTTAACTATGTTTAATGTATACTAATTTATTTATTAACTTAAACTTTGACATACTAATTTAAAGTTAAAAGAGAATTATATTATTACTATGTGGTTCTTCTAAAAGGAAAAGTCATGAATTCCATTTCGGTCCATAGGTTTTGCATATCTCCAAACTAATAAATTATCTCATCTAATTTCTAATACTTAACACCAAGCATGCAATGCTAATAAATCAGAATATCACCTGGTGAGCTTTAGCCGTCCAAAAAACATAAAAATCTAATGAACCTTGAATATATAGTAATTTTAAATTAAATATATTGGTGTTAAAAATATATAGTGTCAATTCAAATATCAAAAATATATTTGTTATTCTCATAATTGTTATTTCTATTTTTTTTGTCGTATGTTATTGGGCTTGGAGCTAATGACGGGGATTGCACATGGAATTGGATTTGAACTTGCTTATGGATAGATGGGCTAAAGTCTGATGGGCTGGAAGGAAGCTTATGAAGGTCCAGGCCCAAGGCCCATGTGTCTGTTTTAAATAACATAAAAGTTGTATTAAGCGTAAGGGATTATTTTTTTTCTGAGATACTCTCCTATTGGTAGATCTCGTTTCTTCTTTGGTTATGATCTAGGGTTTGATTGTTTCTTTTGGATTCTTTAGCGATTGTATTCAATCATCACGATGGTGATTGCTATATTTGTTTATTATTGTTTCCCTAGAACGATTGTTAATTGTATCTTTGTTTGTGTTGAGTTAAAGATCTGTATCGTGTTTTTCGTTATTTGTTCGGTTCAATAAAAAATTATAGTTTTCTGACAATTGGTTTTAAATAATCTCAACTATCATCTTTTGGTCACTGTCGGTCTCAACTAACGAAATGGTTGGTGGCAGTCCCACCTTTTAACGTGCTTGCTTCCAACGATCTACAAATAACAGAAGCGTAACCCTGCTAGTCTCAAGCTGCCGGAAAAACGATTTTTTGCCGGAAAACTCAACTTGAACAGCACCGCTAACCACCACCACCGCAGCCGACCGACAACCACCACTTGAACACTACTGTTGACCACCATCACCCGATCACCACCATCGCTGGCCACTGCTATCTAAAAACCGCCACTGTCGATTTCCACCTGAAAAAGGAGTTTTCTGGCAGAAAACATTTTTCGGACAATCACCACCCAGGGTTCCAGCGGCCTTAATAGTTGGGTTTTTTTTTTACTAAAAATGCTTCCTAAAGGTCTGATCTAAGGTTTCAAGGTTTATGACGAAAATGTTGAGTTTTCTGTGCGAAAACTCTTTTCCGGCAATCGGAGACTAATGGAGTTATGTTTCCATTAGTTGTGGATTGCTGGGAGCAAACATGTTAAAAGGGGGGACTGTCACTAGCCATTTCGTTAGTTGAGACAGGCAGCGACCAAAAGGTGAAAGTTAGGATTATTTAAACAAATATACCTTTAAATTAAAAGGTCCAAAGGGGACTACATGAAACTGTGAGATATGTATCGATTGATAGCAAGGGGTGTTAAGACTGTTAGCAAATGCTTTGGGATGGACAGGTTCGTTGATGCATAAATAAAACACATGATAAACTTTGGTCTAACTTCTACTTTTGGCAACCAGCTTTTTTAGACCAGAATTACTATCAAAGTTCCAAAAAAATTGTTGACTTATTTTAAAAATGTAACCTTTAATGTTTATTGTTGACTAACTTTCAAGAATTTCAATCAAGTAAAATCTAACCCCGTGATGGATCAAAATGATGACGTCTTATTCACTTTTTACCTTTTTTTTTTTGAATTGTGAACTTCTTTTAACCATTGTTGTTTATGGGACTTGAATCCAAGACCTCCTATTCTCAAACCCAGATACTTAAAGGTTTTGCTTTTGCCAAGGAACCACCTCACTAGTCACTTTTTACTGTATTGACATTTTCCTTTAGGTGATTTACCTTTTGTTAATTGTAGTTATTGATATTGTATTATAAGTGTTTAGTTGTTATAACTTTTAACTAGGGGTGGTGTTTGGGTTTTTCAATGGGGTTTTAAGTTTTTCGGATCGGGTTATTCGGTTTTGTGTTGTAGGAATCCCACCCGTTTACCGACCCAAATGAGATTTGTGTTAATCGGTTTCGGGCTTATTTGGGTCGGGTTAATCGGTATTCGGGTTTTAACGCACAAGCTGGAATGCAACTATACAATTTAACTTAGCATGGTATTAGTTAGATAATAATCACAATTCACAATTCTCTTTATCAATATTCAATCAATTTTTTGGTGGTTTTTGTCGCCTATCAGTTGGCCATAATACCCGAGTACCCGACCCATCTGCTATCAAGTAACAGATCGAGAATACAAATTAAATAGTCCTTATTCCAAGTCCAAATCAAAATCCAAAAACAAAAACCCATCAAACCTCCACAATCCACATACGACAGTATCACACATTGTGGAAAGCCTTTTATCATCACTCGCCCACTTCTATTTGATATTGGCCCAAGAGTAGATACTAAAATGACACTAGGGGACAGCCGGACACTGACAGGGGTAGCAGGCCCAATGTAGTTTGTAAATGTATTGAACTATTGAACCATTGATTCTTCCTTCTAGAGCATTATTCATTAGAATTTTACGGTTTTCTAATATTTATTTCCATTTCCGTATCTTTTGAAGATATGGTCATGCTGCTCATCCTTGGGTACATGTTTATACGAGCTATGGTTTACTGCTTCGGAGTTTCAGTGTAATTATAGTCCTTATAGACATTTACCCGGCGACATAGTTATTTATTTATTTTTTATTTTTTTAACAGCAAATATTACTCCTACTCTATTACACCAATAAATCTAAGCTACACCATTGCCCAGGTTTGAACTTAGGACCTCCCATCTAAGAGGCAAGTGCCTCTACCGACATAGTTGAACAGGAATAACCAAAAGATATAAAACCAAAAACAAACTTTCAGTTTTTGTATGGTTGTGAAAAAACTGAATTTCGTTGTCACGTTGTGTGATGTTGATGATTGCAAGATATGATCACGGACTGTGACTAGAATATTGGTTGATATTTTGGACGAACAGAAGTTACAGAAGATGGTAATGATGTTTTATTTTTAACTCAAATACTAATGCATTAATTTGGGCCATTTAAGCCCAGATTGTCTAATTATAACTTCAAAATCTGAAAATAAAAAATCATCAAAAACATAAGCAGGACTATACTCAAAAATCCAAAAACTGAATTTTCGGGTTTTGCGTTTGTTTGAGCCTAAAACAAACCTAAACCTAAACTGACCCATGAATACCGTTAATTATCAGTTTCTTTCGATCAAGATGTTTTTCCAATTTTTTTATGAGGAAGATTTCAGGATTTTAGCATGAGAATTGTTTTTTTCATTTGTATGCAACTTGGGTCTTGATCTGACCACGTCAAAAGTCAATAAAGTGTTTGGTTGTCAAACTAAGATACACATTTCTTTCATTACGGTCTTTTAAGGTGCCAACACACAATATCGAATAACAAGTCAATACAAAAAAAATAAAGGGTGCATATTAGTCAAACAGTTTAACATCAAGAAAATGTCTAATGCGTGTTCAATATTAACTTAATTTACAAAATGACACGTCCAGTTGGAAGTTATTTGTTTAATAAACACACAAAATGTCGCGTCCAGTCACTAATTTGCAGTTAAGCTTCAATATCAAACTTCTGGTGTTTGATATTGCTTTTGGCCGGACTTCTGTTGTATAAACTTAAAGTTTGACCCCGAAATTTGAAGAATTCTGGATTGAAAATCAGTGACTGTAATGGATGTGGTTGTTTCATGTGCTATATTGTGCGCATAAATTTGTTGATCTCCAATGATGATGTTATGAATCGAGATATAAGATGAAATTAATGACTTATTTTAATGCAATATATTGTAACGAGATTCGTGTAGAAATTTAAACTTTTGAGATACTTTAGATGATTTGTTTAAATATTATGTCGAGGTATATGAGGCCAATGCTATTTCATCTGGTAGCGCAAATGTTTGGCGTGAAAGCGAGAGCAATTGCGTAATTTGATGATTGCAATTTGAAGATGGTATGCTCGTTTTTCACTTAACTTTTGAATTTT
The DNA here is from genome assembly GCF_021521415.1 of Bidens hawaiensis. NCBI lineage: Eukaryota > Viridiplantae > Streptophyta > Magnoliopsida > Asterales > Asteraceae > Bidens > Bidens hawaiensis. Next base: position 1,546,500 of record NW_027491253.1, read on the forward strand.
CTAGGGTATTTAGACTTTAAATTTGTTTAACTTTCGAAATATTGGATGTAACAATATACATAGATCTATACTTGGACTTCATGTCGAATGTTCACATTTAATTCTTATTGATGTTCGTTTATGTGTGTTTGCGTTCATTTATATTCGTGAATTATTTGTTTAGGGTAGTGAATAAACGAACATTGAAGATCAAAAACACGTTAGTTTTCTTAAGGGACAAACATGAACCAGAAGAGTACTTGTGTTTGTTTGTGTTCATTTGTTTATTTGAAACCAACTTCACCAACGATTTTTAAGCGATCATAACTTTTCCATACATTATTTTTTTTAAATAAGCATACTATGTGTAAACGAGCATTTTCTTATCTTTAATTTGAATATGATATTGTTATAGTTTTTTATTTAATTAAAAAAGCATGTTACATGATTACCAATACTCGGGTACTTTGCCGCATCGCACAAACACCTTGGCTGGGCCATCACCCAGTCTTGCTAAATGGTTAAAAATAAAATTTTGCTTAGGCAAAGGAATAAGCATGTAAGTTGTACAATTATTAATTTTTGCAAGGCCCTTACATTGCCTTTATTTAGTAGAGATTGTTCCTTGACTTTATTTCTTCTTTAATATGGGACTAATGAACAATGAATAAAACTTTAAATAAAGAAGTAATCATTGTAATGGTTTATAGAATTGTACAAGGTGTTTTAACATTTATAACTATTTAAGCTCTTGATTAAAATTTTTTTTTCTTATCATATAATATAATATAATATAATATAATATGTATATAACTAAAAAATGTGAGTTAAGAACATGCAGAAGGAACTTAATTCAGTTGTATAAAGCCTTGGAGTAAACTTTAACGTCCAATGCATTAGGATTGATTTTGTAATTAAGGGTTAACTAGTGGAGCACCAGCCCTTTCATAAGTAAAAAGGTATTAAAGGCAATATGGGTTAAAAGTATTAACCCGCTTTAAAATCTTCTATATACAAAATAATTTAAAAATAATGTTTAAATTAAGTTGAGAAGGGCCAAGAGGCGTTAGACCGTTTCCTTAAGAGGCAGAATGAAATAGGTAAAGAGGGTGATGTGATGCCTACGTGAATACATGGAGTTATAAGACATGAATATATACCGGATGACCTAAAGAATCCTTATTTCATTTAAAACATGTTAAAAAGTTTCATATTTCAAAGCCTAGAAATTTATAAATGTTAACGTATTCTATAACTTTGTTTTGAAGTAAGTTATAATGTATTTGTTTTTTGTATCAATATCTATACTATATATAATGTATGAAAGGAGTCAAATTAAGACACCTTAGTTTTAAGGGATTTACAATCTATGTAACAAATGGTACAACCTTCCATGCATCTAGGATAACGACAAACTTGTCCAATAAAAATTTTATACCGGTTACTAAACAATAATTTACAAAATTAGCCCCTTCACTTTGCCCAACTTTTGCGAATTTTAAAAATAGTTACAACTATGATCCTTAATCTTTCACTAATATGTGATTTTTATTTTCACTTTTAACCCAACTTTCCTCATTATTTTTAAGTATTAGTAACTTTTTCGTACGTTAATATTTTTTTAAAGAAATTGCACCAAAAAAACGAGCATATTTTCCTCTTTAATTTGAGTATGATATTGTTATATTTTTTTTCAGTTAAAAAATATAACATTTTGTTTAAGGACGTTTGCGGTCTGATTTTGATGGTTTTTAAACTAAATCGTTGGCCAAATCGTTAGTAATGGGTTCTCATCGTCAAAAACTGAAACTAAAACTTTGAAGATTAAAAATGACCGGCCAAAATTTAATGAAAAAATTCAACCGTGAAACCAAACCAATGGCTGGTTTGAACGGTTTCAAATCAAACAATGAACACCCATAAACTTGTTACGTGATTACTAAGTCTATGTTTCCCGCTGCATCGCGCGGGCACCCGCCTAGTATATAAATATGTCTGTATCCATATGAATTAATTTGTTTTACTAATGACGATAAATTATGGTATCATTTTCGCATGACAAGTTATGGAATAAAAAACAGAAAATAATAATGTATGCCGTTTGGTTTTATCCTTGAGCTTCCTTTGTTTATGTCAATTAGCAAATGTCTTGATCTCCATCTTTTTATTTATTTATTTATTTATTTATTTGTCTTCAATATAATATTAAAATATGATATATTCAAAACTAAAATAAACAAAATTATGGAAACTTATAATCGTCTTTACGTTGTTGGCTAATCTTTTTACATTAGATACATCGATATTCATCGATGGAAACCATGTGGAAATATTTTGGGTGATTGATGGAGAAACATAATATTAATTTAAAACACATTTATTAAACTATTACTAAGATGTGAAAAATTATATTGACTGGAGTTTTAGAATTTTGTTAGTTTTTTAATATTCTAATTTCTGTCGCCTTCTTTCTTATTTTTTTAACGGATTTATTAGTTTATACTTTATACTTACATTAGTTAGTGAAAAGATGATCATAAGTTCATAACCTTTATTAGCATTACTTTAGTTTTGATGATGTGGAGGTATTAATGCTTATAACAATCAAAATTCATCGTTCAGATTTTGAGTATTCAAAATTAACGGATTTATTAATGTTAAGTATTCAAAATTAATTTTGAATACTAGAATAATAAAATTATGCTTGTCCGTTGGGAATGAGAGGAAAGGGGTGGTCCGCCGGGAGGTGGGAGGAAGGGGATGGTACATGGAGAGGGCGTTGAGCAACGCCACCATATCAAGATTAATTGAATAATGATGACAAATAAACATGGACCTGAAAGACAATATGAAACATTCGGGATGGGTAACGGAACGAGTATTCGAGTGCGGAACTATACTTTTGTTTTAAAATATGGTATCTGGAATAATAGTATGATTTACAAATTTTGCAATTTTTAGATAGATAATATTTTATTAAAAACAACAATCAAGAAGCTAGCCGGAGAAAAAAAAGTAACATGAACAATAGGGAATTTTATTAACATTTCAATTCCTATTGCCTACCCATAAAAAAAAGAAGAGAAAGTAGTTATATCATCAAAAATTGTCTCTTTTCATCTGCTCTTGATCCCGAAAACCGACCTAATCATTCATGATCCGCCACAATTGTGAAAACTATAGCCTTGACCACCTTCTTTAATTTCTTCTATTGCAGCGCCTCTACCCAAGCAATGACTTTGGTAGGTCTTCTCGAATCTAGAACAACTAACTCCAGCCATTACCTGATCGCTTCCCAAATGTTAACATGAATATATTATGCAACTTTATGAAAATTTGAATAGCAAGAAACATATACACTTGATGTCTAAGAGTTATTGGACCGGATATGAAACATGAATTGTAATGACCGAATACACAAAATTTATTTCAAATCTTTCTCATTAAGATCCACGGTGGAGAAGATGGGGGGGGGGGGGTCACTAATTCTCTGATCCAGTTCGTACTAAATTGGTTTTAGTTAACTTAATTGATACCAAATTAGATCATTGTGTATATAAATAACAAGAAGTTTAGTTTACAATATATATGACCATAATAGTTTAGTTTACAAATAAAAAATTTGTTTCTTAGAAATAATAGTAACTGTAATTATATAAAAAGTAAGATGAAATAATTGCAAAGAAAATGAAGTGAAGGAAACATTAATATTTAACTACTAAACAATTTGGAAATAAAGTAGTTATTTTTTCTTTAATTATTAAGACTTGGTATAGATGGAATTGTATTTTATATTAAAGAAAAGGTTATGTTTCACGAAAAGTGACATTTCTTCTCATCTATGAATTTTGGTGAAACTGGTTAAATAACATTGAAATTCAGGTAATATATATAACGGGTATAAAATAATTGCACACGGTAAATAAAGTTATACACTAAAGCTAGGCTAATTTATTTCATAATATAAATGTTATATAGTATTTATAAACAAATCGGTAAAGTATCATATATAAATAAAAAGAGTAGTATGAAGTTATTAAAGACTTTAGGGAAATTGTAATAGCCTCTGCTTACACTTAAAACCTGAATAAAGCTATTTTTTTAATGAACATTTAGGGCCCGTTCGTTTCACGGACTTTTTTTTAAAGGATTTGAAATTGGAATTGGAATTAGAATGGAATGGAATGTTTGAGAATCTCTTTCATGTGTTTGGTTGGTTAATATGTATTGGAATTGGAATCTTCTTCATTCTCGGTTTTTTTTTTTTTTTTTTGAAGAACGAGGACAATGAAGGAAACGTTCTAGTTTTTTACATTTTTCGTTTTTGATTTATATTTTGAGTTATGATTTTTTTATTAATTTTTTTGAATTTTTTTTGGAGGGGTTTTTATTTTCCATAACAATCCTTTCAAATAGGTGGGATTTTGAAATCCCATGAAACGTGGGATTTGATGGGATTTAGTTTCCATTCTCATTCTTTCATTTAATGAAACGAACATATCAATTAATGGGATTTAAAATCCCATTCCTTAGGATTCCTTCCAAATTCTTGAAACAAACAGGACCTTAGATTACAGGTAATTAGATTGTAATCTGCATTTCATCCTCAGAATTGAAGGAAATCCACATGAGAAACAACTTGAATAAAGCTGGCAACATTTTTTTAACATTTGAGAAATGATAACTGTGACAAAACAAAATAAGAATGCAATGTAAAGTATTAGTATAGTAAAAAGAAGTTCGTAACTGAGGTTACTGTACAGTAAGGATTCTAGCTATCTTCAATGAAATTGTAAATTATTCTGAAGGTATAAGACCATGCGCAATGGTAGGAGGAGAATGGGGGAAGAAGTGTGTCACGTGACGCCCAGCCAGCAAAAAGATGGATTCCGTTTTAAGGGTGTAGTGATAGGGAGAGATCGGAGGGAGAAGTGTTTCAATTTTAATGATTATATGAATAAAAAATAATAAAATCAGGTGGGCCCCATAATTTTTGGCTGAGAAATATTTCTCGGGTGCTTCTCTTCTAGGTGGGGGGGGGGGGGGGGGGTGGCAAATTTACGCTGGCAGGAAATTAAAAGAACTTGTGAATCACCTATATCATTATCAACCAAAACAATCACAGTCAAAGCCAAACATAAACAAAGAAAAATCGTCTAAAACAAACACATGGCATTGTTCTTGATAAATCTATGATTAATGGACACTAAGAATCTAAGATCATCCTCATTCACACTAAAGCAAAACATAAACTCAATAAAACCTTAAGACGTACTCTCCATAAAATAGGATCCTCATAGGTGCAACTGAAGATCTCCAGATCGAATCACTACAACCCTGGACTAATCCGTAATCAGTCTACACACGTATGATGCCATTTTAATCGTGTACACCGATCAGGTTGAAACCTGTGATCAATAATCTCTCATCCCGTGTAAGAGTGTGGTAGAGTGAGAGAACCTCCCGTTAAGTAGTACTACTCATGCACGTGGCAAGTTCATCAACATAAGTGTTGATCACACTTTGGAAAGTTTGTAACGCTTGGTTTAAAATTAGCACTGAGCATGTATAGTCTCAAAACATTTGAATAAAAAGTGATAAAAACTACAAATCATAGGTACAGCTTCCTAAATTATAAAACTATGTTAAGGTGATATTTATATTATGTCATAATGTTTTAGGTGTGTACGTGTACTAGGACTCTTTGTCTAGTTACTAATTTTAGAAACTTTGTTATTACAATATATAGCCAGGTAAGTTGCCTATAAAATGTTTAAAATTTGATAATTAATAAGTTGAAGAAAAAGATAGGTTCTTCTCTATATTTTTCGAAAACATCATATTTAGTTCACATCACCATTACATCATAAATCAAAGAAGTTAATTAAATATTAAACAAGGTTAAGGGAGGACTACTTGTATATATAAATATACAAGCCAAACAAAGACACATTCATAATAAATGCAAACCCTTTTCTTCTTCATCTTCTTCAATAATTCAAACTAGAAATTATTCTCTGGTTTTGTCTTCGTCACCAACCTTCAGTTTCAGATATATTTTGGTTTCTTGTTTCTTATAAAAATACAACAGATAAAAATTTATTGGCCAAAAAGGTATGTCAATAACAGCGGATGAAGGGAGCTTTTCGTCCGGAGAAGACGGTCAAGAAAAGCAAGTTCAGGACCTTAAAACCAACTTCCATGGTGGAACTACACTCCCACCAACACCTCCTAAAAGGAAAAGAAACCTACCAGGAACTCCAGGTTTGGTTGTTTGTTTAATAATTCTTATTCATAATACCTATACTGATGTCCATTTGACTGACCCAACCAATCTGGAGGGTTTGGTTTGTCTTTTCCAGAAACATTAATTAGCAGTTCGGTGAACAAAAATTTTCTTCAATCGCGAATTTCTTTTAATCCTTGTCTATGTGAGTTGAACCAAATACGAGGTTTGGTAAAAATATGTGCCATTATTTTTAACTCGTTAAAGACGTTTTGATATCTTCTAAAGATTCTTTCTTGTATTGTCTTTGGAAAAATCATAGCATTCCATGGCCTCAAGATTTGAAGGTTCACAGTTCATTTTATTTTTGGAACGACCAACTAAGTAACGCCGGGCCCGTACTTCGTACGCCGCATCCAATGGCTAAAGGTAGCCCGAGCCGGTCACGAGTCCGGACGGACGGAGCCCCTAGCGGTCCACCTGTTGAGGGATTCCCCGGATAAAACCCGACCCCACGCCCGCCAAACGGCACGACAGCGAGGAGCCGGTAAAACCGGGTGAGATCATGACTCGAACCCTAGCAAGCCAGGGTCATCCCTCACATCTCCCATATAAATTGGTGATAGTGAGATTTGAACCCCTTGGCTCTCACTAGTAAAGTGAGTGCTCTACCATCGAGTCACATCCAATTTATAAGAATTTATAGACTAGTAACCAAGAATTTATAGACTAGTAACCAAGTTTCACAAATATTTCATTAAAATTATCCAAACTATTATTACTCTAGGTCACTAAACTTTTATTTGAAATGTAAAATTTTAAAAAATAAGTGAACAAAATAAACTATATGGATTCTAGTTATTACTATATAGTAATTATTTTAATTTGAAATATGAGGTAATGATGGGAAAAAAAATCAATAAAACTGTTATTTATTTTAGATCGCTACATAGCTTAATAAGAATTTTTTGGCATTTATAAAAATCTCAAAATACGATTGAATGAAATTGTTACTTTTATCATAATTAATAGCTTAAATACTTTTTAAAAAATTTACACAGATCCTACAGCAGAAGTGATTGCATTATCACCAACGACACTAATGGCCAAAAACAGGTTTGTTTGTGAAATTTGCAACAAAGGCTTTCAAAGAGACCAAAATCTACAATTGCACCGAAGAGGCCACAATCTTCCTTGGAAACTGAAGCAACGAACTAGCACTGATGCCAGGAAACGCGTGTATGTATGTCCCGAACCATCTTGTGTTCATCACAATCCGGCTCGGGCACTAGGTGATCTCACAGGGATAAAGAAACATTATAGTAGGAAACATGGAGAAAAGAAATGGAAATGTGACAAGTGTTCAAAGAAATACGCGGTACAATCTGACTGGAAGGCGCATCAAAAGACTTGCGGCACTCGTGAATACAAGTGTGATTGTGGGACTATCTTCTCTAGGTTTGATATTCTAACTAGTCATTGTTAATTATGGATGTAGTGATGACTTATTTTCTTTAATCTTTACATTTAAAATTAATGTTTTTTTTTTCCTATATGACAGGAGGGATAGTTTTATAACTCATAGAGCCTTTTGTGACGCGTTAGCTGAAGAAAACAACAAGGTGAACCAAGAAATATTACAACCTCAACATCTTAATGATCATCTAATGACATCTAAGTTAAACAACTCTCGAAACAAAGGGTTGATCGGGTTACCAGATTTTAACAATTATGACCCAAAACACCAGACCAAGTCACTTCCTCAAGAGCTAGTTCCAATGCCGTTCAAGCCATTGAACATGTCGGGTGGCATGTTCTCTAGCAGCTCGGGCACCCTATTTGGAAACCCAAGAGGTGGATCATCATCATCTTCTGGCCTACAACTTAGCTCGCCAAATGGCTCGTCGGGCTATGGGTACTTTCAAAACGAAAGCAAGGATGGAGGTTTGCTTTCTGGGCCCGCAGGCCATATGTCCGCGACAGCTTTGCTTCAGAAAGCAGCCCAAATGGGCGCTACTGCAAGCAATGGGATTAATTCCCCTATGATGCAAAAAAGCTTTGTCACCAGCATGGCTGGCCCGGATCAACTCAGTTCACCCGAGCCAAGGCCTACATCACCTTACGGTCTCCAACGAGCTAATACCTATGACGATTTCCATGTCCAACGTAATCAAACAACTATGGTTGGATTAAATGCAAGCAATGAAGGATATAATCTTTTCCAAAATCCAAGCCAACAAGATATGTTTGGGCCAGGCCCAAGTCCCGTTTTGAATGATATAGGGATTTACAGTGAAATGCTAATGGGAGGAGATCAAAGTAATGAATTTGCAAAGAATGTGGAGAATCGCGAAGATAGAAGTGACGAAAACTCCGTCTTCATTCAGGGTATGGGGAATGGAGCACCAAAGTTAGGTGGTGGCAGCGGCAGTCATGGCGGAAACGACACGTTAACAGTTGATTTCTTAGGTATTGGAGGATCCAGACCACTAAATATCCAACAACAACGGTTGAATGGGTTTGAAGCAGCAAGTCAAGTAATGAATCCTTTTCAACAACTTATCCATGGGGAGTCTTCAGCCCATGAAAAGCCCATTTGGGATGAATGAGAGTATGAGATGGAGAGGCAAAAGCCCATTTGTAAGAGATCATTATGTTAAAGATGAAGTAAAATTGTCTTGAAGAGCGTTAGTGGACTTAATGGGCCTAATGAGATTTGTGCTTTGTTAATTGGGCCATGAAACTAACTTTGTAATAGTTAAGAATTTATAGACCCTTGCCAATTGCCATCTTGTTTTTGAAAAGAAAAATGATCAATAATTTGTTAACTTCATGTTATTTTTATATATCAATAGTTATATAAACATGTTAATACTCTTCGTATTTTAAAAATTGGATCGTCAACAAGGTTCCTAGTTCATACTACTAGTTTAGAGCGAACTATACCGAATTAACATGGACGAAACACGTGACGCTCAATACTTCCGAGAATAGCATGGGCACAAACCCGAAGTAAGACTATTATTTACACAAATCCAAAAGGTAAAGCAATAAGAGATGAAGTGTTCTTTCGCCGCTCTCAACTTAGACACCAGAGTCACAATTGCCTTGTATTACATAGACCCATCAATGAACTTTGAGCTAGACCCACTTACATGTTACTCTCAACAATGTTGACGTAAGAAGGCCGTGCTAACATCTATTGTACGACGACAATAAGATGACAATAATTGCATGTCAAGATCTAGCTCAGATACCATGATCGAATTGAAAGTAGAACAATGAGACGTTAATGATGAATAAAGATTTTCTTATATATCAAGCATTAATTATATACAAACTCTTTATACGTAGAAGAGATGTTTCAAACATATACTTATGAAACTAACAAACTAATGAGATGGATATACATATCACATAATAGATTAGAGATTAATAGTAACTCTAAAATTCTTTCTTGTCTAATACACGCCAGATGCCCATCGGCTAATTACTCGTCGTGTGTCATTTAGACGTTTGGTTAGAATACACGGAGTAAAAAAAAGCATAGTAAAGGGTGAGTAATGCAAAGTAATAATATTTGAAGGACAAAAACGCAAACTTAGCCCCGCCGCAATATGCAAGAAACCCTAAAACCCCAAATTCCACGACAGAACTATAAATACACGCCACCACTTAATACCATCGATGAGCCGTTGCAGGTTTGTGTAATCTCTTTGTGTATGCAATATTTTAATTTCAATTGTTTTGAATAATTTGGAGGTGCGATGATGCTTAAATCTACCTATTTTATGATTTGTTTCATGATTAGAAACAACCAATGGATCCTTCTGAGCACTCTAATCTAATTAAATGGCATTAAGTTGATGAGAAAGTTGTCGGAAAATACGATGTCGATCAATAAATGCTTCCGGACTACAATTTTTTTTTTAAATTGATTTACGGCAAAAAAAAAAAAATTATGGCGGATGGAAGTGATGATTATTTCCCCAGATGATCGAAGATGATCGAAGCTGATTATACTGTGTGCTATTATTTTTAATTTCTCTTTTTCTTTTAAAGAGAATTCAAGCCAGAAATTTGATCCATCTTTTTCATTTTTATTTTTGCAACAACTGAATTTTAATTTAATTCCAATTATATTAGTTTAGTTCAAAACGGATTCACCTTCAATTTAATATTCTGTAACATTCGTTACTTTTCTATTAGTTGGAAATTAAGCTTTTAAAAATTAAATTACATCGAAGCAGAATGCAAGCGGCAACAAGCTGCGCTGCTCCCCCTTTTTGATTCGCAATTTCATATGATCTTGATTTCAATTTCAATTTCATATGGTTTTGAACCGACACATAACCCTAATTTCTAAATAAATGTGATCCCTTATGGCATTTGTTTTATGTGATCATTCTATGTAGGAAAGAATAGTCTTTTGTGGAACATTGTATTATAACTCTTTTTTTTATACTTCAGAAACAATGCCTCCAAGAATTGCACAAATCCGACTTGTGAGCTCACACCCTCACGTGTATGCGCCCTGTGATGACTCATTTGCGTTAGTCGATGCACTGCTGGCTGACCGAACCAAACTCTTAGACCACCACCTGTCAATCTGTATGGAAATCGGCTCGGGTAGTGGCTACGTCATCACGAGCCTTGCTCTTATTCTCGGATCCAAATCCAAAAGCGCACATTACATTGCAACCGACTTGAACACTCACGCCACACAAGTGACTCGTGAGACACTCGAGGCTCATGGGGTTCATGCTGAGTTGATAACCACTAACATTGCTTCCAGGCTTGATAAAAGATTGTCGGGAATGGTGGATTTGATGGTTATTAACCCGCCTTATGTGCCAACACCTGAGGATGAAGTGGGTAGTTCGGGTCTTTCGGCTGCGTGGGCTGGAGGTGAAAATCGCAGAACTGTAATTGATAAGATTTTGCCTGTTGCTGATAATTTGTTGTCGGAAAAGGGTTGGTTGTATATGTTGTTTCTTGCGGAGAATGATCCAATACAGATATGTCTTCAAATGAGGGATAAAGGTTATGGTGCAAAGATTATTGTTCAAAGATCAACAGAAGAAGAGACTCTGCATGTGATTAAGTTTTGGCGGGACCCGGATGTTCAAGTGGAGGGAAATGAACCGGTGTCGTCGGGTGGTAAAACGGCTCCTCAACGAGGCTTGGATTTTGTGCGGTCGCAGATTTCTAGGTTGTCGTTTAGGGAGACGAGGTGAACTTTAGAAATCTTTCTTCTGATGCATTGGTTTAATGTTGTTGGTTACATGTTTCCTGAATTTGTTAAGGTTGATTGGTTGAAGCAATTTTGGCTTTTGAAATCATTGTTCTAATGGGTTAGAACCAGTTGGTTGTAGAATGGGGAGTGGTTTTTAACTAAAATGTCTATATGAACGGTTTTGTTATATATAAACATTATAAGATGTTTTTAGCGTCATATTGGATATAGTCTTATAACGGGCATATTATAACAACGAAATTATGGACAAGTCGCAAATAGAAGAGAAATATTTTTCTCAAACATGATTATTCTTTTTATAGATATAGATGATCAACCCTGCTTAAATAAAATATGATAAGAGAAGTTATATTACGCTAGTAAATTTCTTGAAAATGGACAGCAATGCAAAACTCAAACCACTTAACATAATATGCGATCGATTATAAAATCATTGATCAAGAAGAAGCGTTTCTAGCAATTTGGACATCTTAATGAAAGCTCATAGCTAAGAGGAACATAAAACCTCGTTTACCATGAATAAAGCTTAGGAGTTGTTGTGCACCTAATACCGTTGATGCATGTCGGTTAATCGTCTAAATGGTCAGAAACATCTTCTAACGCCAACGAACCAAATTCTTCTCGATCCACTCAAATGCCTCCACTCAAATGCCTGTGCCAAAATAAATTTAAACGACACTTGCATCAAGTTTGATTTTGATTGTGTTATTTAATTATTTAAAATTTTAAGTAAAATTTATATTAAAATAAGTAATAAACAATGATTACATATGCTTGAACTAGATAAAACCACTACACTTCGGGACTTCGGGTTGTACCTTTGAGTTGCGGGTTTCTTGGGTCGGGTTCCTTGGGTTTGAAAATTTTATTTCTAGTACTCATACCCGACCCTAATTCCCCAGGGTTCTTTGGGTTTGCGTTCGGGCTTTATGAGATCGGGTTTCGATTATTTGTCCTAAAAAAATGAAAAATTTGTTTTGTGAGGAGTGTGATAATGCTTTAAAATAAAGTGCATCATGTAAATAGGACATTATACCATAAACATGATACTATACATTTTTAAAAAATTATTAATCTCAACTACTAGATTTTGAACCAAATGTCTGAATCCAAATTTCATAATCTATTGCTTAAGTTCCGTCACTGAGTCTTAAAGCAATACATGTAACGTTTATTTCTTATTTTCTTTCATAGTAATGTATTAGTTATACTTGTAGAATATGAGTTAAAAAACGATATGAGTGAACAATGATTTTTCCTAATTATTTATGAAATTTGTTTTAAGTTGAAAATGAAAACTTCTTTATACCGAAACAAAAGAGAAAAAGAATTCTTTTTATTTGATATCATCTTGGCCATTGATAATGTTGTGTGAAAGAAATCTGAAATCAAGATTTTGAAGATGGTTCATGCGGACAATCGAGAGCTGACTTAATCAGAGCAAGCAACCAACATTGGATACTTGGATGATAGATCCATCATCCTATCTTTTTAAATCCTTGGTTTTGCCATAAAAATGTTATTTACCTTCACATTTAAGACGGTCTTAAATACCAACATCCTATCTTTGTAAATCTTTTTAAATCCTTGGTTTTGCAATAAACGTTAACTCAATGTTATTTACCTTCACATTTGAGACGGGCTTAAAACAAAAAATGTTTTGAACAGCTCGCATATAAAAGAGAAATATTTTTGTCAAACATGATCAAGTTTTCATTAGGTTTGATCAAAGGAATGGAATGACCCATTACCTAGTCCATTCCATTCTCTCTAAAATACCCCAATTTCATTTCATCCATACCCTATGTTTTTTTTCCATTCCATTCCCTCTTTCACCCTACATCACCTCCACCACCTTCCCACCACCACCACCCACCACCATCAACACCCATCACCACCACCGCCGTCGCCACCAATCACCACCATTGTTATCCAGCGCCGATGTTACCGCCACCAACCACTGTCATTAGTGCCAGCTGCCCACCACCGCCACCCGTTCACTGCCACCATCGCCGCCGCCCCTCACCACCACCTGCTGCCCACCGTCACTGCTGCGCACCGCTGCCATTGCCACCACCGCCTGCCACGTCCACTGTTACCGCCACCACCCAACACCACCAGCACCACCACCACCACCTCCAACCACCATTATCTCCCGTCGCCCACCACCACCAACCACCATCACCGCCCACCAATGCCACAACCGCGACCTACCTCCCACCACCACCGCCACTCACTACCATTGTAGTTTTATTTTTTCTTTTTTTTCCTACCTACCAAACAACGCAAAGTAATCATTCTTTGCATTCCCATGTAGTAACCAAACATCTCATTGGAATGGTAATAACTCATTCCATTCTCTTGTTCATTCCATTACCACGTCTATTCCATTACCACATACCAAACAGACCCTTATAGAAGATTCATGTTTAAAATAGGCAAATTAGAAATAAATAATCCACCTTTTGTGTATTAGCCGATAATAATCCAAACTTTAAAATCAATATCAATGGTCCAATCTTTCAACCCTTTTTGTCTCAATGGTCCTCCGTTAAAAAACACTTAACGCCGTTACGTTTTTTTCCGAGTTCTAAACCTATGTTTATTTTTAAATGGTTATGTTTATAATTTATATTTTATTATTTGTGTGTTGCTTCATTAGTGATATTTATGACTTATATTTTCTTATTGATATTAATGAGTTTTTAATGCTTATGGTATAGATAAACCACATTATAAACTAACAAAAAATGAATATTGCGTTATAAATTAGCGTTGTCGTTGCATCGCGTGAACACTTCGTTGCAAATTGTGAAGAGGACTGATAAACTTGCAGAAATGAATACCGCGTTGCAAATAGTCAGCATTGCGCGGGTTCCTGTTAGTAATATATTACTTATATACTTGTAAAATACGAGTTAAAAAATGATATAAGTAAACAATGATTTTTCCTTATTATAAAGTTTGTTTTAAGTTGAAAAGCGGAACATCTTAATACCGAATCTCAAAAAAATAAAATAAAAATAAATAAATAAAATTAAAATTAAAATAATTTTGTTTGGCATCATCCTACATCGCTAGGCAACAAATATTAATTTAGCTTTTAAGTTGTGGTTGATCAATATGATTTGCTGGACCTGGTCGCGCAAGTCTTTGACCCAAGTGGGGGCATTAAGATGGGTTTTTGAATGTCTTCTCTATGTTGACAAAGCTGACCATTGATGGTGTTGTGGGAAAGAAATTTCCAATGTGGGCCATGCCGTCTTATGATGTGTCATCATTGAGAGCTGACTTAAGCAGAGCAAGCAATCAATTCTAGACACTTGGCTGATTGATCTATTGCTAGACTAACATCCCGTCTTTTTGACACTAGCGTTGTGACCGAATATTTTACCTGATATAAAAAAACATCGGACATCGGGAGCTGACTTAAGCAGAGCAAGCAACCAACACTAGACACTTGGCTGATTGATCCATTGCTAGACCAACATCCCGTCTTTTTGACACTAGCATGGTACCCGGATATTTTACCTGATATTAAAAATCACCTGACTTGGGTCACTCTTCCGTTGTCTCGTACTTGGTTTGTGTTTCTTCTATCACTTCTTATTGGAATTTATTTAGAGCCGCAATTTGGTAAGTAAATAATTAGTAAACGATTAATAAAGGACTAGCATGGTGACCTATATATTTTACCTGATATCAAAAATCACCCGACATGGTCCACTCTTCCCGTTACCTCATCCTTGGTTCGTGTTTCTTTTACACTTCTTATTGGAATTTATTTAGAGCCGCAATTTGGTAAGTAAATAATTAGTAATAAAGATGTTCAAATTCTAAACGATTAATAAACGCGTCGGCAGAATGAACACTATTTTAGAAAAGAAGCCAACTTTTTGGATGACAAGCACCGCTAATGCGTTAAGAAAAGGATTAATAAACGCGTCGACAGAATGAACACTATTTTAGAAAAGAAGCCAACTTCTTGGATGACAAGCACCGTTAATTCGTTAAAAAAAAGGATAAAATAAAAGAATCCAATGAGAAACGTACACATTTTGGTTTTGTGAAATTAGGACCTTAATTTCGTGCTCTTTAATATATGTTTATAAAAATTTTGGAACACTTTATACAACATACGTTGAATTATTGTGGTTCACTTGCACTCTTTGTATTCTTTACCTTTTTGGAAAAGTACACTAGTTTTGAGTTTTATTTTAAAAGGAAAATCTACTTCGGAAACAACAATTATTAATCGCCCTAAAAGTGTCATCATGTATACATATAGTATCTTGTTACCAGCTAACATGTAGTAATAATATGAAATGACCATCTATTCCTTAACTTTAAAAAAAATGCGCTAAACTTTCTCTTAGTTTCTTCATCATCTTCAATTCTTCATGTAAATAAATAGTATCATGAGGCCATGCATTATATTCTCCATTTTTTATTCTTCATCATTCGCACCACAATACCAACTCTTTTACCATTGACCTTAATCACATAATCTATGTTATACCTATCACTCTCCATTTCTTTTATTTATAATTTTTTAACATAATTTATATTTAAGCATTTTAGTTTAATTAATTATTCTATGTATATATGGCTTGTGTGAAACTATTTGTGTATATATAATACTTCAATTATTTAAAAAAAACTGAAAAAGGCTCAAAAGAGCCGTAGAAAAGCATTCAACTATGAATTTTTTTTGAAAGATGAGCTAAATTACAAGGATTAATCACTTAGAGGCTGGAAAAATATTTTTTTTCAAAAGGAGCGTTGCCTCTATTTGTAATGGCGGTGAGTTTTAAAAATATAGGGGTGTCGGAGTTAGTAAGAAAATGTAAAAACTTTTACACGTACGATGTATCTCCCCTCCATTCTTAAATAGCGGAGACTGCAAAAGTATCCCCCTCCCTTTCTAACGGAGGGTAGGGGTGTTCAAAGTCGGATATCCGGAGTTTCGGATATCCGAACATTTCGGATAGTCGATTTCACTATCCGAATCCGTATCCGAAATTTCGGATACGGATTCGGATAGTGAAACGGATATCCGAATTCAGAAAAACTGAAAAAAAAAAAATCAAATCAAATCTGCTTAAAATTAAACATGCATTCCAAATCCTAACATAAAATCACCAAGTACAATATTGTTATTGAATAATTTTCTCACAGATTACCTTAAAGACCTAAACAATAATTTAAGGATCTTGAATAAATCCTTAGTTTGCAAGTCTTGTATTGTTTTACAGCCACTAGAATCGTTAGTAATTTGAAAGCAATATCCTTTCGTTGGCCAAATTAATTAATGCCATAAGAAAAAGAATAAATAAGGCTACTTATCGGATTCGTAAGTCGGTAGTCAAAGAAGTCATAACCACAGTTGCTGCAGGGATTTCATACAATCTATCAATGAGGAATTCGCATGGCTAGGAAGAGTCGTGGAGATAGGAAAGAACGAAGAAGAGAGCACTGAGATATAGAGAGGCAGTTAGAGAGCGGCGTATATTTTAGATCTAGGGCTTCATACCTCATATCTCTCGTTAGTTGTATATAAAATAAAACTAAAAAAAGTACTAAATTTGTTATTTCGGATAGTTCGGATATCCGAACCATCCGAAAAATCTCATAATTGCTATCCAAATCCGAATCCGAATTTTCGGATATCCGAATTTTCGGATAATTCGGATACGAATTTTCGGATAATTCGGATACGGATTCGAATTCGGATTTTTTGAACACCCCTAACGGAGGGGAGTCTAAAAAAGTTATTTTCCCTCAATTTGTAATGACGGGGAGTCAACAAAATGTTTTTTTTATACAAAAGTTTGGGAACTGATGCTACTTTAAAATTTGTAGTTTTGCAAAACTATTTTATAATATTGTTTTTAAATTTTAGTCATCAAAATCTTGAACCACTTGCTTTGAAGACAGATATATCTTATGTATGAATCTCATTCAGTGGCGGATCTAGACATAAATTTCAGGGGTAACGTTCAAAATTTTTTTTTGCCGTATTTCATACAATGTAAACGAAAAAAATAGAAACACGTTACTTGGTGTGCGAATTTCTCCTATTCGGTTTTTGAAAGTTTGAAATCGAGCCATTACATGTTCTTTTACTTTATTGAACATTTCTCTTTCGACTGCACAAATTAAAACATTGTTCAAATACTCATCACCCGTTCGCTTACGCAAACTCGTATTGATAAGCTTCATTTTAGAAAAACATATTTCAATGGTTGCGGTTGTACGACCTTTTGGGTTTCTAGCATTACAAGAGCAATGTCACACATTCATTCAATTTTGCAAATTTATCATCTTCCTTTAAAGTGTGATGAAAGGCCGTACGATCACCCGAAATACACCTTCTTTATTCATTACCAAAATCATTCAGATACATTTCCGAAATTGCCACTATTTTAGATATATCAAACTTGGAAAACGTATCTCAAGATTTAAACCAGACATATTTTCCAACAAACTAGTTGAGACCTCATTAAGGGCATGTTTGGGATTCAGCTTGAATTATGCTTATTGGTTTTTTCAAAAAACCCATTTTTACAAGCCACGATTTGGGGTCTTTAAAAAACTGTATTTTAACCCTTTTAAAAACTAAAAAAAAGGATTTTCGTGACATTTTAACTTATTTCCTTTTTGAAAACACCAATAAGCATTTTTCAAAATCAATCACAAGCATGCTCTAATTCTATTTCAAAGTTCTTGAATTTGTATATCTAAAACCGTATTAAAAATTTCGACCTCAAAATGATTATTCTGTTGAGCCTATTTTTGTTTGATGTTTATCGTTCAAACAAAAGAAAAAAAAAGGTTATTGGCTTCTATTTGCTTTGGGCTATAAATTTGTTTGGACATCATTTGATTTAAACTTTTAAAAAATGATGATTCTATTGAGCATGCTTGTGTTTAAGTCTGTCCCGCTTAATATTTTTCGTTCAAACAAAAAAAAGGTTATTTATTTTTATTTGCTTTGGGCTATAAATTTGTTTGGCATTTATTTAATTTGAACTTTTAAATTGGTTGGCCTTTAAACAAGTAGGGGTAACGTAATATTTTTTGAGGGGTATCGAAATACGAAAATCAACCCAAAAGGAAAAAACAATTACACTGCCGACGAAAAGTTGAGAGGTAGCGTCTAATTGTTAACTACATCCGCACTAACCTCATTTATACCTCGTTACATACGTTGCAAAGTACTCAAGTAAAAGAAATTAGTCAAGAAAGTTAGTTAAGAAAATCACATATGGTGATTAAAAAAATACACACTAAGTTTACAAAAAACTGTTTTGTAATATTGTTTTTAAATTTTCAACTTTTAAAATCTTGAACCACGAATTTTGTAGATTAATTTTAAATTGACATTAAAAAGAGTCTCCTCCTTTTGCAAACTCCCCGCCGTTACAAATGGAGGGGAGAGAACTTTTTTACACTTCCCTTCGTTAGAAAAGGGAAGGAAGATACTTTTGCAGTCCCCGTCATTAAGAATAAAGGAGAGATACATCATACATGTAAAAGTTCTTACATTCTCTTATTAACTCCAACACCCCTATATTTTTAAAACTCCCCGCTATTACAAATGGAGGCAACTCCCCTTTTAAAAAAATTATTTTTCCAGCCCCCCAAGTGATTAATCCTTGTAATTTAGCCCCTCTTTCACAAAAAAAAAAAATCTTCAACGATCCAATTTAGAAGCATTCTTCAAATTGTATATATCAGGAAGACGAAGCTAGTTACGCTATGCGTGGAATGAAAAAGTGGCATGGCGTTCCTTGCTGGTCACACCGTGCCAGCTAAGACCATGCGACCCCTCCACTAACCCATACGACATTACCTCACAACCTTATTTTTTCGGATTGCAACCCATTCTCCTCGCTACTCTCAACTAAATTAAACCTTCACATTTTTTCTTTGTATTTTCAGGTTTTAACTGATTATATGGTAGAATGCATAGAAGATTAGAAGTGATAAAAAGACTAAACCACACACTACGATTCTTCAATAGGTACAGACATACGACAACTTTACATCGTTGCCACGTCATCGATCACCTTTAACCACCACACCAACGTTATACAATCCCCTACCACATATATTTTAACCATCCACACCATCTCCAACCAAAACTTAAGCGATGAATACCGAATAAATTAGCATCTTAGACGCGTAAATTCGCTTTTATATTTAAATAAACCTATAAATTTTAAGTAAGACATTATGAAATAAGAATTTAATTCATATAATGCACATCTCAAAATATATTCTCTTTACGTACAATTTGAACAAAAAAATATATTTGGGGACAAACACATTTTCAGACAGAATTTACGTCACATTCATGGTTTCACACCGTCCAATAATTACTACTACTCATAATAACCAAATCATAAAAGACGAAAATGTCCTGTCAAAGCATCTATTTCACACCCACAGCCACATCATCACCAAAAGGGCAATAAAGTAACTGCACACACAACAGCAGTGTGAGTTAAGTTACTCTTCTCGTTTGTTTTATGAAGAAGCTGCACTTCACATAAAGTTGATGAACTGAGCCTCACTCCATAAACAGCAAATAAATTCATTACCGATCTAACCCTAATTCTAATTCTTCGATCGTCTGTACAAATCAGTCTGCATTAACCAATTCGGCGTTAATTGAGTTTAATTCCGTTGAAATTGTTTTGCGTTTGGTGTAAATAGAGCTTCAAAACCTAATTAATGGAGGCGTACGGACGGAGCACGGGGAGAATCGGGTTGGGTTGGATGCAGACAGGTCAGGACACCGGGATTGAAGGTAATGCTTCGATGATAGCTTTATGTTTTGGTGAATGATTTATTTGTTAATTATTTATATTTAGGGTTTGGAATAATGTACGGAGTATGGTTTTGGAGTTATTGTTTGTGAAATTGGTTGTGTGTGTGTAATTTGGGGAATGCGTGTAGGATCGATGATGCGATTGGAGTTGTCGAGTGGAATAGAAGAGTTTTATCCAGAGAGATTTGGTGTGGTGGATTGTGCTTATTATATGAGGACTGGAACGTGTGCATATGGTAGCAACTACAGATATAACCATCCGCCTGATCGTCGTAGCTCGGTACTCTCTTTGATCATTTGCTTGTTTTGAGATTCTTTTTAATAAAGCATACATGGTGTTCTGTAGAGAATTTGATTGTCATTGAGTATATTTAGTGATTTGCACATATTATGAATCTAATTAGACTCATAAACTGTACTCACTGATTAGGCTGTGGAGGTGCAAGAACTGCAGTAGGTGGGCCCTACCCGGAGCATCCAGGAGAACCTTCTTGCCAGGCACTCTGTTTTATTATTTAACTTCTTTGAAATTTAGATTTTAGACATGCATTTAACTTCTGTTTAATAATTGTTTGTATTTTCTGAATGTTGCAGTATTATTTAAGAACAGGCACATGTAAGTTTGGGGTATCATGCAAGTTTGACCATCCTAGACACGCGGGCGGATCATTGAGTAACGTGCCACTAAATTCTTACGGATGTCCATTACGACCAGTAACTATTCCCATCTCGTCTTTTCTGTTACAACCGATTGTTTCTTGTTGTGCACGAGTGTCAAATCTGCAAACTTTTGTGTATCAAAACAGGACGAGAAAGATTGCTCCTACTATTTGCAAACGGGGCAGTGCAAATTTGGTATAACTTGTAAATTCAATCATCCTCAACCAACCGGCGGATCCTTGCCGCCAGCAGCATCTGCACGCCCGTTTTATTCAACCGTGCAGTCTCGCTTACCTGAACAATATGTGGGCCAGTCAACCAGCTATAGGGCTGCTAGACCACCATTAGTACCTGGTTCCTACCCTCCTGGTGCTTATGGTCCTGTATTACTTCCACCTGGCATGGTTCCTTTACCAAATTGGAGTCCTTACTCGGTAAGAAAATATATAATTTCCAATTAATTATCGGTCCTGGTCAACATGGTCAAAACCGGTTCGTGGGCGGTACCTGTTCTGTTTGGAACTGGTTCGTAAGATTGAAAACGCTTATTGATGGAACCGTTTCAAGTTTGGTTAGGAACCAGTTTTGTATGAAAATGTATTTTTTGTTTTATGTATAAAACATACATGCAAAAATACACAGTTACACACATAAACCATAGAACATTCATGAATAAATTACATACATAACATACATAATATACATTCATACATACATGCATGCATATACATGCATAACATACATGATATACATATATGCATACATAGATACATAACATACATAGTATACATATATGGATACGAAATATACATACATACATAACACACAAAAGTAGATAGATACATGCATCGGTTTCAAACCCAATATCGGCTAACTGGTTCCATTGTGTACCTCTATTCTTAATGTGTCAATAGTTTATGAGATGCAGGGACGCGCAAGCCCAGCCCTGTCTCCCAGTGCTCAACCTTCTGTATATGAAGTGAATACTGCAGGCCCGCCTTTTGCAGCCCAGTATCGTCCTTTTCCACCTTCTACTGGCCAGATAGGCAGTAGTCAAACCGAGAGAGTATTTCCAGAAAGACCCAGTCAACCGGAATGCCAATACTACATGAAAAATGGTGATTGCAAATTTGGTGCCAGTTGTAAGTTTTATCATCCACCCGATTGGGCTATACCAATTGACAATTGTGCCCTCAGCCCCCTTGGTCTCCCTTTGCGTCCTGTAAGCCCGTTATAATTTTATTAATAATTATAACTATATGATGGTAACCTTTTGTGAATGAACAGGGGGTGGACGCTTGCAATTATTATGTTAAAAACGGGCAATGCAGGTTCGGGCGGACCTGCAAGTTTGACCACCCGGTTTCAAGTGCGGTTAGATATGGACCTACTGACATACCGGTTGCACCATATATGACCATGGCTCCTTCGGGTTCATTCTCTGAGTGGTCTAAAATGGACCCTCATGCAAGTAGTTCAGGTGGTTTGATGTTTCCTCTGGATCAAATAGGGTCAACAGGGGGCATGCAGCTCTCGAGTCAAAGTCAAAGTTCTTCAACAAGGTAGTGGAAGATGGTGGTTAGGTGCTACCTGTGTTTCAACATGCTGCAATTTTATAAGTGTTTGGAGAAGAAGGGTAGCCGTTAGACGATCTGATGGCTCAATGGATGTTTTATAAACAAAATAATGTGAAACATGGTTTTGTAATCCAAACACTTATGTACAAACTAACGGGTGTTTTAAAATCCCGTCTTTTAAATATAATAATATTTTATCAGTCTTCCGCTTTATAACCCTAAACTCTGATATATTTACAAAACAGAGGTACCAACGTTGGGTGTCACGCCCAGGCCCTGAGCCGGGGTGTGACACAAATCTCCACGTGTATTTTTTTACTGAATGTCAATTAAACTGTTGATGATCTTATTATTATAGTCAGAAGAAAATGAACATTGTACGACAATTTTACATTAAAGAGAGGAGAGCTAACAGTTAGCAATAGTATTAGTCGTGGTGGACGTTTGTGTTACTTCATGCTATTTCTATTTAAATAATTATAATGACTTAAATTGATAACAGGGTAATCAAACTTACGGACAGGGGTAATTTGGTAATTTTGTCGGGCACTTGAAAAATATTGATACATGTATTGCTGACATATTGCGCATGTTATTTGAGTAGGAGGATTAGGGGGTGGTGATGATAGGGGGTGGTGATGATACAAGAGGCAACGGTTTTAGTTAGTTTTTGGCACACGGCTCAAGCGAGCCAAAGGTTTTGGAAGGTTTGTTTCCTTTTTACTATAATGGTTTCGGTTTTTAAAAAAAATGTTAATTGGGTTATGATTGTGGGATCATTGTGTAATAAACTCTATTATATTATTTACGGTTATAAAACAAAGTTATTTATTTATTTTTAATTCAAGGCAAGGGATCACTGGATTCATTTTTGGTATAGAGGGTCTTAATAGTTCAGGTTTAAGCACATATGCTGCTGTAAGTTTTGACTATTCTATTATTAATCATTGACCAATTTAGTCAACTCTTTTAACATATGATTTTAAGCATTATTAATTGTAATTTTAATGTTTAAAAGGTTGGAATTGCTTACGTATATTTTGGTTTGGTTTTACATCATGAGTATAATCGAAACCAAACTGTTTGGTATGGTTTGAACTTTGAAAGTGTTATCTACATATGTATATTACAAAACATTACAAAGCAACCATGAAACCAACTAGATGCTTTTTACATTTCAAGATGACCTTTATAAACTATAATTTGTAAACTTCTCAATGTTCACCCCTTTACTTTGTAAACTCATTGGACCCTTGATGGTGCAAACGGTATAATAATATTTATTGTATACTTATATTATATTCTATTATAATGCATTTTAAGACGCTGAAAAAGTTCAAGTAGTTAGAGCATTTTATGCTTATGGAGTTATAATATAATACTTAATGCATTTACTTAATAATGTAAGGGAGCAAAATTGGCATTATGCGCTATCACTCATGCGACTTTTAGTTAGTTAACAAGTACTCATACTTTTACACCCTTATCTTTACCAATATAATTTAAAAAAAAATCATTCTTGGACCAACAA
This sequence comes from Bidens hawaiensis, assembly GCF_021521415.1. Lineage (NCBI taxonomy): Eukaryota > Viridiplantae > Streptophyta > Magnoliopsida > Asterales > Asteraceae > Bidens > Bidens hawaiensis. Next base: position 1,570,566 of record NW_027491253.1, read on the forward strand.
TCTGATGACATAATATACATATAAATATGAACCCTTTTTGGAACAAAGAATTCTAACATTATTATTTGTCCAAAGAGAGAAAGTTTTGAAGTTGATATTAGTGCTGTTAACCCCAAAGTCAAAACTATGTTTTATTTGGTGAAGTGGCGATGTTGTTACAAAGGAGGCGGAGATGGTAAAATTATGTGTTATTTGCGTTTACTTCTTCACATAATCAAACAGTTCATTCACTTATTTTAACTTTTGTTTATGTTATTCAATCTCGTTATTTGATGGTTTATTCTTGCTAATGTATGTTAAACATTATTAATGTTGTTGAGTTCAACTTTTTTGTACTCAACCCCGTGTATCACACGGGTTAATAACCTAGTATGAAATATAATGAAATAACCTTGATGCAGATTCCCCACAGGGACCGAAGCACATTAAAATTCTTGTGTTGTATATATATTTTTCGGTACTGCGTGATATGAATACCGTGTATACGGGCTCGATTGTGTTTTTGTGTTCCGCCTACGCCACTTTGTTCCTAGCAAGTAGTGTTACATATTTATCAATCCATCAAGTTAAAGTCACTCGAAAGAGAGAGAAATATTATTATATATTAACTAGGGAAGTACGCGGTACATGTGATATACGCGTTTAAACTGTTCATGAGTTAGCTAGAAGAATCATTGGCACTGTTGGATCAAATCAAATATCACCAACAGGCCCGAAGGACCACCTCCACCATCCCTGCTATCACCTGCCCTTCACAAACATTAAGTTAACGGAGTTAATTAGTTAGACTAGGTAGTTAAGTTGACACCGTTAGTAGTTACTTAATTAACTGTCAATTTCAAAGGGTATAAGCATCCTTGTAATCTCATTGAGTGATAGATGGGCGTGTGTGTAGCCGTTCCAAAAAAAAAAAAGAGTGAGCACGATTAATCAATAAAAATATCATTTTTTGCGTTCTTGTATCGATCCTATTTTTACTTTAGGCACATCATGGTTTCCCATACCAGATATTTTTATGAAGTGATAAAAGGTTCATCACTTTATTTGATTCTTTAACAGTAATTGTCATCCAAAATAATGAAATACAGGCTTTTATATGGCAGATTCTTACATAATAAAGGTTTCAGTGTTAGTGGTGGCTATTTTCTTAGCAAAACTACTCATATAAAATCTAAACTCCAATTTTTTTTCAAAAATTTGCTCTGCGAAAACTAGTGAACAAATCAAATATGTTTTTTCCTACTAGCGAATGGTCCACTTTGTATAACACTCCTTTAATCTTGTTGTCAAGTTCGGGTCCTTCAAGGGAAAATAGTGATAAACACTACTAACAATTATTAGGCATATTCGTAAGTACAGCACAAACAGAATAGAAGACTAAAAGATGTTGATCTGACATATTTGACAGAGAATTTATCCCTTGTCCAATGTGAACAAAGCGCAACCCTTATACCACGCCACCACCACCACAAACAAATGAAGCGATGCTTTCTGACCGTATATTTAAAAGAAGGTTTGTTGTATCATTTTAGTCCAAGTTATAAGTTAGTATCGCGAGAGTCATTATAACTTTTAAAACTCTTTATGTTGAGGATAGAGGTTTAGCAGTAGTTTCGTATTATCTCCGTATAATAAAAAATTATTTCTTAAGAGTTAAGATATAGAACTGATTTGCAGGCATTCATGATTTAATGATTTAAAATAATTCATAGACAACACAAAAATGAAAATCTTGTAAAAAAATTGAAAGTGCTAGATTCGGATCAAGAGTAATTATGGCTCTTTGCTTCATAACGATCCATCCATGAGTTGGACATTAGGTTAATTTGTTTCTCACAAGAAATTTTCTGGATTCGCCACCTACTGTGACTTGCAGGAAAAGTGTTACTAGAATGAAGATCATGATGGTTAGTTTATGGAGTATAGATATATATATGTTTCTAGAAACTAGAATACTGATCTAGGCCTATATTGATATATCAACTGCCTAAATTGATATTTGCAATTTCTGTTGATGATGATAATTTGTTTTATATCTGTTTAGGTAATACTTCATTCAGTTTATACTCACTGAGCTTGAAACCGTGTGAACGAACTCACACGCTCATAATATTCGCATGTTTGGAAGAATGTAACCAAGTTGGTGGCGCAATATAAAGAATCATACAAAGCCGACCGAAAGCAATCTCATTCCCAATCTTTTTACCCTGAGAATAAAAATATTTAGAAATTGATTGAAGGAATCTGTTTGAACAAATATTGACCAGCCCTTTAAACTTTCTTCCTTTTCATGTACTGCTAAGTAATTAGGCCCGTAGAATGTGGAGGACACAAACACATAGTCTTTAAATCGCCCACGTTGTTCAAACAACTAAACTACCTTAATTAATGATCATTTGGTACATGTAATCAATGTTTTTCTGACTGAATAGTGCAAATTCAAGGAGAATATATGTGCTCAACTTGTTCTTTCAAACGGTATCTATCTTTCAAAAGATACCGGCCTTTAGTTGTTTTCAAGCATCTCTTCGTTGATCTTTCTTGCTTGGTTTTCGTATAAATAGAAGTGGCATGAAAACATCAAACTTCAAGCAAATCTCATCTCCCAAATCATCGGATCGCGGTCTAATTAATTTGGATTTTGATCCTTTGAGATGGAGAAGATACAAGCATTGACATCACAGAATGGAGTTGTGATATTCACCAAGAGCACATGTTGCTTGTGTTATGCAGTCACCATTCTGTTCCATGAACTTAGGGTCAACCCGATAGTTTATGAGATTGACCAACATCCCGACGGAAGGGAGATGGAGAAGGCTCTTCCTAAACTTGGGTGCAGCTCACCTACCGTGCCAGCTGTATTCATAGGTGGCAAGCTTGTGGGGTCCACCAACGAGGTCATGTCGCTCCACCTGAGCGGCTCGCTCATTCCACTGTTGAAACCATATCAGTCACTCATGGCTTAAATAAACTTGCACACTTATCTTATGGGTACATTTTATGTAAGGAAATAAAGGTTGGCTCAAGAATGATGAGTAGTAGCAGTCAACTAGATTATTAATTCTTACTAGTATTTAAATAGCTTGTTATTATGATTATTAATTCTATAGTAAGCAAGATTTGCTTGTTAGGTTACTATGATTATTATTAGTTCTTGGACTATGAATGTAACTTATTTAATGTATGTTTGCTGGAAACACATGACTATATGCTTCATATGAATGTGATTATGATCTATTATTTATTAAGAACTTTCTTGTATGTGTGTGTGTATTATATATATGAATCTTCCAAAGGAAAAGGAGGCTAAAACATAACATAGTTTCGATCCTTCCAGATACATTTGATGTATACAAAACGAGTAATCTCGAGTTAAGAATCATACAAAATCGGCTGAAGATGTAGCTGATATATTCCACCTTTTACATTTCTGAACTATGATTTTCATAAAAAGTTAAAAGAGGATATATGCTCTACTTTTAAATAAAGAGAGGTACTGAATACTCTTTAAATTTCAGTCACTTTTATTTATTTGGTAATCCTATATTTTTGTTTACAATTCCCCTTCTCAGAAGCCCGGTGGCGGCCACTGAATCTTAACTTGAGCACTCTACAAATATGAATGATATCCCCGCCCAAGATCTCCTAAAATGCAAATAAGCCACTTGTCATGCCCAATGATAGATTTCCTTCCGAGGATTAGTCGACCCTTAGGATCAGTTTTATATTCTTTATATTAATAAATTATACCAGGCTGCCGTCCCTTTTACCTAAAAGAAGAAAAGGAAAAAAGAAAAAAGATTGTGCGAGAACAATATTTTACTGGTATATATGCTAGCTTCTTCATTAGACTTGCTTTGATCTTTTGTGATCTGAATATTCCTCATTTGATAAATTAGTTGCATATATGCATACATGCATATTAAAACCAGTAAATATGTACATATGTAATAAGCTGTTGGAATCATACGAGAACAAACGACCATCAAATAAAGTAACATTTTTTAACAACTGCACTTGGCCACGGCGTGTTAAATTACCTTTTATTTTGTCAAAAGCGCAAAAAAGGGAACATTAAAGGAGGCAATAATGCGTGAAAATGATGGTTATATTTGTGCATTCTGTGTAACTACTCTAGATTTGTTGTTTAAAATGCTTGGAAAACATCACATGCATATACATTTGCATACTTTTTGGTTTTGTTAGATGAAAATGATATCTATAATGGTAGTACATGCCGGTATTTTTATTATTCTTTTTTGTAATGGTGGTACACCCTCTACTATACTTTGCAGAATATTTCTATGAAATGCCAAGAGCATAAAATCTTTAGCCTCTTGACCATATCACAACAGTCCATGAATATCTTTAAATTGATGTAAGAAATGTATATTTTTCTGTTAAGCAAAAAAGAAAATAGATTGTAGGTTTTATAGAAATCCAGTAGGCCTTTATATAACTCAAACACAAAACTACAAACTTAAACACACAATTTAAAGAACTGGCTTTATTATAATCAAGAAAAATATAACTCAAAAAACTCTCATTGCATTAGTCTCATACCAAACCCAAACTCTCATTGCATGTGATATAAGGCTAAATATATATAAATCCCTTGTATATTTTAATTAATATTTTATTAGTTTTTGTTCGGTTTTTATTAGAATTTATATATTACTAACATATTTGAATAATGTAGGTTCCGAGACTTGTTCATGGTTAAAAAGGCGAAAAAAGAGCTAAAAACAAGCCAAACCGGTGAACCGGAGCATCAGAATTGAACCGGACCGCGTCAGAATTGAACCGGACCGCATCAGGAAACGAACCGGACCGGTCAGCAATCCTAGCCCGCGGTGCCGCGCGACCAGGAGGCAAAACACCGCCGCGCGGCGCGCCGAGCAACCCGTTTCGCGTATTTTCTTCGGTTTTTATCAGTTTTGGGCCCAGGAAACCTATAAAAACACTCCTAAACTTAATCCTGAGCATACCCTGTGAACCAGAGCCGAATTTGGAGTTTTCTGGAGCTTAGGATTGCAATATTTGGTGGGTTTGAAGGCTAGGAATCAGCCGGCGAAGTGCTTATCATCCAAGAACGAAGACCACGGGTTTTATCGCCTTTAATCTTCCGTTCTTATTTATTTTTGCCATGATTTCGTTTATTATTGTTTTGTTTGAATTTCAGATGCTAGGCTAAACTTTATAGACTGCCTACACTTATGATGAACCATTGTTTACGTTTGATTTTGACCTGGGATTTATTTATCGTTATGGTTTTTATGAACTAGTTAAAAGGTTTAATTATGTTAAATTGATGCATATGGATATTTAGGATTGTTTGATTAATTATTATTATTCCATAGTTGCCTTGATTATTGTTTGTCATTTTGATAGGTCGCTATTAGGTCAATTACTTTGTGTTCTTGATTATTTTATGATTGATATGCATTAAAATCATAGGAATAATATTAGTTAATCAAATAAACTTAAGTGTGCTGCTAACCTAAATAGCTGTAAGGTGCTAGGTTATTGATAGGTCTTTGTTGATCAGGATTGCTAGATTTAGTTCTTCGTAAGGAGTCCGTCTAGGTTTGATCAGTTAACTTTGTCTATCGAGTCAATTGAATATATTAGACTGCCTTTGATTTCCGCGATGTAAGGTAGGATTTCGTAAAAAGGAACTAGTTTGTAATCAATTAGGTGACCGTAAGGAAACTTGATTTTTAATACTGGTGTGCGTTAAAACTTATTCGAAATCCATAGGTGTCTCTTGAGAAGGGTCAGGGGTCCTGTTCGGGTTTTCTCTTAAGCGTCTATTTTACGATCCCAGTTCCATAACTAAGTATTATCCCGGGTTAATTGATAACTGAAATTTAAGGGATTCTAGCCTAGGTAGTTATATTGTCATCATTTGAATTAAGTCCAGGGTTAAGTCGTTTTTAAGTCTTTAGTTTTATTAATTAATTTAATTTTTAATTTTTAAGTAAAACCCCCTAATAATAATAGATAAATAGTCGTGTCTGTAGTTAAGTCTAAATTTAGCTAGTTAACGTAATTTAAAAAGTCCTGTGGGTTCGATATCCGGACTTACTTAGCTATACTAGAGTCGATCGATTCACTTGCCGGTTAGTAGTTTAGTTAAGTTTAAGAGTCTAGAATTTATTACTTAGTGTCTAGATTAGCGTGTTTTTATATAACTACTTTTAGCACATCAGCATGCATAGAGTTTACCCTATTTAGCCAACCAGTTATCTAATGAACCCTTAGCGGGCTACGGCCTCATCTAGAAAAATTGGGCTGCGCCCTGACTTGGGCTTTAGAAATTATCGAGCCTTTACTTATAACTCTCGACAATCATTGAAGGCCCTACTTTTCATCTTGAGGCCTACCTAAGGCGTTTCCCTATGAACCTTGACCAACGGGGCACTGCCCAATGAACCCAGATTCGTTGTGCATGAAACTTTGGATTGTACACGAAGCAAATGAATATAAGTGCAACTTGCTCATGTTTGTTTTTTAACTTTAACCAAATAAGTGAACGAACATGCACATTGAACCGGTTCGGGTCGAGAAACGTTCTTTTTTTTTACACCTCTACTATAAACTATTAAGTAGAGTTTGGTATTTGGGCCCTAAAACAAATGAATTTGGATATAAACTTGGACTAAGACTGGCCCAATGTTATATCTTAAAAAAAAAAGCCTCATCTATATATGATTAGAAGCCGTCAGCCCGTCATGTTTCGTATGAAACCCTAATTGTAATTCAATTTGACGAGCAACCCAACGCCGTCGATTTCACCCCTCTGTCAATTTTATTTATATTTTTGAATTGAATCGCCAATGAGGACATTAATTTGCCATGAGTGTCAAGGACAAAATTGCGCGTCTACGGTAAACATTGCCGTGGAGTCCTTGATGCGAAGAAGAATGTGGCAACATGCTAATCTGAGGCTTTCTGTTCGTATTCGATTTTGTTTTTTGATTTAAGGAAACACACTTTTTCAGATCTATACCATCATGTTTTCAACCCACAACTTCACAGTATTCATTATTTTGTTAACTCTTTCTTTTGAATCTTGGATTTTATAAATTTTGAAGCTGTAGAAATCAATTTTAGTTGTAGTACTAGTTATTTTCTTTTTTCAGGTTCAATTTCTATTATATTGGTTAAACCTGACGATGTTAATTTCTTGTGTTCCGAAGTTTTCTAAAATGGTTATGATTCTAGGGCTGTTCATGAGTCGAGTCAAGGTGGGTTTGAGCTCGAGTTAGAAATTAAACGAGTCGAGCTTGATTTTGAAGTTAACCGAGCCTAAGATTAGCAACGAGCTGAGCTGAGCTTCTGTTGAGTTTGTCTCGGTTACAAAAATGAGCCAAATCACCTGAGGTTGTTTCAAATCAAGTTTTTGTAGCTAGTTTTATTCTAGCTAGACATGAGCTTTTTGAACAATCTATTGACTGATTCTGAGAATTTGGATATAAGTTTTAGATATTTTGGAGTTGGAATTTCGGATGGTTCAGGTTTGGTTCAAGGTTTGGATTTTCTTGAACACCTGCCCCCCATCTAACCCATAACATCTATTATATAAATTGGTAAAACCCTTCCAAATGTTAGTAAGTGATCAGTTTATCAAGTCTCTATCTTTGTAGCGAGAAACAATTGATGAAACTACAATTTTTGAGTTAAGTGTCATTTTCATTCCTGTGGTTTGTTTAATTACGCCACTTTAGTCCCTTTTTTGAATTTGGTGCAAATGGCTAGGGCTGTGCAAAGGAAGAAAACCAGACCGGGTTAGAACCGACCTGATTCGAAACCCGTAAACAAATCAAAATGACAATCGAATGTCGGACCTGTATAAAAATACGGGTATCGAGTTTGTTGAGTTCGGTTGCTTCGGGTAGGCTGTCAAAGACCGAAGACCGATGATGTCACTTAAACTGAGGTTGCTATAGTTGAAATCAGAGAAGCATCTTTGAGAGTCACTCCAAACTCTAAATCATCGTCAACAGACAACAATGGAGTGTCAAACTCTTTCTGCCATTAAAGACCTTCGAGAAACTTGGTGATGGCATCTCAAACCTTTCCATTCATTAAAAATGGTGATGGCATCTCAAAGCCTAAAAACTTAACAGTTTCTTCAAAGTTGTAGTTTTTGAGTTTTTTATATGATGGATAAAATTGTACAACCTCTTTTTAATGAATAAAATAATATAAAAAAAAGCTAACATCAAAACAAGAAAACTACAGCTGTCTACTGTTCTTATTCTTGTAAGTCAAATCTCTAAAAACAGGTAAAAAGAACATAATTATCTCACGTGCTTAACTCGTGTCTTCTTCCCAGGTGTTTGAACTGTAATTTTGGATAAACAAGCCTTTTCTTTAAAGCCCAATCGGTCCTTCAGTTTTACCATTCTTTTCACTGGGTAATACCCGAATCCGACCCGAAAACCGAATTGCAGAAAACCTTAGGACCGAAATATACATGCACAATGTAGGGTCGGTCCGGGTTCGGGTAAAATCGGTCCGGTTCTTCGGGTTTTTTCGGGTTGCCCCTATTTCCGCTCACCCCTACAAATGGCTACCTTATGTTTCTAAAACTTGTCATTTTAGTACTTTTTCTAACCCTGTCTATTTTTTCCCGTTAAGTCGAGGGTAAACTGGTAATTTACTTTATTTTATTTATTTCCTTTTTCTTTTAAACTATTGCACCTTTATACTCAAACCAAACCCCGTTTTATACTTAAAACAAACCCTGTTTTTTCAACGGCGAGCAACAACTCTTGTCACGGAGAACGGAAACATGCAATTCTAGGGTTCTGCCACGAAATCAAGTCGCCACCATCTAAATTGGATGCGAAAGTAGTGGAATCAAGACGCCGATTTCTTTCCTGGTTGCTTTATGTGTTGCCGGTGGCCGGTTTTGAAGTGTATCTCCATTGTTGCGGGTTGTTTCTTTAATGATTATCGTATGAGTGTTGATCTTCGATTTCGCTTAACTGGCGCTCGGCCGCTCTGTCATTTGGGTGGATCGGCGGCTTCTACCGGGATGTTCACCAGATTTATTCCACCTTAACCAGCAACTCCATCGATGGTTGAAGTTACTCTATCTATGTTTGGAATGAAAGAAATTTGGTGGAGAGAGAAAAGTGATTTGGGTGTGTGATAGTTTGTTTGATATTGTAAGGGTTTGATTTAGGGTTAGAGATGAAGATACACTCTGGGAATTTGATTAAAGAAAAAGATAAATAAAATTACCAACTTACCCCTGATTTAACGTATAAAATAGACGAGGTTAACAAAAGGTACTAAAATGGCAAGTTTTAAAATGTGAGGTAGCTATTTGCACTAAATTCAAAAACGGTACTAAAGTTGCGTAATTAAACAAATCACAGGTATGAAAATGATACTTAACTTACAATAATTTTATTATCTACCAGTTGCTGAGAGAAGATAATGAACACGAATTAGCCAGTTGGGTGTTTTATTCGTTCAGCCTAACTATACATGGTTGTTCACTTGTTTGTGTGGTCGTATGTTTTTATTCGCTATCTCATGTTTAGCATACGTAGGGGTGAGCAAGATAAGGGTCGGACCCTTGAAACCTGGTTACCCGACTTGTAAAACCCTTAATTAGACCCGAATATATAATAAGAGTCGGGTTAAGGGTATTTAAATTTCACCTTAAAAGGTAAAAAGGTTTCAAGGGTCCGACCTTTTTTCAAACCCTTGACCTGTTTACTAGTTTCTAGATAGATATACATCAAATTCGTGATTAATCTGAAATTTAGGAGAGGCTTATATTTCATATATAATTCATCAAAACATATATATGGGAATCAATAAATTGTTATCTACATATAATTTGTGGATGTGAATATTATTTGTATCAGTTTAAATGGTTGATAAACTTTCAAAGTTAGACTTTACTATGTTATTAAATGAAAGGATAATTGTTCCGGGATTCATATATTAAAGTCCTATATGAGAGATTCAACTAGTAAATGCAGAAAAGGAGATGTGATTACTGTCTTAAAGGGTAAAGGGTTGGACCTTTTAAACCTTTATTTCTACCCGACCTTTTTAATGTTTAGAGGGTAGGGTCTCGGGTCCACGTTTCTTTCTAAAAGGGTAAAGGGTCCGGGTAGGATATTAGGTAAAAGGATCGGGTCTTACCCTTTGAACAGTCCTAAGCATATGTATGAATTATTAAAAGTTTCTTTTGTCGTTTCGATCCTTCTCCATTCTTACAATGTCTACCAATTTATATCATAAGCTTGTTTTGTTTAACTACACATTCAAGCTTAACTATCATTTATATAATAAGAATGAGGGAACTATCAAGCACTAGAAACCAACATACTTGCCTTACGTTAAGTTGATAGCGTCAAGACTTATTCAAACATACTGGTTTGGGCTTAAATCTGGTTGTTTCTTCTTTTAGTAAGGCATTGTTTATTCAGACATCTATTGACTTATTCAAACATCCTCCCTTTAGTAAGGAATGTAATCTTCAACTCTTCATACACCACCCCCATGGTCCTATACGGCTTGTATAGGGTGGTCATGCGTGATTGACAAGTGTAAGGAGGGGACTACTTTTTGCAGCATATACGAGCCGTATAAGTTTTCAACATCTCGTGTTAACTTGATACAAACTGATACGACTCAAGGGCCTATACGAGCCATATAGGCAAAGAATAGTAAATGGAAACTATGAGCAAATTATCAGTAGCACACTGGCGGGGTTTGATGGTCAGAGCAACAGCAGCCCCAGAAAATCTCCATGGTTACACTCCACTCATGCAGGTAACATGACACAGATGACATAATGTATCCTGCCAAACGGGTCGGATTGAAGTAAAAATTATTTAATAGTATACTTCTATTTTCTTCCTATTCAACTTTACTAAGTAGCATACAACGGGTTTAGTAAAATTTTACATTTAACCAGTCACCTGAGTTTAGTGATGCTCATGGAAAAAAAGTCATACGGTATACAGATGCCGCTGACATGTCATAAGGATCGTATGACATGAAAAAATGCTCATACGACGAGGTCTTATAACATGTTACATATGATGATGTCACCTGGTGTTTGTAATTTATATAGCATCACTAGTGTAACTATCTATAGCAGCCCTTAGAAATAGGAAAATTGGTTTTAATTGGTCCAAACTATTTCATTTTTGTCGGCGCTGGTCCCAACTTTCATTTTGGCCGGCAACGGTTCCAACTTTAACATTCGTTTCTTCCACCAGTCCGCGACTAACGGAGTACTAACTCCGTTATGTTTTTGCTGATGTGTCTATCTGAGTTGTTAAAAAAATGTTACGTGGCAGCCACCTCCCCACCACCGTCCCACCGCCACTCCCGCCACCCCCACCACCACCGCCCAACGCCGCATCGGCATCGCCGTCGACCTCTCCGACGAGTCCGCCTTCGCTGTCAAATGGGTCGTCGACCTCTCCGACGAGTTCGAACATGAAAATGTGTTTATACTTAACTTATTACATTCTTATATCATCCACAACACATCCACCAAATTAAAACCAAACTCTCCGGAGCTTCAACCACCATTCCCTCAATCGAATCAAAGCTATGCAACACCGACTTACGATCAATCGGAGGCAAATCATTGCCTAATTCATCCACACTTCACAAATCCACACATTTCCAAGGCCCCAAAGTTCTTCAGGCAAGTTAGATGTGTTCATAAATCAATTTGTTATGTTGGGTTTTTACTCGAATTAGCAATTAATTGCATTATTTGTAGCTTCCGTTAGGCAATTTGACATTAGAACTGTCAAATTTAAGGTTGACTCTTCGTTGCCGGTGTCAATGTTTGCAATTGATAAGTCAACGGAGTCCCAGTCAGCACCGTAGAAGACGGAGGTGGGTTTGACGTGGGTTAAGATGACGGCGTCGCCGGGACGGAGGTACTGGTTGACGGCTCATTTGACGGCGAAGGCGGACGGCGTCACCGGGACGGAGTTACTGGTTGACGGCCCATTTGACGGCGAAGGTGGACTCGTCGGAGAGGTCGAGGGCGATGCCGATGCGGCGTTGGGCGGTGGTGGTGGGGGGTGGGGGTGGCGGTGGGACGGTGGTGTGGGGAGGCGGCTGCCACATAACATTTTTTTGACAGCTCAGATGGACACATCAGCAAAAGCATAACGGAGTTAGTACTCCGTTGCTGACTGGTGGAAGAAACGAATGTTAAAATTGGGACCGTTGCCAGCCAAAATGAAAGTTGGGACCAGCGCCGACAAAAATAAAATAGTTAGGACCAATTAAAACCAATTTTCCTTAGAAATAACATAAACCATTAGTGGATGAAATTGTATTTTCCTTCTATCCAGTTGTTTTATGCCTTTAATATGATGCTTTCTAAATCTACATAAAACTTAAGTTACCGTTTGATGATATAGATTTTGATGAGAAGACAGAAGCAATGCTTTGACTCATTGAAGAAGATGCAGACTCATTCGCTAAACGCGCAGAAATGTATTACAAGAAACGACCCGAGCTTATCATAATAGTTGAGGATCTTTATCGGGCCCACTGCTCATTAGCCGAAAAATATGATCAAGTCAAGTTTGAAGGCGGTAACCGCCACTTGAATCAATGGGCATCTTGCCCCTTACCCTTATCCAAATTAGTAAAAGAATCAGAAAAATCATATGATGGTTATTCTGAGTCTGTTGACTTTGACTTTGACTTTTGACCATGATTGTTATAATGATTCTTGTGAATCTGTGGTTATTGGTGATCATGAAAATTAAAAAAGAAATAGAAACTGATGAAGAAACCAAAAAAGTTGCAGTTTTTTATGAAGAAACCGAGAAAGTTACAATTGTTGATGAAGAATTGGTGAATTTGAGGGAAGAAATTGAGAAGTTGAGAGAAGAAAATAATATTCAGAAAGAACAGTTGATGAAGAAAGTTGAAGAGAAGAGAGAGGTTATAAGACAACTTGGTTTTTCTTTTGATTTTCTCAAGCAAGAAAATTTAATCCTTAAAACAAGAATTGATAGAGTCACCCAGGTATATTTTGTGTCATAATATTCTTTGCAGGTTTTGATATTATCAAGTTACCCCCCATTTAGGAAAATCACAAAAATGAACATGTTATGCTAATCACACTTAAGTTTTCAAAAGAAAAAATGGTGGGTCAATGTCAGTTTTTGCAAACAAAATGTGGTCAAAATGTTTTTTTTTTCATATTTCAAAAGGTTAAGTGCAGGTTCATTTTGTCTGTTTAAAAAAATATTTGTATCAAATGTGAAGTGGGTTCTTCTATGGGATCGATGATCATTTTGATGCTTGTGTGTATTCGGGTTCGGTATTTACGGGTTGTGTTCGTTAAGCTATTCAAATATTTGTTGTCTAGTAATTGTATTCGTGTTCGGTTCTGATGGGTCATTCTTTGTTACTATAAACAATGCTTGCAAATGCTGTCCTTTTCAAATTAGTTGTGGTAATTTTGTATTTGTGCATTGTATTAATGTAGATCTTTGAAGCTTTCTACCTCTATGATCTTGCTTCTTTCATCTATCTTGAAAATATTGAGTTTGAATGAACACAGTTGAAATGGTGAGCCATGTACAGAGAAGATTTAGGCTCAGTTTCTGGTCAAAATTGGTTATGGTTAAAACGGGTTTAGGCAAAATGGGTGGGGCTAGTAGTGGGGGCAACAGCGAAGACGATTAGTAGGTGGTTGTGTGATACATAATGGTGGTGTGCAATGCCCGCCATTTCGACCCATTTTAAGTTAGTAAGTTCATAACAATGATCAAAATTAACCTGTTGCGTAGTTGTAAGTAGAACCAAATTTACCCATTAATTTTAGTTGACCCAATTGATCTACAAAAAAGTTTTTTGTTTATTACCCAAATCAACTCATATTGTCTATGCCTGTTACTTTCACAAAAATTGTGGCTTAGTCCCTTAGTGATTTATTACATTGTAATATGATTATGAGGTCAAATGTATAGAACACAAATGGTTATGTCGTCAATCTTGGTTAATAAACTCGCTACCCAAATATGAGATTGTCTCGTTTAAATTACAAGATCTTGATCTTGGCAATCGTGAGTAGTTTTCCAAACTCGAATTCGATCAATTAGCTGTTTTTGTTTATATATGTATAATTATAACTACATACACGACATAGCATATATTTTGTTGCTGTTTTTATTTATTATACATGTATTTAATAGTACTTATTATTTAATTGTATGTTTATAAATTAAATGAAAATTTTACTAATATAAAAAATTGGTTGATTTAGACCTGTAGGTCGGGTTAAACTCGGTATGAAGTTTGGATTTGGATTGAGATTGAGCTCGCTTATTAAATGACCTACACAATTTCGGTTCAAACTTACATACACTTGACTTAATTCAAGACTTTAACAAACCAATTTTAAATAGTTTATGAGCGCTTGACACGTCTCGTTTCCATCCAACTCTGAGTTGTAGGGGCTTGATGATTGATGAATAGTTGGATACCCACTAAACCCATGATCACTTGATCATGGTTTTGAACTTCTAGTGCTAAAAAAAGGTAGAAAACAACTATAAGATAAAAAGATAGCTAGTGCTTGGCAATAAAATAATAGTTATCTAAAGCAATAATGTCCCAATGATCAACATTCAACAACTATCTCAAGCCTTTAAAAAAGGATTAAAGAAGTGAGGTAGACCGCCAAAAAGACATGCTTTTTTGTTTAATTTTCAAATTTATTTCCAAAAGGCAGATCTTATCACATGAACCACAAGAATCTAACAAAATATTACACTAAAATAATTACACAAAAAATTAAATATAAAAGACAAATCATTTTGTTGCTGACTCAGACCCAAACAAAAAGATACCTTAAATCATAAATGCCCCTCATGGCCTCATATCATCTTCAAAATGTCCAAATTGCCCTCAAAGACACTATTCACTCACACTTTGGCACTAGTTAACATGACCACCATAATAGAAGAGACAGCCACCATCATTGAAGCACCAAAGGTCCATGAAGCAGGAAGTGAGCCAGATGGTGAGATATTGGTCATGGTGTTGGGTCCAAAAGTTGGCATGTCATCAGGGTTAGGTGGGCTAGGACTAGAAGGAATGATGGGGAGTGATGCTTCACTAGGTGAAAGTTCACCTTTACTAGGTGTAGGGAACAAAGGAGGTATGTCAGGAGAAGAAGCAGGAGAAGGAGAAGGAGAAGATGATGGTGGTAATGAAGATGTTGTTTTTGCAGCAAATGATAATTGAGATGAAGGAAAACATAAAAGGCATAAAGCCATAAGTGAAATAAGTGTTGATAGTGCCATTAAAGATGTTTGTAATCAATGTGTTTTTTTTTTTTTGTTTTGGGATTGGAGAGGAAGAAAGAGTGTGGAGAGTGAAGGGTGATGAGAGAGTGGTTATTTAATGAATGTTAGAATGATTGATTCATGAATCATATGGGATTGGAATATTGAGTGGTGGCATGTTCAACAAAGTAACATGTTTTTTGTACCCTTTTTCTTTCTCAAAGTCAATAAATACATTATAATAATAATAATAATAATAATTAATAGTTATAATAATAATATTTTACTTGTCTTAAATCATAGTAACTTTTTTTTAATCTTAATCCTTATTTTTATGGGCGTTTAGAAGCAAGATGTTATGTTTGCCTAAATATTCAATATAACAAGTAACAAAGTTATCATTAAAAAAAACTTTACATGCCAATAAGTAGCAAGCATGTGTGGGGTTTCATTTATATGACAACAAACTTGTTGGATATGTACTTAGAAGTCTATCACTTTGGGACATTTTGGTATTTATAGAACAAATTAGAAACATATTCGTCATTCAAAATGTTTTGGTTGGTGTAAAATACTAAAATGAAATTAGAATAACATACATGTAAGAAATAGAAGTCGGAGCAAGAGTTGAATTTTTGAAGATATATTCACGAGTGTGATATAATACCGGGCCTGTGTTTGTTCGTTTGTAAAGAAAAAAAACTATAAGTTGAATGCAACAACTTGAAAGAGTACTTCTCTAAATTTCTGAATAGTATTTTGGAGTCTTTCATATCTCAAGTTAGTGAAATTCGTATATTATAAGAAAATGTTTTGAACAACAAATAGCTACACAAAATATTCTTCCATCAAAAAAAAATCCGAATGCGATTATTATTATTGTTGTTGTTGTTGATCCACAAGGATAATGTTTGTAAACAATTAGTTTTTACTGGTATATAGAGATAGCTGTGAAAAAAAAATCTAAAAACGGTTGCCATGCATTTTAACTATTATATATGGTTGTTTGTTTTTAGATGATACTTGTGTTGCCTGAATATCCATATTTATTGTTAAGAGCACATTTTTTTTTAAAAGTGATGACAAATTAAAAATAAAATATCCACCATTCTCTATATTCTTAGCTTATTATATAATAATGGAGTAAAAAGTCATACTTACCATCAAAGTGTAGCACTTTTTTAACATCCGGTACATCGTATCATCAATATTATATGTTTTGCTTTTGATGGATGTCTCATTCATGCATTTACAGATTTGTTTTTGGTTCCCCCGACAAAGACTTTCTGAAAGTCACCCATATTAGTACTACTTCTGTCTGAGCACGTTTAACTGCGGAATTTTTACATACTCCATAGCCAATTAAGTCCAACACACGATGATTTAAGAGGTAGGACGTTCCTTGTGAACCAAGAATCTCTGTTGTCCATAACCGATATGAAATTTGCTTAGGGTGTTAGACCACACAAAATGGTCACGTTTTCCTCCCAAAACATGGTCCACAACGAGCTGCACACTGCCCCCTCCCTCGTTTTCATGCTCGTTTTGGAGGTGCTCGTTGTGTACACAACGAGAGGTTGTGAGAGAGAAGGTTTGATTAGATAGTGATTGCAAGGGTTTTGTGTCTTTTTACCACTACATCACTTTTAGCAAAACTTCCCATTAGTAACTGGGACGCCGCCACATGTCGCATAACCCTTCTATAATTCTATGTGCTTAGTTACCATTACGCATGGTCTTACAATTTGTTAATTAATCTTCTCGATATCATTATACTTTTAATCAGACAAAAGCAGTTATAGTTTTATGAATTCATGTGTAGCATGTTTATTACCGGATTCGAACCTTTTAAAAAAAGAAAAAGAAAAATCACCATTTATATATACCCAACCCTTGTCATTTATAACTTATCGTTTGGTAAAAGGAAATCCCGGTTAAATAATTTGTATATGCAAATGTAAAGGAAAAGGGCAAGGGACCCCATCTCGTTTAACAACTGGCGGAGACTTTTCATGCAATTGAAAATGTTACTTTCAACCTTTGTGAAATTTCAACTTTAAATGAAGGTTAAGAAATTTTACAATTGTTATTATCTTTGAAATTATACATGTTAACATTAGTAAATATCAGATACATGACAAAGGGGTGTTTCTTAAAGGATGTACATAATCCAACCCAAAAACGACATGCATGTTAAGTTACATTTTGAAAGGATTAGAAGAATGGTTTTCATAGCCTCATGTCGTGTAGGGAAATGACAAATTAACAACTCTATTTCAGGACACTAAATGCATATTGTGGGACTTCGTAGATAAATGTTTCATTTAAAACCAAATTTCTAGTAAACGTAAATAAGTTTTTATACACTTACATAATAAATCTAGAAAAAGCAATTAACATGAAACTAAAATAGTAAAATTCATAACCAGCCAAGAAAATATAGAGGCTTGTGTTAATAGCTTCTTTATGGCAAAAAATTTTTTTAACGGATTTATTTATTTATTAGTAGATTTTGGTGAGGTGGGGTTGTGTGAAAACAGGGTGTCCAGTGGTTTAGGAAAGGGACAGGATTGTACATATGCGATTGACTCTTTTGTCTTCTTACTCTCAAAAAGAATTTTGTTACAAATAATTAAAAAGAAATCATCAAATGTAACAAAATTACTTTTACGATAATATTATTTTACAAAAATATTAATTTTTACTTTAAAAAGACACTAATTTTATTTTGTATAAAATGTATTAATTTGTATAATTGTAACTCATTAAACTCATAATATAATCACTCTTAACGCGTATACTAATAAATTTAATTATTCAAAGTTTCAAACCATTCATTGTTTTAACATGTAGCTATGTCAACTTTTCTGCGTCCTTTCTACTTTGATTTTGCCTCCGCCAATTATGGTGGTGTGTGATATCCAGATTTAGTAGTAGAGTATAACTATTAAATATATTCAAAGCCAAAAATTAAAACATGTACCAAAAGTCTAATATACCAATTTGTATATGAAACTTTTGACCCGTTACATATTCACATTCGAATTGCAACTAGTAATCAGTTTAGTACTTTGCATGCTATATTTTTATTTTTATTTTAAGTATAGAAATAACAAATAGTAATGTTTATATTCTACTTTTGGAAGTGTTGATCATCGGTCCTATCATGAGTGGTAAACGGTCTTGGAGCGAATACGGATCTTTTCGTTGCTTACTCCGATTTTTGTATGTAAACTAGAATTTTCGACCCCACGCGATGCGACGGGTGAAACCGTGATTTTGACCCACGCGTGTTGCGGTGAGACCGTAATAATTTTAAAATAAAATTGTTAACTCAAGGCTCGGTCGATATCATACGTTGCTACGCCAAAACGGAAGTATCATCATAGCCATAACACGGATCTCAAAAGGTATAATAACGATCGGCTTAGGTCCACACCATGGCTACTACATAAGCCGCCACACCAAAGTGCGAATCATCATTACAACCATAAAGGGAGTCCTATGTAACTTTATCTCGTCTATGAAAGCTTATGAAACTTCGTGATTTTCAATACTTAAATGAGTAATTAGTGTTTTCTAACATATTGCAAATTGATTTCAGTATTATAAATTCTTAAATGGATGTAGCAGGATGCTATAACTGTTGTAAAAAGGTGCAAGTGGGTACAACCTCTTATGCAACAGAAAGTTGTAAATCTATACTATATAATAAACAAAGCTTTCTAAATGTTATGTGTCACCATCATAATGATCCTTATAAATATTATCCCTCCTCTCTCTCATCATAAATATATTTCTTTTTATTATTAATAATTTTGTATTTTATTTTTTTTCTTTTTAATCTTTCATCTTCTCTTTTTATTAATTCTTTCATGATTTAAAAAATTTAATACCAACATAAATATATTATGTATATATATAAATATATTGTATTAGTTATTAATATTAGGTTTTTATAGGTAACAATTTTTACGTTCATTTTGAATAATGATTCCAAAAATTAAGATTTTAAATATATTATATTAGTTAATTAATATTGAGGTTTTGTAAGAAATAATAGGCAAGATTAATTTACAATTGAAATTTCAATAAACTTTAACTTATTAAATATATGATATTTACTAAATTACAAGTTTTTTTTTCTTTCTGACCCTTAAAATACAAACTCACTATTGATGTATTCTTAGTGTTTATGTTAATTTAAACGGGCGGGTTTCTTTACCCGGTTAAAGTATCAAACATGGTTCAGGTCAAAATAATTTTTGATTAGAATGATTCCGGTCCATGGGTTGTTTTAAAAAAATAGACATTACAACTTCTTTTTTTAATTGACTTAAAAATCCACAAAAATATTAACACTAGACTATGTTTTGGTTTTTCAGGTGGATGAGACAACTTCTTACCTTGGGAATACAAATGTTAGATATTAACACACTGTTAATCAGATGATAAATTGACTTTGTATATCCTTAATTATTAAAGATTTTAAAAATATGATTTCTTTAGTGAACGAGTATACTTGCAACAAAAAACGAGGTCGTTCAAGAAATTAACAAACATTCGCTATCCATGTTTTCGGGAGATTTAAAATATTACCATTATTCAGATGGTATCTATCAGACATAAAATGAAACATTGCAAGAAAGTATTAGTTTCCTGATGTTTTAAATCGCCTCAAAATCTAAGTTCGTCAAGTCATAGGTTAGTCCTGAACATTGAAGTGATGTTGCTTAAGTGGTCTATGCAATGAAACTAGAATACATGTGAAAATACAATATGATAACCGTGTTATAGAAGCGGAAATCATATCCGGAGGTAATACTGGAACTCACACTTATGTTCTTAAAAAGAAAAATCCTACACCTTTAGATAAAATGATTAATTTCAAAGAATGGAATTTACACTTTTTTTTTTATTTTGCAATGAAGATTAATAAAAACGGTCAGCCACAATAGATGGTTGCTTTGTTTTGGCCAATTTATTTTAACTCGTGGCCAGTTATACATTACATTATCTAGAGTTAAAAGCACAAACAATATGAAACTACTAAGTTTTAATATAGAAAGTAAAGTTACAAATAAAACTACAAATATTGTGTACAACGAAATATTTAGGGATTTATGAATTTTCTAACGACTTTTTTTTCATATTCTGTAATGTGTAATTTATTCTACCGTATAATATATCTATCTATGTTGAACATAATTTTTTGTATTTGACATTGTGTTATTATTTAAATAAATCTATTTATTCCAACCCGTGTGCTACACGGGTAACTAACCTAGTTGTATTATATATATATAATACGGGTCATTCTCAACTAATATAACCACTTATGTTTGTTTTATCAGTGCCAAAACCTAGAACCAAACCAATTTGTTTAGCTGCAACAACACATTGTTGCGTACGCGACTGTAGCACTGATCACATTATCATAGGGGGGGACTATAATCATCAAAGCAACAAGTTACATTCCATATAATATAGCCATCACATTACACAACAGATCATGTTAGTTTGCTCAGATTATCAAAACAAACCAAGTAAAGATTATTTTCTATCTAAATAAAATCACCAAATTGCACACTGCACAGTACGATTACACTATGAGTGACAAAAGTGTTTGCGTTGCAACTTGACCAGTTGGCCCAACCCATTTGACCAAATAACTGTTTTGACCAGAATACAGAGAAATAAAAAAATGTAAACAAAGAGGCGTCTCATACAAAGCCAATTTCTTACAAGACCAATTCTAATTTCTAAAGCAAGAAACAATAACCAGTGTATTCATAGATTAATGGTTAGATTCCTGAGAATGGGCACTAGCATTTGGACTTTCAAAACCACCGGGTACAGGTGCTGATGATGTCGGGTTGGGTTGATACATGGTTGGTGCAAACATTGGAGGTGGTACACCTGAAGTAGGGGTTCCTGAGATCCCTGGAGCCATCATTGGTGCACTAAGGGTTATGGGCCTCGGGACACCATTGTTGACCTGACCAGGTACGGATGGGTTGACCTGAGCAACCTGAGCAACCTGACCAGGCATAGTAGGTGCACCAGGTGGTGCGAGCATTGGAGGCATCCCAGGATATCCTGGTGGAGCAAACGAAAAAATATGATTATAAGCAGTTTAACAAGAGTCATGACTCATGACATTAAGGTGAAAAAATGAATATGGGTCAGTTTGAATCATATTAAATAATAACGGGTCAAATGGGTAAAATTAAAATAATTAGCTAAAAAGGGAACGATCAAACAGATTGAAGATTTCAAGTTGCCTAAAGTATATTCAATTGCTTACAAATTCTTCAACTTTATTAAAAAAGCATGGAAAGTTATTTTAATAATAGTGTTTGTAATCATATTCGATAATAACTATTTATGAAATGTTAAAACAATGGACAAAAGATATTGTTAGGTCAATCCAACCTGTTTTGACCCGCTTTCACTTGTAAACGAACCGAAGGAACACAAACGGAGCATGTTCATGTTGATTCATTAAACTTTAAATGAACAAACGATGAAGCATGAACAACTAAACGAATGAGAATTTTCCGTCTGTGTTCATTTATGTTCGTTTGCTAACCTTATAAATGAACGGTTCACGAACGTAAATAACATAACTTAGCTAAAACCAATTAAAAGTAAATGAGAACAAATAGCATGTCAGGCCTAAAAGGTTGTCAAAACTAGACTAAATTGTAATGGGCCTAAAAATAGCTTAGCTAAAAACAATTAAAAGTAAATGCGAACAAATAGCATGTCAGGCCTAAAATGTTATCAAAACTAGACTAAATTATAATGGGCCTAAAAAATACAATGAATATATTAACAAAGGAACTTACCAAACGTAAAGTAGCAGAGACAAATGAACGAACACAAACAAATTTAAATAAACAAACGCTCGTGACCATAAACTAACAAACTACACGTGTTCGTGTCCATTCATATATTAAACAAACAAACTTCCCATTGAACGGTTCACAGAGCGTTCGGTTCGTTTACAAGTCTAGACTTGGTACTAAAAACTCATCCCTTTTAACCTCAATAAACATTTTAATTCCAGTATGTAGAAAAAGATTTAATATACGATAACATTTAGCTCTAGTTTCCAAACATTTAGACACAAACAAATTATAAGTTATATAACTAATAAATTACCAGGGATCGGTCTTGGCAAGGGGGCGAGTGGCCTCATTCCAGGCATCATTGGCATCATTGGAACAGGAAGACGGGGTTTCATTTGCTGAAATGCAAGATGCTCTTTAACCTTTTGGTCAATCAAATATTGATTTTGTTGTGCTTCATATTGCTGATAGTAGATTCTAACATTTGCCTGTAAATAATAGTAATAATAACATTTCTCAGCCTCAAAAGTTTAGTGTATGCTGCAGTTTAAATAAATTGCATGTGACAGTTACATTACCTTGTGTTTGTACCCTGCATTGTGCTGCTTCCTTACAGAAGGCTAAAGAAGAAAAAAACAATTTGTTAATTAAATACATAGGAATCTCATTCTTTTGTCAGAAATAATGACAGCACTTGATTATAATTATTAATATCATAGAAATGTAAATTCACAGATTGCAATAGAAACCAAATCACTAACAACAGTATTTAAACAAAGAGATAGAAAGTGGATGTCAGATGAATTACCGAATCATGCGTCAAGTAGGTGTCACAATAATCACAATAATACCTGCAAAACTCAACAAAATTTGGGGATTTTAGTTCAGGACACTCATGAAGGCCATAACATATCGAGTTCAAGCATTAAAAAAATTAAAAAAAAATCTCACCGCGGCATTGTTGTGTCCAATCAGCGTGTATGATCTGCGATTCGACAAAAAAATTACATAATTAGCAAATTGGTCAATTTGATACACAGTATATCATCGATTACAGTTATCAACCCTAAAAACTGTTTGCTGCTATAAAAATGAGTAAATTTTCCGATAAAAGTATAAATTAAGGTGAGATCGTGTTATTTGAATCGGAATACATGAACTTACGATAGCTGAATTGCAGATCAGATATGGTACGGTAAAACCCTAGCTCGCGAACACGACGAAAGAGGGCTTTCGGGTTCAATTTATACCGTGAGTTGTTTATTATGGTTGGTAGAGTTTTTTGGGTTTCAGAAATTGACACTTCACACCCATGTTGTTATTCTCCCTTCAATTTATGATTGAAGATCACTATTTACGGGTATGGAAATTGTATGGTGTTAAGACTTAAGTGTTGGTTGTTAATTTGTAATAATGTTTGTTAATTATTTAACACAATCGTTAATGTTCATAAGGGTCATATAATAATGTATTTTGACCCGTTATATGATGATTAATATTGGTAGTGAGCAGAACAGCTAAATTGACGTGTTAGTAATAATTTGGAAGAAATAATACGAATGCGTATATCTTGGTTCACGAGATTAATATCCCGTTTGTGGTAGGTCTAGTGACTTGGTTAGGTTAAAGAGGTTATGGTCGTTATGGAATGTTGATGAATGGAATTGGAAGCAATCGATCTTGAGTTACGATATTAATAGATTGTAAAAGTGGTTGGGTTTTAATGTCATTTAATGTGATTATAATGTTTGGAATCAGATACGAAAGACTCAGGTACGAAAATGCAAGTTGGAAATGCAGAAACAAATATAAATGTAGACTTGCGGCCAGTGTAGGCTAACGTAAAGCTGGGCTGGGGTGACTATGCTAAATTCGTCTGTGTTCATGCTGGAGATGAGCACTTACCCAGCGAATGCTACGTTGAGCATGGTTTGAATTTGGATTTTTTTAGTATAAATTGCAAGCTTGTGTCTAGTGCATTGGTTTGTATACATTTTATGTATGGTCAATACTAATCATGATGTGTAACCCTTAGTTAAAAATTCCACATCTTAGCTCGAGATTAGAGAATGGGAGCATGAAGATAATTTCCTCGAGAAGAAGATAGGACATTAAATTAGGCAATATTTGGTGGACAAGTAAATAAGACGATGTAAGGACATCAAGTATTTAAGTCTGTTCATAACATATGAAAGTATCAAAGTAGAGCTTCATAGTAGGAATACTTGTGTTAAGGTCTCGAATCAGATTAACAAAGATACCTTTTGTAAATGTGAAAATGATTACTTTTGATACATCATGTTTGGTATAAAACATGTAAGAATGCTTTATAAACTTGTATGGGAACAAATTGAAATGGAACCCGTAAGACCTATTTTAAAGATATAATCAAACTAAAGGTTGTATAAAGTTTTTATCATCTAGAAGAAAAAAATGGGACCATTTTTCGCATAGCAACTCAACTATTTGTATAATAAACTAGGGTATAGCATCTATTGAAAGAATGAATAGAACGGGAATGGTGGGTCAAGGGTTTTGGTAAAATTTCAAATTTCTCCCAAACAAAACTATTATATGCATCCTCGCCCGTTTTTCTCACACATTCAAACACTTGTTTCTTTAGGTTTTCAAAGCTTCACCACTCGATTTCTAATAATCACAAATCCAAATCAAAATCGCTTTTATATTTGATAAAGGAAAACACTCCGATGAAAACCTTAACCAATACAAAAATGTTGTTGTGTGGATAAAACAAGCCATCACCATGATTATTTAGTGGAAAACATGAATGCCCTCGGGAACCATCAAAAAACGGTGTGGATTGTAGTTGAGCTGGAAATGGCTTTGTGAGACACACATGTATTCCCCTCATCGAAACGATGACATTCGAATCTTACAGTGTGCAAATTTGGTGGTGTCAATTAACATGCTCCAAATTATACGTATTTTTATGACGTAGTGCTCACTATAATTCTTGTTTTATACCTAATTAGACACTAAATATACTTCTTTGTGAAATTGCATGAGTAAAATGACATTTCTTGCAAAAACGGAGCAAAATCATATGAAAAATGAAAAAATCCATCAAGTATGGTCAGACACAACCCGTGTCACTCCAAGATTCCAAAGTCAATGACTGAAGTATGAGTAGTGCCACAACAAACACAAACCACACAAATCGGTACGACTGTGAGAATACAAGAGCATGGTAGGGGTGACAAGATTTCAGAGAGCACTATCGGGCAAACCAAAAACGCAACTGGGCTGATACGATTTTAAAGAAAGCACGATCGTACCTTCACAATTGCACAGTCGGGCCGACACGATTTATCAATATCACCACCGTGCCTTTGCAATATTAAATGTGAAAAATATAAATCAAGACTACGGCACTGAAGTTTACTTCCTAGCCGTCACGACGATCATGGTCTATCAATAACAACTACCGTTATTTTAAAATAATAGTTTGCATATAAAATAACGCCTCATTTTTAGAATTTGAAAATTCAAATAAGTATGCCACCTAAAAGGCTAAAACAAAATAAAGGCATAATCATCAAATGAAGAAAGGCATCCGTTACCATGATAATAATTGTAAATGAAAAAAAAAAAATTTGAGGTTTTTTCCTAAAATACCATTTTACCTATCTTAATCTTTTTTCTTTTTGTCATATTATTGTGTGGTTGACTCTATTTAAAGCCTTATTTTTAAAGAATAAAAAAATATAACATATTTAAGAACAATATATTATGTTTGTTTTAGAACGACTTCTGATCTAATGATCTACTTTTATGAATCATTTATAGATGGTGGTGATGATGAAGATGACAATTGTTATGATGGTGGTGGTTAAGTGGTTGTGACGGGTGTGGCGGTGGTGGAGAGAGTAGGATGAAAAAAAAAGAGTGGAAATGAATTATTTTGATAAGGATTGAAATTTATTGTGTATTAATTTATTCCATACTATTGACGAACCAAACACTCATTTTTTTTATAATTATCTCTTAATAATCTATTCCATTCCGTATATCATTCATACATATTAAGCTCTACCTAAATACTTTGTGGTTACTTAATTATTTAAAACTTATTTTATATTAAATATATTATTATGCATTAGGCTATGTGTTGTGAAGCGTCATACATGCCATATGAGCATGACATCGCTATGAACACTTCACCGCCTCAAACGAACTACGCGCTCTGGAGGCTAAGAGCCATGTGCATAACATCATGAAACACAAATTGTTAGTGGACCCACCTCACTAACTATCAATCACAAATTATAGTGGGACAATAACTAACTCTAGTGAGTTATTATGGAAAGAAAAAATAGTCAAGAAATAGCATCTTAACCTTAATCCTATTATAAAGTCTTGGTGAGACGTGTGGTTGGGTCCTGTGACTGCCACATATATAATATAAACACTACCAGATCGTAACATCGAGCCGAATATAAGTTCGCGTATTTTAAGCAGAAGCAGTATAAGCACCCAACATTTTGTTTTCTTTTCTTTTCTTTTCTTTTCTTTTCTTTCTTCGTCTTCGCTCAGTCTTAGCACCCAAAGGTAAATCCTTAGCATTTTTCCTTTCTATATGTGTTTGATTACCAAATGAATTATTATTATTAATCTTTATACAGTTATCAAATTGTTTGAATTTTGTGTCTGCACGTGGGATTCGTTACATTCAAGTTTCTCTTAGACTCTAATTACTAAGTTTTGTTTTGTGTTGGATTCTAGATGTGATCTTGACCAGTGGGTTGTGTTCATAAATTGGGTTCTTTCTGATCATAATATATATATATATATAGGTTTGATCTAATAGTTTATGATGTAGCATTCATTGATTTTAGTTTCTCTTAAATTTGGGATTGTTAAGAACAAAGATACCCTTTTGAAGATAGATAAAAGTATCCGGAAATCGGGTGTTAATATCATCAAGAAAGAAACTATGTTGTTTTTATTGTTTAGGTACCACATCTCACAGCATCCTTTCTTTTTTCTGGACAGATGGATAAACATACGGAGGAAGACGATGATAAACGTGTCGAGTGGCTCCATTCTGAACCGTATGCTGCGGATAGTAACATTTTTGGCGAGCCACAAAAGACCACCCGGATTGGGGATGAATATCAGGCACAAATCCCATCTTTAATAACAAAAAATGACATTGGCCGCTTTCAGTTTGGTCAGTCAAATCCTGTAAGCATGGCACCGGTTCCTTGTTCGTTAAATGAAAAGGCTTGGAGCGCGATTGAGCGTGATGGTTTTGTTCTTGGTTTATATGTATTTGGCAAGAATTTTCGTGTTGTGAACAAGTTTGTGGGGAACAAAGGAATGCGAAATGTGATGTCGTATTATTATGGGAAGTTTTATAGAAGCAGTGAGCACCAAAAATGGTCAATGTATAAAAAGAAACGAGGGCGTAAGTCCATACCTGGAAAACGGATTTTCTGTGGGTGGAGACGACACGAGCTTTTATCTCGGTTGCTTCCTAAAGTCACAGATGAATGCAAAAATAGTTTGACACAGGTACTTATAAATTTTAATGCACACTCTGCATAGCAGATTGCAGAGGCTAGTTTGTTCTATTGTTACTTGACAGATTCGCGGGTTCCAGTCAGTTTTGGGTTGAACTGCGAACCCGCTTAGGTAAACGGGTCATGTTTGTGTCAGCCTGTCTGGTTTGCGGGTTGACTCTTTGAACCCATTTATTTTTTGTTTTGTATTTTTAAAATGTGTTTTGTGTCATAATTAAATTGGTTGGGCATTTTATGCCAAAAGTTAAAAAATGAAAGAGAAGTTGTCATAAGAATTTATAACTAAAAGGTAATTGCTTTATATACATTTGTATTTTTTTGTTTTTGTTTTGAAGTTGTAATTTTAAAGTATTAATATGCAAAAAATAAAAGTTTAAAAAATGGGTTAAACGAGTTGTGTTTGTGTCAACCTGCGAGTATCCATGTCGGTACTAATATTCGGGTTCATATGTCTGACACGATTTTCATGTTCGTGTTGTATTCGTGTCGACCCACCAAGCCACGAACACGACTCGTTAACACCCCCTAAGCATGATCAGTTGTCTTGAATGTGTTTTTTAAATCTTTCAACCATGAGAATCTGTCACTCGAAAACTCCCAGGCCCACCCCTACCCTACTAATCAGACCTCTGCTAGAGGAACCAAACGCTTGCCACTGCGCCACCCTGACGGTTTAAAAAAATCTGGTTTTTTAAAATTGAAATTCAATCTTTTTCAGGTTATTAGAGCGTTCGATGAGGGAAAGCTTTCATTTGAGAAATATGTATTCGCTTTACGTGATGCTGTGGGCATGAATCTTTTAATAGAGTCCATAGCCATGGGCAAAGGAAAACAAGACCTTATTAACAAGACCAGAAGGACATCAAGAAACAAAAAACTCCAATCCACACAAGCATCTCTTAAAACCGAACAAATTGTTGATAGTTTGAAGGACAGAATCGGGCTAAGCAAAGCCCGATTACACAACCTCTTTTGGGAAGTCGTGTGGCCTCGTCTTTTAGAACGAGGATGGCACTCTGAGCAGCCTAAAAGCTACATTTTTCATAACTCAAAAAATTCTTTAGTGTTTCTTGCACCGGGTGTAACAAAGTTTTCTAGAAGGAGTTTGGAAAAAGGAAGTCAATATTTTGACTCGTTGACTGACGTGTTGAATAAAGTGGCTGCTGAACCGCACCTTCTTGAAGACGAGCCTCTCCCGGACCAGTTGGCGGATCCACGTGTGAAACAAGGACCAGATGATGAACAAGATTTTATGAAGTACACAATCGTGGATACCAGTTTGGACAGGCCCGTTACAGTTGTTTCTGAACCTGCTGATATGCAAGCGTCGACTAGTGTTTCTGAAGAAACCGAACATGACACAACAGAAGAATCTCAAAATGAAGATGTGAATCATGACACATTGGAAGATAAAGATTCACCAGTTTGTGAAACGAACAATCCTGAACCAGTAAGGAAACTGAAGTTGGTTTTCAGGCAAAAACCAAAACATCAACAGGTTAACAATGTAAGGATTAACAGCACGAGTGATGCCGATGAGAAGAAGCGTACAAGGATGGTGATGAACTTGAACAACCCTCGAATGGGTCCAGATACGGATGGTGATAAACAATCAGATTTAACCGAAACAACCACGAACAACCAGACTGAGTTGTTGAGTGCTGGAACCAATGGTCAAAGGCAGAGTAGAAGAAGCCGTGTGTTGACCACCAAAGCATTGGAAGCTCTTGCCAATGGATCTCTGACCCCAAAAAAACGGAGGGGTGGGTTGGAAGATGGGACCCGCAGGCGTGTACGCGGTAAAACTGCTCTTGTCTCGAGTTGTGGTGTGCCTTGCATAAACAACTTAGGAGATAGAGTACCGTTTAATGGGCCTTCACATATGGGCAGTGACTCTCATAAATGAGATGAGTTTGTGAGGTTTTGACAACTTTTTTTTTTGTATTTTTTTTGTTTTAAAACTTGATGTCAAATGGTACTTTCATAGTTGTAGACTGTGGTTGAGTTTTATATGAACTAATGAACATGTGAGTTTCTTCTGGATAATGTTTCATATTAATCCAATATATTGTTAAAACCATCTCTCGCAACTATGGATTATATTAAAGTGCAATGCAGAGTTTCGCTTTAATTGATTCAATGAACTCGATGCTTGCTTAAAAGTTAACTGCTGTTTAGTCAACTTTTAAAGCTTATATCCAAATGGTTTTCATGATTTAGAGAAAACCAAACTTTGGATAAGTTCATGTATGAACTTTGCGAATACACTGATAATGTAAAAAACATATTCTCAACTCTGGATGAGTTTGTTTAATAGTTTTAGATGCATATTGGATTTTTCATCCATTTGCATGTCATACTCAAAATGTGTATAATTATACATTTGGACCTTAATTGGGTGGGACTCGTTGACGCATCTTTCTTGAAGAGTGTTACAAAGATCTCTTTCAGTTCAATCTTTTTGCAACATCGTAAAATGGATCAAACCGAACATTTAAGATGTGGCCTCAGCATATGAAATCGTCGTTCTTGAATTTGAGATGATCATGATCTTGTGCCGTTGTTTCATTTCCATTTACTTTTTCCTGGTATACAAGTTGGTGAGGACGTCACACACCCTGAGTTTTGCCAATGGAAATTGCATTTTCTTTTGTCGATGTTTGAAGATCCCACCATCGAAGTATGCCGGTTTAACTATGTCTCAGTATAGTTGTTGCAGAATCTTGGATGACATTTTGTTTACTACCTTTTAAGATTTTTTGTACATTACAACTTGTTCTTAAAGGCAAGTAATCTCATTCCATAACGGAATTTTACCTACTTTGGTGTTTCTTACGTGCGTGCTTTGTGTGTGTGATGAATTGTCCCCTAAGATACAACGATGCAACGTATGTGTGGATTGTTATAGTCAACTCTACACATGGAGGTGATAACCTGGGCAAACTAATGAGTGTGCTACACGAACAATTGGTACACAATGGAAGATTTTGAAGTATTTCTTTGTGATTTACTTTTTACATATTCTTCGTTATTGCTACTTCAAAAGCATATTTTTTATGTATAGAAAGTTACACTACTATGCAAAATATAAGCATATAACCATGTGTTAGCTCTTCCATCTTGCGTTTCAGTATATCTTATAAGATGGCTATATGATGATTCTCATAACCGCACGTGTATAATATATTGTTGGAAAATTTAGTAAAATGTGATTTTCACTGACTTTGGACACGAATAATTGTCTTATATAAGTAATTATTTTTTGTTTATTTGTCATATGCCATGTGGGAGTTTTGCAGCGAACCAAATTTCATCCAAAACGGAGTTAAGATGAATGATATATTCATTGCACAAAGTTGTATGGTTAAAAATGAACAAAGCTACAAGAATTTGAAAAATAAAATGGATGGAATTTATCTCACATACGAGAGGCGAGAAACAAGACAGTTTTAACTCGTGACAAGAATATTATATATAACAGGTTCGGTCACCATCTTATCGCAATTAAATCTTGTAAATTATGTTTGTATTGTGTGGGATTAAAAGGAAACCTTAGGGTTCATTTTGAAGATCTTTAGAACACATTGATCCAGTACCAAAACACTCAAGAACATGATGACAAAAGACATAATGGAGGCCATATGCTAACTGTTGTATATTTTGTTGTATCACATGTTTTTTGGTTATGCAATCAAGTTTCTAACGGTTACAGGTCATAAAAATTAATAATCCAAACAACAAAAACGCAAACAAAAACAAGATAAACGGTCAATTGGCTTTCATTCCCGCTTGCGATTGGTCATTTTCGTACGGATACTCAGGAGGGGCCCTCCACAGGCCCCACAAGATGATTACATGTACACAAAGAAGCAAAATGGATGAGTAGACGGTAGATGGAAAAACATTCCAACAGAACTCCACCAATGCGAACAACAACAGCCTGCAAAACCATAATATATAACAAGTCCTTAGAGTCTAAATGAGAATTCTTGGGTAAGTGGTGGAACTTTGATGGTTGGCTGACAATAACATACCTGACAGCCGTCGGGAAAGGTGTTCTTCATATAAAATACGGTAAGCTATAGAAATACCTGCATAAAATAATTTCATTTTTATAAATTTTACAAACATATAATGTGGTAATAACTAACTATGATTATGGAAACTATATTATTACATAAACAACTTAACATCTTTTAATAAACCAATTTAAGAGGTCTTTACGCATTTGAGCACGCATCGGTTGACTTTCAACCTATTTGACCATCTCGACCCATGTGACTCATTTCAAAAACTTTCTAGATCTTTTAGCTTAACCCACTAACCCGTTAGAGATATAGCATAACTCAAAATCGCCTCATTTAATAAATCATATAATATATATAAACAAAATTAAGAAACCGTATAATTTGTACAAACAAAATTAAATGTACTACATTCAAGCAGAAAAAAAATAAAAGAAAACACTTACCAAGAGTAAAATTGATAATGCAAAGACCTAGCACACACGATGCCAATAAAATTGCCAGTAAACATGGTTGTAACAATATCTATATAATCAACCAACAATTATTATTAGCAAACTTCCACAACCAATAAAGCATGACACAAAATCAAAATAAAGTATACTTACGCTCTTTTTTAATAATCTTTACTCCGGTGCTGGTTTTGAGCTGCATTTGAACAAATCTAGAACGCAAGAAAGACGCCAGTCCTCCTTCATGCCTATAGAAGTTTATAAAATAAAAATGTGTGTTCATATGATTGTTTAGTGCACATTAATTGCATAAAATCTAATACTTACTTGCACCATCTATAATGCGTAAAAACCATAAGAAGACCAAGATGAAGAACTAGTAAGATAATAGCGAACGCCTTAGACACAAAAACAGGCTCCGGGACAAATTTGAAGTTAACAGACCTGATAAAACGGAACAATAATATAGTTTGGTAAATAAATTAAGAAAATCCCGTTTAGGTTTCATAATATTGCAAATTATGGGGTTAGAAGGATACCAGAAGTGGATGAACACTCGCCCAAGATTGAAGGCTTTAGATATATATTCAATTGGATATGACAACAAAAATGGTAAACCCACCAGAATCTGCATAATTCCAGAATATTATCAAGTAAAATTAAAGTTGGCGATTTTGGCGCATTATTTTATGAATGATTTGATTTAGAGGTGCGCATGAAACCGAAATAAACGGCTCATAACCAAAAACAGACATAACTGAACCCAACCTAAAACCGACGGTCTGGTTTTTAAGTATTTTCAAAACCGAATTTCCGGTTGTGCATGTACCAAAACCGAAAAAACTGAGCCGAACCCAAAAAAACCGACTTTTGTTATTGGATTTATAGATAATCATTTTATTTTTGAATATTAAGTAATTTATAGGAAATAATAAATGGTGTACCCCAAATATTTTAGACCCGAATGTGTAATAATCAATTAATCAATAACTAACAAACAATTTAAGACCCAAAGTTTCAGCCCCAAATGCATAATTTTAGAGCCTTTTGGGGCCCAAAAATTTCTAGTCCGAATGCAAAACCGAAACCAAATGATTTTCAAAAACCCGAAAACCGGCCCATGCACACCCATAGTTTGATTTGGGTTAAATTTATCTCAAAGAGGTCAAATGGGTCAAACTAAAAGACTATTAAAAGGGAGATAAGTCAAACGGATCAAATTCACCAAATGTAATTTAAAAGGCATAGTTGCATACACTCTACCAAAATAATCTGTGCAAAATACTATATCAATGTTGTGAAAATATAGTTTTTGTAATCATATTTGACACACACACACTAACTATTCATAAAAGAAAAAAGTAGTTGGACATATTTTGACCCATTAGATGAAATAAAGTATTCAAATGAAAAACAAAAAAAACATTTGACATGAAAAAATCAGTAAAAAATAAGCACCTGAACTAATGCTGCACTAGTTAGAGCTGATATCACCCCGATAAAATCCATTGCCTGAGTTACAAATAATAAACTAAAACAAATAAACGATAGCTTGAGTAAATAAATGAAATGTATACATAATCGTTTCGTGTACCTTAACCATAAGAAGGAGAAATGGCAGAGAATAAAGTAACACATTCATCTTGACCGAGACGGCTGCACTGCAAAACCAAGTTGAACGCATATTAATTCTAAAAAGTAACGTTTAAAAATATTTTTGAATGGATAATAAAATTCAAGAACCTGAAAATAATTAAGCTTAGATGCCATTTGTGATAAAGAAGTGGAACCAAAGAAGCATGGAGAAGAGTCATGGCAAAACAGTCATTGAAGAGGCGAAGAACGAAGATTGAATGCAATCTTTTGGATAAAGAAAGCAAAGTAAGGGCCCACCAAGGTAGCTGCAAACATATTAAAATTAAAATTCTAGAGTAACTATTAAATGCACATCGAATTGTTTTTTTATCATCCATAATTCCACTATTTGTCAATAAACAGAAAATGTTCATACCACATCAGTCTTCACATAGATGAACAGCACTATTCCAAGATTCACAATGTAAAGAAAGCCAAAGAGGATATGAAATAACAAGATGAACAATCAGCCAGCATAAAATTGTCAAATAGAACAGCATGAGTTCATAAGAAAATGTTTTAAAGATCTATTTAGCTTCATAATATTCGTAATAAAGATGGAATTTGCATGTCTTCCTAATCACAAAAATCAAACACACTTGCAGTTCAAAAATACAAGTAAATAAACAGCCATCCCAGAACCGACATACATTTTCTTACAAGATTAAGAAAATTATCATGTGTACACTCAATTTAATTCAACATGCTACACCTAGAGGTGTAAATGAGCTGAGCCAGGTTGGGCTCAGGTTCCCAGCTTGGATTGTTTGTCTTAGCGTGCTAAAATGTTGAGCTTGGGCTCGACTGGTAAAAAGCTTGAGCCAGCTCGTTTAATTTAACAAAAAATAATTTTATAACTTTACACATATTGATGCATATAAAAACAAAAGAATAATCTTTCACATACACAAAATTTATAATTTAGATTTATTACAATTTAGGTTCTACTTTTGAGTAATAATTTATATATATCAAAAATTGGGCTTTAATCTAGGCGAGTCAATAATTTAATCTAGGCGAGTCAGCTAAACAAGTCTAATGAGCCGACCCAACCTTGGCTCGAGCATATAATACTTGACAGTTGACATGATCATGCAA
This sequence comes from Bidens hawaiensis, assembly GCF_021521415.1. NCBI lineage: Eukaryota > Viridiplantae > Streptophyta > Magnoliopsida > Asterales > Asteraceae > Bidens > Bidens hawaiensis. Next base: position 1,605,487 of record NW_027491253.1, read on the forward strand.
CTCTATAATGATCCAAAATGGCTAAGTAGAAATTTATGTCATATGTTTTGAGGACAAGTTCATCATGTGTTTGCGGGTAAGTAATCAACCGTAAAATGTGAGTGCAAGTGAAAATTTTGACCTGGGCAGGATAGACATTGCCTCCGGTAACATATTGTATTGCAGAGTATATATAAAGAAACCCTGCTGGATAAACCAAAGGTCCTGTATCCCCTTTCAGGTTGCTGTAATCTCTTTCTCCTTCAATAAACCCATCCACCTGTTCAATTATAATCATCAATAAATTACTATTAAAAGAAAATTGGTAAATTTAAATTAGCTTAAATTGATCTTACCTGTGACATGTAAGCGTCCCTATCAATCTTTGTATCTACAATCAATCGAAATTGAAGCGTTGGAACAACTTATAACTAATTGTCACCCTTCCCCTTTTTCGACTTAGACAAATGTTTGTAAGGATTAGTTTGGGGGAGGTTATAGTTCAAGCCTGATAATAAACAGGTTTTTAATCAACCTAATAGTTTGCAAAGCCTAGTTTAAAAGAACGCCCATGTGATAACCTTTTAAAAGAAAAAAGAAGCCCATGTGAGATGTCTAAATTATTAAAAATTAAGCTACAAAAGTGTCACATAATTCAAAAATTCAACATAATTCAGAATGACTGGAGTATGCATCCAGGTGACAAATTAGAACCTCTATCCGAGTTATTAAAGCGAAAGTTAAAACTTGAAAGAGAAATTCAAGAACTTAACAAAACAAAAAAATGAGTTCTATCACCCAAAAGCTAGAACAAATATTTGACAATCAGCTAGAAACAGGCTCAGCTAAACAAATACATGAACTAGTCCAACTAATGTCACTAATTGATAAAGAATGCGAACAAAAATTTGCAGAAAATAAAAGTCTTAGAGACAAATATTTTCCAGAAAAGGTTTTTACAGTAAAAGAACCTAAAATTGAAAAGGATATAACACCAGAACCTATAACTGACGATGAAAGTTCTCCTAAATAATACACTCCTATGTACAATGGTAGAACAAATAGGGCCAGTACTAGCTATACTAGCCACAAAAAGAAAAATGTAGAATTTTCTATACCTTATCACAAAGGTATACCAAATTCTAATAATGGAAGTTCAACCACAATTGACACGATTAAAATAGACTGTATCTTCGATCTTGAAAAAAGAAAAAAAGTTATAGACAAATGGAATACTGAGATTAGTCTCATTATCCAATCCAATCCAGAAGAGTTCTCTAATGCTAAAGCAGTTTTATTACTAATAGAACATAAATCTTCAGGAATTATTCAAGATTTCATTAAAGGTATAACCTGGAATGAAAATATGAATGGTATAGACCTCTTTGATGAACTAATAAACGCCATGTATATGATGTTTTTAGGTCTTGATTTTCTTACAAATAAAGATCAAGAAAATCAAAAATTGCTGGAAAAAGCAAGACAAAATCTTACGAAAGCACAGTTATGTGATATATGTCTTTTAGACGATTTCACTTGCTTATTTGAGCAAAACTTGTATAAGTTAAGTACAGGTGAATATCATTCTTGGATAGAAGCCTACTTAATGAAAATCCCAATAGTAGGAGAAAAAGCCAAAGAAAGATGGAATAAAGAAAAGAATTCTTTTACTATGCATTCCCTCGGATTTGCTACAAGAATTGTTAAAGAAAGATGGAATAAAGAAAAGAACCTACTTACCGCTAGAAGTCGACAAAAGAGCTACGCCGACAAACGGCGAAAACCGATCGAATTCAATGTCGACGATCTCGTCCTTCTCAAGGTATCCCCTTGGAAAGGAGTTGTTCGTTTCGGAAAGAAAGGAAAACTAGCTCCTCGTTTCGTAGGCCCATTCAAGATTCTTGAGCGAGTCGGAAAAGTAGCATACCGACTCGAACTACCGGAAGAACTCACCGGTGTTCATCCAACCTTTCATGTTTCAAATCTCAAGAAGTTCTTAGCCGAAGGTAGTCTCCATATACCTCTCGACGAAGTACAAGTCAATGAATCAATGATTATGGTTGAACGACCCGTTGAAATCATGGACCGCAATGAAAAGAAAACCAAGCGAAGTCGCATTAAGTTAGTTAAAGTTCGATAGGAATCACGGCGTGGCGCGGAGTTTACATAGGAACGAGAAGACTCGATGAAGGAGAAATATCCATATTTATTTACATCATCTTAATTTCGGGACGAAATTTCCTAAAGTAGGGGATACTGTGACATTTGTCAATTTCGGGTTATTTTATACTTGTATTCTTAATGTAAACCCGACCCGTTTTGTATCCCGAACCTTTCGATATTATCAAAATGATGAATTGTATGTTAAATATTTGTTTTATAGTTGTTGGATAAAAAAAACACCCTTTTAGGTTCTTAAAATTCCCCGAAAAAGCTCAAAACGAACTCCAGGGACTAAAACTACCAAAATGGAGACTTGAAGGACCCATTTGTAGTTTGTGCTTCTTAGGTCTATAACCAACCCATTTTCATGAAACACCCTTTATGAAAGACCCATTCAACTTAGTCTATATACACACACCCATCTTCTTCATTTGTGCTTGCTCATTTCTTCATTTCTCTCTCAAATTCTTGAATTCTAAGGTTGTTCTTCATATGCTAATCTTTCATTTTAACTAACTTCTCAACACTTAAAGCTTGATGTTACAATATATATATATAATATACACTCCTTGTTTACCTTTGGTCTTTCATTTCTTCGGTCTCGGCCGGTTGAAATTTCGGGCTAGTAAGGCAAGGTTACATGGAGGACTTTGTAGTCCTTTTTTATATATTTAACAAATCTAACCATATAACTTGTTATACTTGCTTAACTTCTACATATTTTAGTTTATTGTTCATATTTGTCAAGTTCCATGGTATTGGGTATGTGGTGACTAGCCTCGGTTTCATCCCGAGTTGAGAACCGAACCAAAAACCGAACTTTTGTTTAAAAGCATTATTGTTAACTTTTTGAATGTAAAACTTGAGTATTATTATTTATAAGTTATTTTACAAGTTCCATGGTAATTGGGTATGTGGTAACCATCCTCGGTCTTATTCCGAGTCAAGGACCGAACCAAAAACCGAACTTTTGTTTAAAAGCTTTATTGTTAACTTTTTGAATGTAAAACTTGAGTATTATTATTTATAAGTTATTTTACAAGTTCCATGGTAATTGGGTATGTGGTAACCATCCTCGGTCTTATTCCGAGTCAAGGACCGAACCAAAAACCGAACTAAACCGAGTTCACTCGCTTAAGACACACAAGTATGTTTTTAGCCACCAAAACTCATATTTTTCTTCAAGATTATATTTTAAATCAATTTTAGTTAGTTTCTAAACATACTTGGCATGTCGGTAACCAACTTGATCTTATAACAAGTTCGAACCAATAAGGTCGTATACTCGCTTAACGAACGTTAAGGTTCTTCACAATAGAACTACATACTTGGTTAAGTCTATTTTGATTTTATTGAGTTATCTCATAACATTTATTATTTTGGGAAGTTTACTGTGAGCTTGGTCAATTATAAGTCTCGAACCGACAAACCCGAACATCGTTTAAACCTCGTTTTGGGTATTCTTATGACCAAGGGTTTTGAAATATCGCATTTTAACCCACATTATTACTTAACATAGGTTGAGTAAAAAAAGAAAAAAACTAATGAATAGAATACCGAGACCCGGTTTCGAGTAAACTTATTTTACAAAACTCGTTTCTTTAATTTCTCAAATATTTACATTTTAAATCCTAAACTTTATTTATTTACTTTATTTGTCATGTATTTTATTTTAAACCCTTCCAAGACTACCTACTAACACAAGACCCGTTTAATATAGGTCTTGCTCGTAAAACCGATCTCTCCGATTATTCACGACACTATCTTTCAAGTTACTTGTTAATGTGAGTACTTTTTCATCCCCCGTTTTCCATCTTTCGTTTTGGGGGTGGCATTGCATACTTATTCAAATTCAAATGATTTATAGTTGAGTCTTAAACCACAACACGTATTGTATATGTTTACTTAAATAAATGCTCGATTTGGTGTTATATGCTTTACATGATTATGTGCAAATTCTTGAATGCTAAGGCGGGTAGCCTCTTGAATGCTAAGGCGGGTAGCCTCATCAAAGTATGATCATACGTTAATTCCGAGTATATATGGTATCCCCATATAGAAAGGTGTCGTCAATGTATTCTTATTGACGATTTCATTATTGTCGTCAATGTATTCTTATTGACGGTTTTATTATCTAAATTGTTGCTATTATTTATTGTTTTCATATACTAGTTGTGGATTTCATACTATATACTTATTGTCCAAAACTATGAAAATTGCTCACCAACCTTCGTGTTGACAAACTCTATTTTATGCAATGTTACAGGTTTGATGTTAGCTTGATTGGATTACTTGAAGAAACTTATTATCTTGGCTTTAGGATATTAGAAAATAAAAGAACAAGTTATTTGTTTATCTATCTATTTGGCATTTTGTATGAACAATTGTTGTGTTATTTATGATGATATGGATTTAAATGAGTTGTTTAAATATTGTAACTTTATAGTGTCATTGTGCAATGAGCAATCATGTCGCGCCTCGATGTTTCCGCCTTCATTGGTCGGGGTGTGACAGATTGGTATCAGAGCAATTGACTATAGGATAGGTGGTTAGACGTAACAGCCTAGTATAGTTTATGCTCTAGGGTCCCTATACATGTGCTCATACGTGTTTACCCTACTTGATTGTTTATTGCATTTATTAATTATTTATAAACTTGTTTAAAAATCTATCTCATCATAAATGTACACATACACACACTTTTAATAGTATTCTAAGGTATTTTTACCTTAAAACAAAACATTAGTTTTTATATTGTGTTTTATGGATCACAAGCTTAACTTGGATCTCGTTGTTTACAATCTCCTTAAAGATAGGTTCTATAATTTGTTTTGTGACGACCGTAGGGAACGAAACACTTGATTCGATCATTTGACAAAAAGATTCCAAGAATCGAAGGTGATTTACTTACCTGGGATGATTGGGTTTAGTGTTGGTTTCTAAGTCGAGCAACTCGAGTTATATGAGCCGACACTTTAAGTTGTCGTATGCGAGCGTTCCGGTCGCCTCCTTATTTTTTTGGTGTTGAAAACATAAAAGCCACGGTGATACGTGGACAAGTGTTTTTAACATCTCGTTGTATCTCCGTTTTATTGTATGTTATTATCATGATTTGAGTCAACAACATGAAAGACGCGGTGATTCGTGCACATGTTCGACTCCATATATATTACTTTTACATAAGTTTTTATTGCCGGGATATCAAATCATGATGGTTCATGTACGATTTTCCCAACTATATATATGTTTACAAGAAATTTTGTTATTTTTTTTTCGGAATATCAAATCATGGTGGTTCATGTACGATTTTTTCGACTATATACAAATTTCAACACTTCAAAACGTCCAAATTTTAAATTCTCGAAACTTTGAAACATATACTTATATATACGTTTTTATCATTTGGTTTATGTATAAACTTTATTTCTACTAACATTCTCATCCTTATGACACTAGGATTTACGTAAAAAAAATGGTTACACACATCTTCTATTTTAAACTCAATGCCCTCAAACTCACTACAATTCTTTATAATTTTTAGAATGCCTCCGCTACAACGCCACTACCGCAAGGACTCCAGACGCAAGATGGCCGCTTTAGTAGCCGAACAAGTCGCCGCTGTGATTCCCAAACTCCTAACTCACTTGCAAGCAAACCAACCTCCACCCGTTGTAGCACCCGTTGAACCCACACCCGCTCCCTACTTGTATAAAAAATTTACCGGTGCTAACCCAACCAAATTCCTTGGTACGAACTGTGCGACTACCTTGTTGCAATGGTTTGAAAAGATGGAAAGTGTGTTCCGACACAGCGAGTGCCCCGAAGCGAAGAAAACTAATTTTGCTTCGAGCATGTTTGAGGAAACTGCTCTTACGTGGTGGGGTAGTGTTATGCATCTCCAAGGGGCGGAAATTGCCATGACGCTTCCATGGATCAAACTTAAGGAACTCATGATGAAGAAGTTTTGTCCCAAACACGAGCTCTAAAAACTTGAAGCCGAATTTTGGGAATTGAAACAAGAAAGTGGTGATAATGCCGCTTACTCGCTCCGTTTTCATGAATTGAGCACCCTTGTACCTCATTTGGTTACCCCGCTCGAACGTAAAATCGACAAATACATCGAGGGTTTACCCATGCTAATTCGGGACTCAGTCATGAGTAGCAAACCCGAGAACCTTGAGGATGCAATTACTCTAGCCGGTGCGCTATCGGAGAACCATGTTAAGGCGGGTACCCTAACCATCAAGAAGAAAAGTGATAAAAGCAAAACCGAACCCGCACCTCAAGCCAAAGTTGACCCACCACCTCAAGCCATCAACTACTCAAACTCTTCCCGCCACAACAACAAAAAGAAACCCAAACAAAACCACCGAAACTATGCCGTTACCCAACCGCAACCGCAACAACAACCCCAAGCTCCCCCACAAAATCGAAAACCCTATATCGGTACTTTTCCACTATGCAACAATTGTCAACTTCATCACCCATCTCACTTACCTTGTCGCCATTGCACCATTTGTAACCGTTTTGGCCATCTAAATAACACATGTCGTTCCGCACAACGTACTCAACCCAACAAACCAAGAACCACTCCACAAAACACCCAAAACCGCTTTGCACCTTACCCGCAAAACCCTCCTCAACAACCCCGAGCTTGCTTTAACTATGGTGACCCAAATCATTTCCGCAACAATTGCCCACGACTCACTTTTGCAAACCAAGCCCAAACCGTAACCATACCCTACTATCAAACCCAAGCCTACCAAGTCCAAACCTACCAACCTCAACTTCCCCAACTCAATGCACCACTCATCCAACCCATGCAAGCCATCCAAGCACCTCCTCCTCCACCACCTCATGCACCTCAAGGAAATCCCGGTAACCAAGGACGAGCTTTTATGATGAATGCTAATCAAGCTCAAGTGGAAAACGATGTTGTGAACGGTATGTTTTTAGTGAACGAGCATTTGGCTTCTATATTATTTGATACGGGTGCCGATAGAAGTTTTATTTCATTAAAGTTTGAATCTACTCTTGCCGTACCTCGCACTAAACTTTCTCGACCCTTTTCTGTCGAAGTCGCCAATGGAAATTCTATCACCATAAACTCGGTCCTTCGTAATTGTTCTCTCACTCTTTGTAAGCGTAAATTCTCCATCGATCTCATTCCGATGCAAATGGGAAGTTTCGATGTCATAGTTGGCATGGATTGGTTATCTTTGCACCGTGCCGAAGTCGTTTGTTATGATAAATTCATTCGGATTCCGCTTGTCAACGGTAAAACTCTCAAGGTCTACGGCAAAATGTTTCCTAAAAGGCTCAATCTCATGTCGTGTTCTCAATCGCAAAAATACTTACGCCAAAAGTATGTTCCGTTCCTAGCCCAAGCGGTGGTAAAAGACCACAAGGAAAGAAAAATCCAAGATATCTCCATTGTTTGTGATTTCCTCGACGTCTTTCCAGATGATGTTACCGGTCTTCCACCCATTCGTCCGGTTGAATTTCGAATCGATCTTGTGCCCGGCACAATGCCCGTGGCCAAGGCTCCTTACCGTTTAGCCCCGTCGGAAATGCAAGAGTTATCAAACCAACTCGAAGAACTTTCCGACAAAGGCTTTATTCGTCCAAGCTCCTCTCCTTGGGGCGCTCCCGTCCTCTTCGTGAAAAAGAAAGATGGCTCATTTCGCATGTGCATCGATTATCGTGAACTCAATAAACTTACTATCAAAAATCGTTATCCTTTGCCACGAATCGATGACCTCTTCGATCAACTCCAAGGCGCAACGTGTTTCTCCAAAATCGATCTTCGATCGGGATATCATCAGTTGCGTGTTCGCGAAGAAGACATTCCAAAAACCGCATTCTGTACTCGATATGGACATTTTGAATTTTTGGTCATGCCCTTCGGGTTAACCAATGCACCCGCGGTATTTATGGATCTCATGAACCGCGTTTCTAGATAAATTCGTTATTGTCTTTATTGATGATATTCTCATCTTCTCTAAATCCAAAGCCGAGCATGAGCATCACTTGCGTTCCATTCTCTAAGTCTTAAGAAAAGAACGACTTTACGCCAAATTCTCAAAATGTGAATTTTGGCTAGAGGAAGTTCAATTTTTGGGACACATCGTCAATGACAAGGGTATTCATGTTGATCCCGCAAAAATCGAAGCCGTCAAAGATTGGAAGACTCCGACTACACCCACGGAAATTCGATCTTTCCTCGGTTTGGCCGGATATTATCGGCGTTTCATCCAAAATTTTTCCAAGATCTCTTTACCCCTCACTTCCCTAACTCACAAAGGACAGCATTATGAATGGGGATCCAAACAAGAAGAAGCATTTAATACTCTTAAACACATGCTTTGCAATGCTCCCGTTCTAACCCTTCCCGATGGAAACGACGACTTTGTAGTATTTTGCGATGCTTCTCATCAAGGTCTCGGTTGCGTTCTCATGCAACGAGGTCAAGTTATCGCGTATGCTTCAAGGCAACTCAAGGTCAACGAGAAGAACTATATGACTCACGATCTTGAACTTGGTGCCGTCGTTTTCGCACTCAAAATTTGGAGACATTACCTTTACGGAACGAAATGTGTGGTTTTTACCGATCACAAAAGCCTTCAACACATTTTTGACCAAAAAGATCTCAACATGAGACAACGAAGATGGGCTGAGTTACTTAGTTACTACGATTGCGAAATTCGCTACCATCCCGGTAAAGCGAATGCCGTGGCCGATGCCCTTAGTCGAAAGGTTAATGTCAAATCCGTCATGCTTCTTAGCGTCACCGTTCAAACCGATCTCCAAGCCAAAATCTATCAAGACCAACGTACCTCCGTTGACGAAGGCAACATGTACGACGAAATGTTATGTGGAGCCGAGCTTCAACTCGAAACAAAACCCGATGGCTTATTGTATTATCTCAATCGTTTATGGGTTCCCGATCGCGATGACCTTCGTACTTGCATACTCGATGAAGCTCACAAGTCACGATATTCTGTTCATCCCGGTGCGGATAAAATGTATTTAGTCTTCGTTCTACCTTTTGGTGGCCGGGTATGAAGAAAGACGTAGCAACGTATGTTTCGAAATGTCTTACTTGCTCTAAAGTCAAAGCCGAACATCAAAAACCCTTTGGGTTACTCGAGCAACCACCAATCCCCATATGGAAATGGGAAGACATTGCTATGGACTTTATAATGAAACTACCCACTACACAAAAAGGCAACGATAGCATTTGGGTGATTATTGACCGATTAACCAAGTCCGCTCACTTTATTCCAATTCGAGAAAAATACTCCGTTGAGCAACTTGCCCAAATCTACGTTCGCGAAATCGTGTGTCGCCACGGTTTACCTTTGACTATCATCTCCGATCGCGATGCTCGATTCACGTCTCATTTTTGGCGATCACTTCAAGAAACCTTGGGAACTCGTCTTGATCTTAGCACCGCTTATCATCCTCAAACGGATGGACAATCCGAACGTACAATTCAAACACTTGAGGACATGCTTCGAGCGTGTGTACTCGATTTCGGTGGGAATTGGGATTCTCACATTCTTGACATTGAATTCTCTTACAATAACAGTTTCCATTCTAGCATCGGTATGCCTCCTTTCGAAGTTCTCTACGGTCCCAAATGTCGTTCCCTGATTAGTTGGAACGAAATCGGTGAAGCTCAAATTACCGGACCCGAAATGGTCCAAGAAGTCACCGACCGTATCGATCAAATTTGCAAGAACCTACTTGCCGCTAGAAGTCGACAAAAGAGCTACGCCGACAAACGGCGAAAACCGATCGAATTCAATGTCGACGATCTCGTCCTTCTCAAGGTATCCCCTTGGAAAGGAGTTGTTCGTTTCGGAAAGAAAGGAAAACTAGCTCCTCGTTTCGTAGGCCCATTCAAGATTCTTGAGCGAGTCGGAAAAGTAGCATACCGACTCGAACTACCGGAAGAACTCACCCGTGTTCATCCAACCTTTCATGTTTCAAATCTCAAGAAGTTCTTAGCCGAAGGTAGTCTCCATATACCTCTCGACGAAGTACAAGTCAATGAATCAATGATTATGGTTGAACGACCCGTTGAAATCATGGACCGCAATGAAAAGAAAACCAAGCGAAGTCGCATTAAGTTAGTTAAAGTTCGATGGGAATCACGGCGTGGCGCGGAGTTTACATGGGAACGAGAAGACTCAATGAAGGAGAAATATCCATATTTATTTACATCATCTTAATTTCGGGACGAAATTTCCTAAAGTAGGGGATGCTGTGACATTTGTCAATTTCGGGTTATTTTATACTTGTATTCTTAATGTAAACCCGACCCGTTTTGTATCCCGAACCTTTCGATATTATCAAAATGATGAATTGTATGTTAAATATTTGTTTTATAGTTGTTGGATAAAAAAAACACCCTTTTAGGTTCTTAAAATTCCCCGAAAACGCTCAAAACGAACTCCAGGGACTAAAACTACCAAAATGGAGACTTGAATGACCCATTTGTTGGATAAAAAAAACACCCTTTGCTTTATTTTTGAATCTTTTTTCATTGTGTCACACCCCGACCAATAAAGGCGGAAACATCGAGGCGCGACATGATTGCTCATTGCACAATGACACTATAAAGTTACAATATTTAAACAACTCATTTAAATCCATATCATCATAAATAACACAACAATTGTTCATACAAAATGCCAAATAGATAGATAAACAAATAACTTGTTCTTTTATTTTCTAATATCCTAAAGCCAAGATAATAAGTTTCTTCAAGTAATCCAATCAAGCTAAAATCAAACCTGTAACATTGCATAAAATAGAGTTTGTCAACACGAAGGTTGGTGAGCAATTTTCATAGTTTTGGAAAATAAGTATATAGTATGAAATCCACAACTAGTATATGAAAACAATAAATAATAGCAACAATTTAGATAATAAAACCGTCAATAAGAATACATTGACGACAATAATGAAATCGTCAATAAGAATACATTGATGACACCTTTCTATATGGGGATACCATATATACTCGGAATTAACGTATGATCATACTTTGATGAGGCTACCCGCCTTAGCATTCAAGAGGCTACCCGCCTTAGCATTCAAGAATTTGCACATAATCATGTAAAGCATATAACACCAAATCGAGCATTTATTTAAGTAAACATATACAATACGTGTTGTGGTTTAAGACTCAAGTATAAATCATTTGAATTTGAATAAGTATACAATGCCACCCCCAAAACGAAAGATGGAAAACGGGGGATGAAAAAGTACTCACATTAACAAGTAACTTGAAAGATAGTGTCGTGAATAATCGGAGAGATCGGTTTTACGAGCAAGACCTATATTAAACGGGTCTTGTGTTAGTAGGTAGTCTTGGAAGGGTTTAAAATAAAATACATGACAAATAAAGTAAATAAATAAAGTTTAGGATTTAAAATGTAAATATTTGAGAAATTAAAGAAACGAGTTTTGTAAAATAAGTTTACTCGAAACCGGGTCTCGGTATTCTATTCATTAGTTTTTTTCTTTTTTTACTCAACCTATGTTAAGTAATAATGTGGGTTAAAATGCGATATTTCAAAACCCTTGGTTATAAGAATACCCAAAACGAGGTTTAAACGAGTGTTCGGGTTTGTCGGTTCGAGACTTGATAATTGACCAAGCTCACAGTTAACTTCCCAAAATAATAAATGTTATGAGATAACTCAATAAAATCAAAATAGACTTAACCAAGTATGTAGTTATATTGTGAAGAACCTTAACGTTCGTTAAGCGAGTATACGACCTTATCGGTTCGAACTTGTTATAAGATCAAGTTGGTTACCGACATGCCAAGTATGTTTAGAAACTAACTAAAATTGATTTAAAATATAATCTTGAAGAAAAATATGAGTTTTGGTGGCTAAAAACACACTTGTGTGTCTTAAGCGAGTGAACTCGGTTTAGTTCGGTTTTTGGTTCGGTCCTTGACTCGGAATAAGACCGAGGATGGTTACCACATACCCAATTACCATGGAACTTGTAAAATAACTTATAAATAATAATACTCAAGTTTTACATTCAAAAAGTTAACAATAAAGCTTTTAAACAAAAGTTCGTTTTTGGTTCGGTCCTTGACTCGGAATAAGACCGAGGATGATTACCACATACCCAATTACCATGGAACTTGTAAAATAACTTATAAATAATAATACTCAAGTTTTACATTCAAAAAGTTAACAATAATTCTTTTAAACAAAAGTTTGATTTTTGGTTCGGTTCTCAACTCGGAATGAAACCGAGGCTAGTCACCACATACCCAATACCATGGAACTTGACAAATATGAAAAATAAACTAAAATATGTAGAAGTTAAGCAAGTATAACAAGTTATATGGTTAGATTTGTTAAATATATAAACAAGGACTACAAAGTCCTCCATGTAACCTTGCCTTACTAGCCCGACATTTCAACCGGCCGAGACCGGAGAAATGAAAGACCGAAGGTAAACAAGGAGTGTTTATTATATATATGTTGTAACATCAAGCTTTAAGTGTTGAGAAGTTAGTTAAAATGAAAGATTAGCTTATGAAGAACAACCTTAGAATTCAAGAATTTGAGAGAGAAATGAAGAAATGAGCAAGCACAAATGAAGAAGATGGGTGTGTGTATATAGACTAAGTTGAATGGGTCTTTCATAAAGGGTGTTTCATGAAAATGGGTTGGTTATAGACCCAAGAAGCACAAACTACAAATGGGTCCTTCAAGTCTCCATTTTGGTAGTTTTAGTCCCTGGAGTTCGTTTTGAGCGTTTTCGGGGAATTTTAAGAACCTAAAAGGGTGTTTTTTTTATCCAACAACTATAAAACAAATATTTAACATACAATTCATCATTTTGATAATATCGAAAGGTTCGGGATACAAAACGGGTCGGGTTTACATTAAGAATACAAGTATAAAATAACCCGAAATTGACAAATGTCACAACTTCTGTCCAGGATCTGATCCTCATTTAGTTTCTCTTGCATTTTCTGTTGGACTAATTAAATGTATATATCCCTCTTCTAATCTACAAGAAATTAACTTGTTCACAGAAGGCATGAAGAAGACTATAAAAACCTTCAGAAAAAAGATTGCAGCTGCCAAAGATGCCAACATCTATATTGAATGCACCTCTGCGTTACCAGATTGGTATCAAGGAAAAAGCTATCCCGCCTTACATTTATTAGAGGTTGGCTTAGCTAAAACAAGAAATGTCCAACCTTCCAAAGTCATGGAAGAAAAAGAAGATATCAGCAATTGAGTCTCCATTAGAGTTAATGGGTATCTAAAAATCTTAAAGACTCTTTAGCAGATTAAAGTTGGAAGTTTTAAGAAAATTAATTACTGCAGCCAAAACTGCATAATTACTAGTTACAGTGGAACCCCCCTACCTGTTCATGAAAAACATGCAATAGAGACCATTGAGCAACGAATCATTCTCAATCAACTTGATGTAGGTCCGGCCACTAAAAAATTATTGTGTCAAGAACTAGCACGCATAATAGAAAATCATGCATATGAAGAGTGCAGAGAAAGTGACATCCTCTCAGACGAAATGATGGAGGATACACGTGAATTGGACCCTACACATGGGTTAATTTATTAAAAGCAAGCATGTGAATAAAGCAGACAAAGCGAAAACCTCTCAGTCGAATAATGGAGGACACGTAATTAGGACCCCACACGGGTTCAATTATGAAGATAATTACGTAAGCACTTACGTAAACAAAAAGAACTTTACGTTCATTGTTTTTCCTATATAATGTAAGAATTGTAAGGGATAGAGGCATCGAATACTCTCCCAAAAAATTTAATTTCCTTGTAATCCTAGCTATGTGTGAGTAAGCTCCCCCTTAGGGGAAAATGATGTAAATATCTAGAAGTTCTTCCTCCGGGAAGAACAGTTATAAAATAAAATATTCCTTTTTATCAACATCTCTGAGTCTTGTTATGAAACCTGGAGTTCTGGAGTCATTTTTATTTCCGTCAAGGCAGGAGGCCATAGGAATGTAATGATTGGATTGGTCACTCATCACAAAGTTTCAGAGACAATGGAGATCTAAGGTATATCTGTCTCATAACTGTTATACTTCAATGATTTTACTCATTTTTCCTTAAATCAAAAAACTATAATCTTTGAAATAATTTTCAAAAATCATGAAAACAAGATATCCGCACTTCTGGTATCAGAGCTTTTAAACTTTGAATGTTAAGCAAAATAAGTGATATGTATTGATACGTATTATTATCGTGTATATTTTTCTTATGTGTGATGTTTACCATATGTACAATGGTTAAATTGTACATATTTCCTTTAGCTCTTTTCTTCTTTCTTTGGTTCGACTGTTTCTTGGATCTTTATTCCCCGGATCATGCTTCTTGTCTTGAGATAATATTTGGGTCACCAACTGGATCAGGTGAACAAGAGATCATTTCCCTCCAGGTATTCTTCTAGAATATCTTCTTGTTGGGCCTTCCTTATTGGGCTCCTTTTCATTCTGATGGGTCAGAGCCTACCTATAAGGCCCATTTCATAGATGGGCTCTTCAATTAGCAAATAACCGGTTAACTAAGTCATAACCGAGCTAACCTAATTATTCGAATCAGGTTATCAAACAATTAAAGTGTTTGGTTAAGTCAAGAGTGATTAACCGGGAAACATGGTACGGTTATGATGTGTGGCATAACCGAATTAACCGAACGAATTATACATATATAACTTTTTAGTATATGTGATTATGTGAGGTTCTTGGATCATAATTGTGTCATCTTAACTTCAAATCTATAAAACTTAGTTATATGTAGGAACTTATATGTGTATCAAATCACAAGACTAAAGCAAAACTTAACTCTAAGTATTATTCGTAAACTTAACTTTCTAGTCTCTATAAGAGAAACTCGTGCATTAGTGCATGGACCACCATCACGTCACTTAGTTTCGGAGGAAACCCACACAACTTTTGATAGAACTCTCCGGAGTCGGGATCAAACCTGTGACCTCAATGGTCCAAGATTTAGGCTTCATTCTCCATGCCTTCTAGCTATTTAAGATAAACCATTATATTAAATAATTGGTGAGACTAATTTTTTATTTAACGAGATGTTATAACCCGTTTAAGAGCTATCTGAATTTGGTGAGACCCATGCTTGTGAATTCGGGTCAAATGTATGAGAAACTTCCATTTACAAATATAGCAATCTGATGGCTTAAGAGAATATATGAAGCAACCAGAGAGGTTTTGTTTATATACATATACTAGATATTATCCCCCATATTACGGGGGTTGTCTTATATTATTCGTTTTTAATATTTATATATGTATATTTGGATTTTAATTTTATTTATTGTAAGAAAGTTAATAATTAATATACTTGAGGTTTGATGATGAAATGGTTTCACAAATAAATGATATGTTATAATCCGGTTTAAAAGCATCTGGATTTGGTGATACCCATTATCCGTTTATTTTATTTATTATAAAATTGTTTCTTAATTATAAATAATATCTTTTTTAAATAAAATAGGATATTGATTTTTAGTATATTCCTATTTTATAGGATTTTCTTATCAAATATTTGATGAGATTATTTTTTTATATAATGAGATGTTATAACCCTTTTAAGAGCTATTTGGGTTTGGTGAGACATTTACCCGTGAATTCGGGTCAAATGCGTGAGAAACCTTCATTTACAAATAAAGTAATCTGATGGCTTGAAAGAATAGTTGTTTTACATTTTTCGTTTTTTAATATTTATTTTGTGGATTTTAATTTTCTTTATTGTAAGAAAGTTAATAATATACTTAGGGTTTGATAATGAAAGGCTTTCATAAATAAATGATATGTTATAACCCGTTTAAAAGTTATCTGGATTTGGTGACCCATGACCCCGCTTATGTTTTTTACTATAAAATTATTTATTAATTATAAACAATATCTTTTTTTTAATTGGATATTAAATTTTAGTATATCCCTATTTTATAGGATTTTAATATCAAATAACTGATAAGATTAACTTTTAATTTAATGAGATGTTATAACCCGTTTAAGAGCTATTTGGTTTTGGTAAAACCCATACCCATGAATTTGGGTTAAATCAATGAGAGACCTCCATTTAAAAATCAAGAAATCTGGTGGCTTCCATAAAAGGGGGGAGCGACCACATCGCGACACAATGTAAATTATTCAACCCGGTTGAACCTTCCGTTACAACCCGGTTCAACCCGCTATACCATTTATTAGCTCAATCTGATACGAGTAAAAACCCGGTTTTTAAAACATCGGATAAAAGAGAAGTGTGTAAAGGTTTTTGATAGTTGAAAAAAAAAGTCACAAAAACTTTTTATGCTGTAAATATTAAATAACTAAATCCCAATTAAAAAGATTCTCTCGTACAACACGTAACACGTGTCAGGCTGTAATTCGTAATGGGCCAGTGCGCGCGCTCTCATCAGTCATCACCACCTTCATGAGCAGGTCTGGAAACACAAACGTATTTATATCCAACGGCGTAAGCTCTTAACGGCACCATCTGACGGACATCACGACGTCTTCCTCTTTCGCAAGCTACCCTAACCCAATCAGACCTCGTTTAATAACCATGGTTAAGCCTCACTATATATAGCCTTCCGTCTTTTATTTTTATTTTATTTTTTTTTCCTCACACACACACACTTTCAAACTCTCTGAAAATGGTAAGCTCTTACAAGCATCTTCGTCTCTAACATTCCGATAACTTATTTTACAGTTCGATTCGCAGGTTGCTAAGCAGAAACGGAAGAAACCGGAGATCGCTGAGCAGGATTCGCGTCTTCTGGTAATCGATTTGTGTCGTATTTTACTTGTAGTCATTACGTTTCCGTAGAATCATCATATTATCTGCTACATTTCGTGATTTATGCTGAATCGTATTGCATTATTCTGTGCTCGTTCGTGTATATTCTGTTTAATCAAGTTTTCATATGCTCATCATTAAGCGATGATGTTGAATCCGCGGTTGTTTTGTTCTCAACTTCGTTGATTCTGTGATTTCTGGCGGTTGTACGTAGTTATACTTTTACCCTAACTTACTTGTAATGATTTTGTTTCCGTCTAGTCTAATCAATACGCTACGTTTCGTGATGATTTATGCTATTAAATTCGTTGCTGTCCAGCTCAGATGCATTTTCCGTTCTCTAGTTGTAATTGCGAGTTGTTTTGCGTTAGATACGCTTTGTTTTGGTAGTCATATAGCATTAATCTATTCTCGTTAGTTTATATTTCATTTAATCAAGTTCTGACATTAAATCTGTAGTCGTTTTCGTTGATTATGCGATTTCCGGCTGTTGCAGCTGTAATGTTGCTAGATCTAATATCTGTGAACTAAACGACGACTTAACCTGTAAATAGACTCACTGCAAGTAAATTTGATGTGCGCTTAGTTAAGGATGAGTTAGGTCTATTTTCAGCTCAACTTGAAGTTACGAACTTGAGATTTTGGTATAGAGTAAGTTAATCCTTGCGTTACAGTTTTTCATAAGCTGGTTTATAATTTTGGTATGTAGGAGCGTAAATCATCTCACCAGCACCTTCGTTGGTGTACAGTATGGAACATGTATATAGTTAAGTGCAGATTCGCAGGATGTTTAGTATTCATTGCATTTAGGAGAAATGTAGTGTAACTTTGTAGTTTAAATGGTTGCATAATAGCATAATGCAGAGCATCTTCGTATAAAATTCGAAGCAAAGTCCAAATAATTGATCTCAAATGTCAAAACACACAGCCTTTCTTGAAAGGAGTCCTTAGCATAGCACAACCTTTAGTGAGTGGTTGAGTTCAATCTCATACTGGTTACATCATCAAAGGCTCAAAGTCTTGTGATATGTTAGAATTGAAGTGTAACATTTTGATCATAGATTAATGCTGCTGAAGCATTTAAGGCTAAATGTGGAACTATTGGTAACAAACTGTTTTTGTATGCGATTATCAATATAGACAAGGAACCTGCTGCGCACGGCATTACTCAATATCAGTTATATCAGTGGTGTTTTTCCAGAGAAATACTTCAGTGATAAGGGCGTGCCGGCCTTAGGTAATTGCTACCGTGCTTTAACAAAAAAGCTATTGTCTAACTGATAGGATTGACCTTATCTGATGGATTTGTTTGTATTGTTTCCACAGAGATAAGGATCAAAAAGCTTATGCCTATGGATGCAGAGTCTAGAAGACTAATTCACTGGATGGAGAAAGGCATCATGAAATATTTATATGTTTTTGAGCTTTACGGTTTTCCTTCTTGTAGCTTCTGTTTGGTGATAATACGCGTCTTGTTTTTTGCAGGTGCATATGATGCTTTGCAGAAGAAATATCTCAGGACACGAATGATCTCTGTGTGTGAGACAGTAGACGGGCCAATGATTTAAGAATATTCCTGTAAGATTCCATGAACTATTGCAATATGAACTAGATGATATAAATTTTGATCAATGTTTCAGTCTTCCCGATCGATTGAAAGGAATTCATTATCTGTATATATATTTTTTCTTGCAGCTTCTTTGAGCTACTCACATTCTGACAGCCAAGAGGTTTGTATGAATGTCAATCGAGTTGGAAACAAAAGGCAAGGGGAAACATTCAAGTCTAACTCCAAAACAGAGATTATTCCTATGAAGTAATTACCATTCCCAGATGAATAAGTTAAAATAACCTTTGCACATTGTGATCTTGGATTTTTACTATTTAATACAACCCTCTTTTCTCAGGAGTTCTGCTTGTAAAATGGTCCACACACTCATTCAATTGATGAGAACTCTAGATATGATGCCAGAAGAGGTAAACACACAGTGGGTCAGCAAATTTTTTTTTTTAATGTAGTGACACATTAACACAGTTTCCTATCTTAATTTGGTGCCACTTTGACTACTGTTTCAGCGCACCATTGTGATGAAACTCCACTATTATGATGATGTCACGGTACAACCCTGATAACCTTTGCTCTTATGCTGTGTTCCAGAGTTTAATTTAACGAGAGGAGAGAAAAGATTTGGAGAGAAATAAACAAAATTGGTGTTCCAAAGTTTTTTTAATGAAAAGAAGAGAAATAAGGAGAAGAGGTTTTTAGTGTATTTATATTTCTTTCCAAATTGGAAAGATATGGAGAGGAGAGAAGAGATAACCCACAAAATTGGTAAAACTGTAACTTTCTTTTCTATTCCTCTCTACTCGGGAACACATAAAATGATCAATATTCTTTCCTTTTCTCTTCTTTTCATTAAACTAGGGAACACGATATCATTTTCTTTTCTTTCCTTTCTTTTTTATCTTAATTTCCCTTCTTTTCTCTTCTCTCATTAATTTAAACTTGGGAACACAGCGTTAATGTTTTCATAAACACCTTATAAACATTAAGTGTCTTTGATTTGAGCATGATGTGAAATATGTGTTTCTATCTTGCAGCCTGCTGATTATGAGCCTCCATTCAATGTGTTCCGTACGCTGATGTTGAACCGGATTTCCCTATAGATAGATTGCGCTCACATTATCACAATAAACAAGAGTAGTGTGGGATAGTGGCTTATGAAGTTCCAATAAGAGATTTCGTAACCAACATATTTCTGCTACAACATTAGCCACACCTCTGTGTTCAGCCTCTGCACTAGAACGAGAGACTATAGATTGTCGTTTGGACGACCAGGAAATAAGGTTATCACCAAGATATACGCAATAGCCGGATGTAGACCAACGAGTGTCAGGGCATCCCGCCCAGTCAGCGTTTGTGTAAGCCTGCAAAGAGAACGACTGGGAGGAACCTAGAGTTAAACCATAGGTAGCCGTACCTTTGAGGTAACGTAAGATACGCTGTAGAGCCTCCCAGTGTACGACTTTAGGCGAGTGCATATGAACACAAATTTGTTGTACCGCATATGATATGTCCGGGCGTGTGAACGTATGGTACTGTAGCGCACCTGCTAAGCTACGATATAACGTCAGGTCGTCAAAGGCAGAGCTGTCGGTATTGCTGAGCTTTGGCTTAGCGTCAACAGGGGTGGGTACGGGATTACACGATTGCATTCCGGCTCGATTAATAATATCTGTTGTGTAAGCTTGTTGAGACAGAAAAAGTTGATTTCCAGTTCGAGTGAATGAAATACCCAAAAAATAACTTAGCGGGCCCAAATCTTTCATTGCGAACTCCCCCGCAAGTTTAGCCATAGGAGAGATGCGCAACGTATCTGACAAAGTGGTAAGAATAATGTCATCCATGTATATCAGTAATATGCTGTGTCCGGACCATGACTAAAAACGAACAATGAGTTGTCACACCGACTTTGTGTAAATCCCAAAGTAGTGACAAAGTCTGTGAAATGCTGGTACCACGCCCGAGGCGCTTGTTTTAGACCATAGAGGGATTTCCTAAGTTGGCAAACATGGTCAGGATAATCTCGATGCCGAAACCCGATCGGTTGATACATATAAACGATTTCGTTTAGAGACCCATGGAGAAAAGCATTGGTAACATCAAGTTGGTGAATTTGCCACGAATGAGCTAACGCGAGAGATAAAACTGTTCGAATAGTGGCCGGTTTAACGACCGGACTGAAAGTTTCACCACAGTCCACACCCATTTGTTGGTTACGCCCATCGCAAACCAACCGTGCCTTGTATCGTTCTAAAGTTCCATCCGACTTGAACTTATGACGAAAGATCCATATGCTTCGTATAACATTCATATTAGGTTGGCGTGGAACTAACTCCCACGTCTTATTTTTAATAAGGGCATTAAATTTGACGGTCATGGCATTATGCCATTCCGGTGTGGATAAGGCAAGCGTAGGGTTGCGGGGTATAGGAGAGAGTGAAGAAGAGTTAAGGTTGAATTGTTGTTTAGGTTTTAGAATTCCATCCATAGAACGTGTACGAATTGTACGAGTGGTGGGAGGTGGTGAAGCTGTGATGGGGAGTGAAGAGGAAGTGGACTGAGTGTCGGTGATAGAAGGATGTGTAACAGTTTGGGCTGTTTCGAAAGATGGTGGAGTATTATTTGTGGGTTGGGGGGCGGGTTGGGAATTTGGGTTGGGATAAGTATGGCTTGAGATTTTGGGCCTTCTAGAATGTGTGAAAAGAAGGGGAGTGGATTGGGGAATTGTTTGGGTGTGGATTGGAGCTATATTATTGGGTTGAGACGTAGGAGAGGATGGTGGTGTGGTGTGGTCGAGGGGTTGAGTTTGAGACCAATAGAGTGGATGAAGGGTGTTGGTTAAGAATTCATAGGTTTGTGTTATGACCGAAACCTGGGAAACAGGCCCGTTTGCAGCCGAACAGCCCCCGTTTGCAGCCGAACAACCCGCGCCTAACCGGTCCGCGAGAATAATTAAAAAGCCAGCTCATTATATTCAAGATTGAAGATAAGGATGGAATCTATGGAGAATTATCATATCTTTTAATTATCTTTAAACTTAGATTTTGAGTTTGATTATGATTGTTTGTTTTATCTTTATCGTCTTCTCAATCAATCAATCAATCAATCAATCATACCCAGTAAAATCCCACCGACAGCAGAGCTATAGGTAGGGTCTGGGGAGGGTGGGATGTAGGCACACCGTACCTTTATCCAAAGGAATAAAGAGGTGGCTTCCAGAGAGACCCTCGGCTCTAAGAACATGTGTATGAAGCAAAAGAAGGAAATCAAAGTTTAACAGTTATATAAAAAACTACTACTAATTATAATAATATTAATAATAAGGTCACAGTTTAACCGCAATATAAAAGCTAATAATAATAATAATAATAAAATATGTAAGGGAAATACCATTATGGTATGTGACCTAAATAAGTTAAGTCTAAGCCCTAAGGTATTCAATTCTCTCTAAAAATCCTTAACTTTAATTCTACTTCTCCACGAATTCCTATCCTCAACCATGTCCTCGGAGAGGTTTGGGTCTATCAAATCATGCCTAATCCTCTCATCCCAAGTCAATTTCGGTCGTCCTCTACCCCTCCTCCCCTCTATAGTAATGTTTTCTACGGATCTAACAGGATTCGTCGTCTGTCTTCTCTTTACATGTCCAAACCATCTCAATCTCCACTCTCTTATCTTGTCTGCTATGTTCGCCACCCCTAATCTCTCGCGAAGCACAACGTTTCTTATTCTGTCTAGCCTTGTGTGCCCACACATCCAACGTAGCATTCTCATTTCTGCTATCTCCATCTTCCGCACTTGTGCCTTCTTAATGGCCCAACAATCTGTTCCATATAGCATTGCAGGTCTAACTGCCACCCTATAGAATTTTCCCTTCAGATTAGTCGGGAAACTCTTGTCGCATAATATACCTGTGGCTGCTTTCCATCTACACCATCCTACCTGAACTCGGTGGGTCACATCACTGTCTAATTCCCCATCGCTCTGTACAAATGATCCTAAATACTTGAACTTCGTTACCTGCGGGACCACCTGCCCTTCAATTGTGATGTGTGCGTCTTCACTGTCGTTTATCTCACCAAAATCACAGTGTAGGTACTCCGTCTTAGATCGGCTAATCTTTAAACCTTTTGTCTCTAAGGTTGTTCGCCACTCCTCAAGCCTCATGTTTAGATCTTGTTTTTTCTCAGCAAGTAACACAATATCGTCTGCGAACATCATGCACCACGGGAGAGTCCCCTGAATCGACTTTGACAACTCATCCAAGACAACTGCAAAAAGAAACGGGCTCAACGCTGACCCCTGGTGAAGACCTACCTCTACAGGAAAGAAATCAGTATCCCCCACTGGCGCACGGACACTTGTTTCACTCCTGGTATACATATCCATAATTATCTCTATGTATTTCCTGGGCACTCTTCTACCCTCCAAGCACTCCCAGAGCACCTGTCGTGGCACACTGTCGTAGGCCTTTTCTAGGTCAATAAACACCATATGTAGATCACGCTTCTTCTCCCTATACTTTTCCATTAATCTTCTTATAAGGTGTATTGCCTCTGTGGTGGAACGCCCCGGCATGAAGCCAAATTGGTTGACCGTAACCTGAGTTTCTCGTCTAAGTCTAACCTCAATCACTCTTTCCCATAGCTTCATAGTATGACTTAGTAGTTTGATTCCTCGGTAGTTACCACAACATTGGGCGTCTCCTTTGTTCTTATAGATAGGAACTACAACGCTGCTCCTCCACTGGTCTGGCATCTTACCTGATTTGAGAATACTATTGAACAGAGTAGTTAACCACATGACTCCTTCCTCCCCCAGACACTTCCACACCTCGATGGGTATGTTGTCTGGGCCAACCGCCTTAGACCTTCCCATCCTCCTAAGTGCATCCTTCACCTCTTCTCGTGTGATCCGTCGGCAGTAGCAGTTATTCGATTGTTGTCGTTGAAAGTTTGTGATGTCATGTTCTTCTTGGTAAGCTCTCCCATTGTTAAAAAGATTGTGGAAGTAGGTTTGCCATCTTAGCTTGATGTCCTGCTCCTTGACCAGTACATGCCCATCTGTATCCTTTATGAACTTCACCGGTCCTAGATCTTGCCTTCTACGCTCCCTGGCTTTGGCAATCTTAAACATAGCATGTTCCCCCTCTTTTGTTTCTAGACTTTCATACATCCGTTTAAAGGCCGCCTTCTTTGCTTCCGCCACTGCCTTCTTTGCCTCTATCTTGGCCGTTTTGTAGTTGTCCCTCAATTCCACTCGCTCCTCCTCATTCGTGCACCTCATTAGCTCCCTAAAACATCCTTGTTTGTCCCTTATCTTGTCTTGCACTGCGTCATTCCACCACCAAGACTCCTTATGCCCACTTGACTTTCCTGTTGTGACCCCGAGAGTCTCCTTTGCTACTTGGATGATCTTTGTCTCCATAGCTTCCCATATATGAGTTGAGTCCCCATTTAGTCGAGCCCGCGTATACAGTATGAGTTTATCCTTAAACAGTAGGAGATTTTCGTCCTTCAAATTTCCCCATCGAATTCTCGGTGTACCTTTCTTCTCTCGAACAGTCAGCTTATTTCTGAAGGCTATATCAGTCACTAGTAGTCGATGTTGTGTCACAACTGCCTCCCCAGGTATGACTTTGCAGTCCTTCCACCAACGTCGGTCTCCTCGCCTCATCAAAAGGTAGTCAATTTGCGTGTCGCGTCCGCCACTGCTAAAAGTGATTAAATGAGAATCTCGTTTCCTAAAAAAAGAATTTATAATACCTAGGTCATGTGCCACCGCAAACTCTAGAAGATCTGTTCCGGTCTCATTCCTATCCCCAAAACCGAAACCCCCATGTACGGCTTGAAAACCATCGTTAGCCTTACCAATGTGTCCATTAAAATCACCTCCTATGCAAATCCTCTCCCCCCTAGGTATGCCCCCTACCACTGCGTCTAGGCAATCCCAAAATTCTCTCTTTTCCTGATCCCCTAAGCCTACATGAGGCGCGTAGGCGGAGACTGCTGCCACTACTTCCTCTCCTAGTACTAATTTCAACACCATAATCCTGTCATTATGTCTTATCACCTCCACCACACTAGTGTGTATTTCCTTAGCCACTAGAAACCCCACTCCATTCCTAGCTCCATCAGACCCCGAGTACCACAACTTATACCCATTACACTCAGCCCCTCTATGTCCTTTCCACTTAGTCTCCTGGAGGCATGCTATCTGAACCCTACGTCTTTTAAGCACATCTACCAATTCTAACAACTTACCATTTAATGTTCCTACATTCCAAGAAGCCAAACGCAATATACGCTCCCTATCTTTACTCTTTCCTACACCCCTCGAATCAGGACATGGTCTCAGGTAATAGTCATGGTTCCTACGCTCTATGGTTGCAACTAATCACACAAACACAAGCAATAGAACACCAAATCAATAATAATAATAATAATAATAATAATAATAATAATAATAGTAGTAGTAACAAAAACTAATAATAATAATAATAGACACACGGCACACAGTAACAGATAAATTGGACTGACTACTCTAGCAGCATCAAGGCCTATTGCCAACAAAAATAAAAGATATGAAACAATCTCACCGGGATTTTAGCAAGTCACCAATATTGAAACCGGGACGAGACACCGTGAGCTAACGAGAATAAGCTAGAAACGTGACACAATCTACAACCCTTGAGTTTCGGCGGCGGCGGCGTTGAGCGGCGGCGACGGCGGAGCTCCGGCGACGTGTTACTGTGGCGGCAGAGGGTGAATCAGCTAAGATCCTTCAATGATAACACCTCGCAGCAACCCAGTAACCTCCACAGAGCCTTAATCGTTTTTCCGGCAGCGGCAATAGACTACGGCGGCGGCGGCGGCAGTTAACAACAGTAGCCGGAAACAACAGTACAGCTAGAATAATGAGTTGCGGTGGTGTTATGGACGTGTTGGAGAGCTCCGGTAAGGGTTAATAGGGCTGTTGTTACCGGATCTTGAAGAAGGAGCTTCGTATCGTCAGTGGCCGGACGGAATTGGGGTTAATTTGTTTCACCAGTATAAAGTTTCAAAGCCAAATATTACTCGGTGGCATTGTAAGCGCGGTTGTGAATAGAGTAGAAGAGAATATGGCGGCGAAGCAAGTATGGTGGAGCACCGTCGAGCACGGTGGATCACAGCTATTTGATTGTTGTACCCTTGAAAACCCTTTAGTTTGAGATCGGAGAGGAAGAAGCAAGCTCCGATGGCCGGGAACTGAAACCCTCTGTTACGTTGAATAGTTGATCGGAGCGTAATTAGTGTGTTACAGCCGCCGTTAGGGTTTCGAGAGGCTGAAACATTTACTCAAATTTCATATACAATATCATAAATTTTCACATCTCAGTTCTCTCTGTTTTATTTTCTTCACATGGTATATATTGCATTTATGGCTGGATATTCTGTTTCATATTTCCAAATGATACTTTTTCCTTCTGTTTCTTTTATATATATTGTTCAAACATTTAGTATTAATCAAGAATTATTATTTGGTTTCTTCATCCTCCTTCTATTGTTCTTGGGAGATTTACGGTTATCTCGAAGAACCTTAACATTGGTGCTTTCATCATCTCGTATCATGCCTCCAAAACGTGATAATCCATCCCTTGAAGAATCGATCAACTCGTTGGTCGAAATCCTAACCGCAAGTTCCGCTGAACAAACCTCCAAACTTGATCTGTTGTTAGCCAACTTCACCGAACAATCAAAACTCCTACTCGCTGCCATCACCAACAAACCCGTCGCCGACGATTTCGCCCGCGCTAAAAACACCGATCATGCCTATGAAATCAGGCCACCAAAATTGCTTCTCAATAATTTTGATGGCTCCAACCCCTTAGACTGGCTTTTTCAAGCAGATCAATACTTCGCGTTCTACAAAATCGAGCCGAAAAATCGCATCTCCATGGTACAGTTTAGTCTCACCGGAAATGCCCTAAGCTGGTACAAGTACCTTCATAATAACAGCCTACTTACCACCTGGGATGAATTTACCCGACTACTCGAACTCCGTTTTGGCCCATCCTCTTATGACAATCATCAAGCCACCCTCTTTAAACTTCGCCAAGCGACCACCATCACCGCTTACGTGACGGAATTCGAACGACTCAGCAATTGTGTCATTGGTTTTCCTCCTGCCACCCTCCTTAATTGCTTCCTGTCCGGTCTTCGGAAGGATATTCAACAAGAACTAGCAATCCACAAACCCACTTCCCTTCCCCAAGCCATTGGCCTAGCCAAACTAGTGGAAGACAAATTAGCCGACCAACGGTACCGACCTCGAGCCAACCCACCCTTCCGTTCAACCCCAACCACTACCCTTACCCAACCCACGACCCAAACCACATCCGCCGCCCTTTCCAGCTCCACCACTCCAGCTCTGCTGCCAACACCAACAACTACAACCCAACCCTTACCATTCACTCGCCTCGCACGAAGCCCTCCAAAAACGTAAAGCAGCCAGTCTTTGTTTTCGTTGTCCAGAAAAATACCACCCGGGCCATCGCTGCAACCCGCCCATGTTCAATCTAATTGTCGATAATGATGAACCGCCCCTCATCGACCTCGATACACCAGCCAATAACCACCATACGAATGATATAAATACCGACACCGCTCCCACCACTGAGGCCTTCACAGACCCTCAATTATGGTCTTTGTCGCTAGCTGCAATCCACGGTATCACATCCCCGAAAGCGCTCCGGGTTACCGGACGGATTTCCGGCCAACCAGTTACAATCCTAATCGATTCTGGTAGCACACATAACATCATTCAACCCCGTAAGGCTTCCTTTTTGAAATTACCAATCACCCAAATCCAGCCCTTCTCTGTCATGATTGGAAATGGCGAGCTGTTACATTGCACCGGGTTCTGTTCTGAGGCTACCATAATTCTCGCCAAACAATCTTTTCATGTACCCCTATTCATCCTACCTATTGAAGGAGCCGACATTGTTCTCGGCGTCGCGTGGTTAAGCTCCTTAGGGAAGATCACCGCTGACTTCGCTATCCCATCTATCACCTTCAACCATCATGGTCACAACATCACCCTCACAACTGAGCCGTTATCATCTCCCGCTACACCAGCCACACTCCACCACTTGCTTCAGATCGATGCAATAGCATCCATGCATACTCTCATTGTCCAACCCAATTCCCCAAAACTCACCAATTCCTCGCCCCATTCGCATCCGCATATCCAACAGTTGTTGGAAAATTATTCTCACCTATTTGCCAACCCCAAAACCTTACCACCAAACCGCCAACATAACCACCATATCCACTTACAACCAAATGCCCAACCCGTTAATGTCCGACCCTATCGCTACCCACATTACCATAAAGAAATTATGTCTTGTCTCATTACGGACATGCTCACAGATGGCGTTATCCGGCCAAGCACTAGCCCATTCTCCTCGCCGGTACTTCTCGTACGTAAGAAAGATGGCACGTGGCGTTTTTGCGTTGATTATCATGCTTTGAACGCCCTTACTATACGAGACCGTTTTCCGATCCCTACGGTTGACGAGTTACTAGATGAACTACATGGAGCTAAATTCTTTTCCAAACTCGACCTACGGGCTGGTTACCATCAAATCAGGGTCGCTCCGGAGGATATTCCAAAAACAGCCTTTAGAACCGTGGATGGCCATTATGAATTCCTTGTCATGCCGTTCGGTCTATCTAACGCACTATCCACCTTTCAAGCAGCAATGAACGACATCTTTCGGGATGTATTACGACGTTTTGTTCTGGTATTCTTTGACGACATTCTTGTTTATAGTAAATCGTTCACGGAACACATCAAACACCTTCGCCAGGTTTTTCACACCCTCTCTTCTCATCAATATTTTGCTAAATTGTCAAAATGTGTCTTCGGTATTGAAGAGGTTAATTATTTGGGCCATATTATTTCAAGGACGGGTGTAGCTACTGACCCAGAAAAAATTACCGCCGTTCAAAATTGGCCTATTCCTAACTCACAAACTGCTCCTCGCGGGTTTATGGGACTCACGGGTTATTACCGACGCTTCGTGCGTAATTACTCACATATTGCCGGGCCTTTGTGTGACATTCGTCAATTTCGGATCTTGTTTGTATTGTTTTTGTATTTGTTTATTATGTAAACCGACCCAATTTGTAAATCGAAGCTTATGTTATAATCAAAATGATGGATTTATGTTACAATATTGTTTCACACTTGTTGGGTCTTGAAAACATCCTATTTTTATTTTTATTTATATTTATTTATTTATTATTTATTTATTTATTTTGTTGTTTTGTGTTTTTGTCTTGATCCATTTTGCATGAAAACTCTTGTGTCTCACACCCATATTTGACCACCAACATTATCTTATATATACACCACCTTTCCTCTTCATTTTTCCTTGCTACAACTCCAAAAAAAAAAACTCTCTCAAACATCAAAGATTCAAGGTTATCTTCTTAAGAGTTCTTGAAGGTTTTTAGTCTTTCATCTTAATTAGCTTATGTAGCCTTATTAATACTTGTTTATGGTTGTGCAACATATATATAATATACACCCCTTGTTTACCTTTGGTAGTTATTTCTCCGATTCCGGTCGGTGAGGTTTCGGACCTCATAAGGCAAGGCTTCATGGAGGACTTCGTGTCCTTGATATATATAAATCTATATAACTTGTTCATACATATTAATCTTGCTTATTTTAGTTTGTTGGTCATGTTTACAAGTTCCATGGTTATGGGTTTTTAAGAGTCTATGCTTCGGTTTAACCGTAAATAGCTCTAAACCGTAAACCGAACTTTGTTACTAGTTTTGTTAAATAATTGTTTAAACATACTTATTGTTAGATCTAAGTTTTTAAAATCAATTTTACAAATTCTATGGTTATGGGTTTGTAGAATCTTACCTCGGTCTTAACCCGAAACACGATCCGAACCGAAAACCGAACTTTTGTTTAAAGACTTTATTGTTAACTTTTGATTGTAAAACTTAAAGTATTTTTTTTATTTGTACATTATTATGCAAGTTTTTTAGTGTTTGGACATGTGGAAACCAAACCGATTCTTACTCGCTTAAGACACACAAGTGTGTTTTTTTTAGCCATCAAGACTTGTATATTTCTTTAAAAATAGTTACAAATTGATTTTTAAATATTTTCTTAAGTACTTGGAAATGTTGGATCCAACTTGATCTCATAACAAAGTTTGGACCGACAAAACCGAACACTCGCTTAACGTGCGTTGTTAGTTCTAAAACAATGGAACTACATACTTGGTTAAGTCTTATTAAATTTTATTGAGTTATCTCATAACATTCAATATTTTGGAAAGTTGACTTTGGGTTTGACCAATTATCAAGACCCGAACCGACAACCCGAACACTTGATAAAAAAAAACCGTTTTAGTATCTTTATTCCAAAGGGATTTGCATTCTTGCATTTTACCCACCTTATTACTTAACGTAGGTTGAGTAAATATTAAGGTTAGATACTTTAACCCGGTTTCGAGCAAACTTACATTTTTAAAGGGTTATTATTATCAATTCTTAAATAGTTACATTTCAAAACCTTGAACTTTAATTATTTACATTTCTCAACATTTATTTTGTTTAAAGACCTTCAAGACAATCTTTCTAAATCCAAGACTTCTTTTCTTTTTAGGCATTGTGCGTTAAACTCGTCGTTCCGACAAATCTCCAAATTATCATCTTTCAAGTTTACTACTTGAAGGTGGGTACTTCATACCCCATTTTCCATCTTTTATTTTGGGGGTAACATTTCATACTTATTCAACAAAATGCTTTATATTTGAATCTTAAACCACAAACGTAGTTGTATACTTTACCTAAATAATTGCTCGATTTGGTGTTCTGTGCTTATATGCCTATGTGTTTATCGCTTTTGGTTGGTGGAACTATAAAATCCTAGACTATTTGGCATCCCCTTATAGCAAGGTGTCGTTAACGTAATGCAATAAACGATAACTATAAAATCCTAGACTATTTGGCATCCCCTTATAGCTAGGTGTCGCTAATGTGTTTAGCGATATCTATTTATCCAAATTACCACTTTTATTTATCGTTTCGTATGCAAGTTTTGTGGCTATCTTTATTATATACTAATATGATTAAACTTATGAATTGCTCACCGACCTTTGTGTTGACAAACTTTATTTTATGAAATGTTGTAAGTTTGCATCTTGGTTGATTTATGATTGTGAAAAAACGACATTAAAGACCTTAGGATATTAGTAAAAATGAACAATATCAAATTTGCCATATTTTGTGATATCTTGTTTATGGTTATTTTATGGATAATTGTTATGTGACATTTTCGATGTTGCAAAATGAAATGAGTTTATTAAATCTGTCACTTTAATTAGTGTCATGTGCTTATGGACAATCGTTACACCTCGGCATGTTCCGCCGCCTTTGGTCGGGGTGTGACACTTTGACTAACTTGTTACAAGGCTCAAAGACCTTTACATGGAATACCAAGGCACAGGGGGCTTTTGAAACCCTTAAAACCGCTATGATGTCCTTACCGGTTTTAGCATTACCGGATTTTTCATTGACATTTGACGTCACTACCGATGCGTCTGATTACGGTATTGGAGCCGTCCTTTCTCAGGGTGACAAACCGCTCGCATTTTTTAGCAAGAAGCTCGGTGTCACACCCCGACCAATGAAGGCGGAAACATCGAGGCGCGACACAATTGCTCATTGCACAATGACACTATAAAGTTACAATATTTAAACAACTCATTTAAATCCATATCATCATAAATAACACAACAATTGTTCATACAAAATGCCAAACAGATAGATAAACAAATAACTTGTTCTTTTATTTCTAATATCCTAAAGCCAAGATAATAAGTTTCTTCAAGTAATCCAATCAAGCTAACATCAAACCTGTAACATTGCATAAAATAAAGTTTGTCAACACGAAGGTTGGTGAGCAATTTTCATAGTTTTGGACAATAAGTATATAGTATGAAATCCACAACTAGTATATGAAAACAATAAATAATAGCAACAATTTAGATAATAAAACCGTCAATAAGAATACATTGACGACAATAATGAAATCGTCAATAAGAATACATTGACGACACCTTTCTATATGGGGATACCATATATACTCGGAATTAACGTATGATCATACTTTGATGAGGCTACCCGCCTTAGCATTCAAGAGGCTACCCGCCTTAGCATTCAAGAATTTGCACATAATCATGTAAAGCATATAACACCAAATCGAGCATTTATTTAAGCAAACATATACAATACGTGTTGTGGTTTAAGACTCAAGTATAAATCATTTGAATTTGAATAAGTATGCAATGCCACCCCCAAAACGAAAGATGGAAAACGGGGGATGAAAAAGTACTCACATTAACAAGTAACTTGAAAGATAGTGTCGTGAATAATCGGAGAGATCGGTTTTACGAGCAAGACCTATATTAAACGGGTCTTGTGTTAGTAGGTAGTCTTGGAAGGGTTTAAAATAAAATACATGACAAATAAAGTAAATAAATAAAGTTTAGGATTTAAAATGTAAATATTTGAGAAATTAAAGAAACGAGTTTTGTAAAATAAGTTTACTCGAAACCGGGTCTCGGTATTCTATTCATTAGTTTTTTTCTTTTTTTACTCAACCTATGTTAAGTAATAATGTGGGTTAAAATGCGATATTTCAAAACCCTTGGTCATAAGAATACCCAAAACGAGGTTTAAACGATGTTCGGGTTTGTCGGTTCGAGACTTATAATTGACCAAGCTCACAGTTAACTTCCCAAAATAATAAATGTTATGAGATAACTCAATAAAATCAAAATAGACTTAACCAAGTATGTAGTACTATTGTGAAGAACCTTAACGTTCGTTAAGCGAGTATACGACCTTATCGGTTCGAACTTGTTATAAGATCAAGTTGGTTACCGACATGCCAAGTATGTTTAGAAACTAACTAAAATTGATTTAAAATATAATCTTGAAGAAAAATATGAGTTTTGGTGGCTAAAAACACACTTGTGTGTCTTAAGCGAGTGAACTCGGTTTAGTTCGGTTTTTGGTTCGGTCCTTGACTCGGAATAAGACCGAGGATGGTTACCACATACCCAATTACCATGGAACTTGTAAAATAACATATAAATAATAATACTCAAGTTTTACATTCAAAAAGTTAACAATAAAGCTTTTAAACAAAAGTTCGGTTTTTGGTTCGGTTCTCAACTCGGGATGAAACCGAGGCTAGTCACCACATACCCAATATCATGGAACTTGTAAAACAACTTATAAATAATAATACTCAAGTTTTACATTCAAAAAGTTAACAATAATGCTTTTAAACAAAAGTTCGGTTTTTGGTTCGGTTCTCAACTCGGGATGAAACCGAGGCTAGTCACCACATACCCAATATCATGGAACTTGACAAATATGAACAATAAACTAAAATATGTAGAAGTTAAGCAAGTATAACAAGTTATATGGTTAGATTTGTTAAATATATAAACAAGGACTACAAAGTCCTCCATGTAACCTTGCCTTACTAACCCGAAATTTCAACCGGCCGAGACCGAAGAAATGAAAGACCGAAGGTAAACAAGGAGTGTATATTATATATATGTTGTAACATCAAGCTTTAAGTGTTGAGAAGTTAGTTAAAATGAAAGATTAGCTTATGAAGAACAACCTTAGAATTCAAGAATTTGAGAGAGAAATGAAGAAATGAGCAAGCACAAATGAAGAAGATGGGTGTGTGTATATAGAGTAAGTTGAATGGGTCTTTCATAAAGGGTGTTTCATGAAAATGGGTTGGTTATAGACCCAAGAAGCACAAACTACAAATGGTCCTACAAGTCTCCATTTTGGTAGTTTTAGTCCCTGGAGTTCGTTTTGAGCGTTTTTGGGGAATTTTAAGAACCAAAAAGGGTGTTTTTTTTATCCAACAACTATAAAACAAATATTTAACATACAATTCATCATTTTGATAATATCGAAAGGTTCGAGATACAAAACGGGTCGGGTTTACATTAAGAATACAAGTATAAAATAACCTGAAATTGACAAATGTCACACTCGGCCAACGTATGCAAGCAGCGTCAGCTTATATTCGCGAATTGTTTGCTGTTGCAGAAGTAGTTAAGAAGTGGCGCCATTATTTATTGGGTCGTCGGTTCCTTGTTTTTACTGATCACCATAGCCTTCGCCACCTATTAACACAAGTTATTCAGACACCAGAACAACATAAGTGGGCAAACAAATTGTTGGGTAACGATTTTGAAATACATTACAAACCGGGAAAGGAGAATAAAGTGGCTGATGCTTTAAGTCGTATTGATGGACCAGAACTGCTCACTCTCTCGATTCCTTATTTTCCATGGCTACATGAGCTGCAGGATTTTTATATGACCAACGAGGACGGCCGCGCACTTGTCCAAGCAATTCAGAAAAACCGAATGAATATTTGCATCATCGGGTACATGATGGGTTAGTTTATCATCGTAACCATTTGCTCATTCCGGCATTACCCTCTTTACGCTCAAAACTTTTGGAGCTATTCCACTCAAGCACCTTGGGAGGCCATTCCGGAATCATGGCTACGGTAAAACGGTTGCAAGCTGCTTTCTCTTGGTCTAACCTTCGTTCTGAGGTAACACGCTTCATAGCCAACTGTCTCGTTTGTCAAAAAACCAAGGCTCCTAATCATAGCCCTATGGTCTTCTACAACCTCTTCCAATTCCAAATCAAGTCTGGGAAGAAATTTCAATGGATTTCATTACACATTTACCGCCATCTCATGGCAAAACGGCTATTTGGGTCATCGTGGACAGGCTTACGAAATTTGCTCATTTCATCGCTTTACCAACAAAGTACACGGTTGCCCAATTAGCATCCATTTTTATGGAACACATTTATAAGCTTCACGGGTTGCCAAAGTCAATCTTATCGGACCGTGATCCGCTCTTTCTCGGTAATTTTTGGAAAGAATTGTTTCAAACATTGGGTACTAAGTTATTGCATTCTACCGCCTACCATCGTCAAACGGATGGGCAAACCGAGGTGGTTAATCGAACCCTCGAAAGTTATCTCCGCTGTTTTACTTGTGATGAGCCCCACCGATGGACCCGCTATTTGTATCTTGCTGAATTCTGGTACAATACGAGCTACCATAGTGCCATCGACATGACTCCCTTTCAAGCATTATACGGTCGTCTTCCGCCTACAGTTGCTCCCACGCCACCAGTTGAATCGGGTTCCACCTCACTCGCCACCACTCTCGAAAACCGTCAGTCGATTATCACAATGCTTAAAACCACTCTACATCGTACCCGTCAGCGGATGACTAATCAGGCCAACAAGCACCGCTTGGATATGGAGTTTTCTATCGGTGATTTAGTCTTGTTGCGACTCCGGGACCATCGACAGATTTCTATGGCTAGCCGGTCTGTTGCTAAGTTAAGCCGTCGATTTTATGGACCTTTTAAAGTCATTGCTCGTATTGGTAAGGTCGCCTATCGTTTGGAGTTATCGGTCGGCTCTCGTATACATCCGGTTTTTCATGTTTCCCTGTTGCAACCTTGCAAGGGTAATTGGGCTGCGAATTTTGCACCCCTGCCACCTTCCTTGCTTGACTCTACTTTTACTGGCCTTGAGGACAAGCCCAATTTTGAAGGGGAGGATATTGTTACGACCGAAACTCGGGAAACAGGCCCGTTTGCAGCCGAACAGCCCCCGTTTGCAGCCGAACAACCCGCGCCTAACCGGTCCGCGAGAATAATTAAAAAGCCAGCTCGTTATATTCAAGATTGAAGATAAGGATGGAATCTTTGAAGAATTATCATATCTTTTAATTATCTTTAAACTTAGATTTTGAGTTTGATTATGATTGTTTGTTTTATCTTTATCGTCTTCTGTTTCTTTTATATATATTGTTCAAACTTTTAGTATTAATCAAGAATTATTATTTGGTTTCTTCATCCTCCTTTTATTGTTCTTGGGAGATTTACGGTTATCTCGAAGAATCGTAACATTTGTATTTTGGGATTTTTAAGGTTGGCAAAAGGGAATTGTGTTTCGTCAAAGTGCACATGACGACAAATAATAATTTTGTGTGTAGACAAGTCTAAGCACTTATACCCGCGATGTTGTGTGGGGTAGCCAAGAAAGACACATGGGGTAGAGCGAGGTTGTAGTTTATGGATTTGTGTGTGGGAAAGAGAGGATAACAAAGACAACCGAACACCCGAAGATGGTCCTATGCCGGGGTACGATTATAAAGTAGTTGGGTCGGAGTTTTAAGGTGACGGGTTTTGCAAGGTAGAATATTGAGAAGGTAAGTGGCGGTTTCTAAGGCATGGTGCCAGTAATTGTAATTGTTGGGTAGGTGAGATTGGGTAAGTAATGTGCGGATGATGTTATTGATAGACCGGATAGCGGATAGTACGTTCGGCTTTGTCATTTTGAGAAGATGTGTGGGGACATGAGAAACGGAAAAGCATACCATTTTGTTTGCAAAATTGTTGGAAAGCGGCATTGGCATATTCTTTTCCATTATCACACTGAAATTGTTTAATTTGGCGATTAAATTATGTGTTGACTAATTTGGAAAATTGACAAAAAATTGAATAGACATTAGATTTATTGCTGATGGAATATGTCTATAAAAAAATGGTATAATCGTCAATGAATAGTAGGTAATACCGGTGACCCCCAGTGCTAAGTATAGGGGATGCCCATAGATCACTATGAACAATGTCAAATGGCATATAATGTAGAAGAATTAATAAAAGGTAATCGACTGAATTTTCCAAACACACATGACTGAAAAAGTTTATTATGTAGTTTCCCAAAGTTAATAAAACTAGAGTTTTTAAGCGAAGGTAATAAATTCGGTCCCAGGTGACCTAATCGTTGATGCCATAGATCTTGAGAAATAGCAGCAAACGTTGATAAAGAACGAATCTTAGATAGTAGTTGAGGGGTTAGGGGGTAGAGATCACCAGAGTTATTGCTGCGTAGGATACGAGCCTTGGTCTTGAGATC
The DNA here is from genome assembly GCF_021521415.1 of Bidens hawaiensis. Classification (NCBI taxonomy): domain Eukaryota; kingdom Viridiplantae; phylum Streptophyta; class Magnoliopsida; order Asterales; family Asteraceae; genus Bidens; species Bidens hawaiensis. Next base: position 1,642,116 of record NW_027491253.1, read on the forward strand.
CTTCACAAGAAAACCAAAATGATCAAATTTAATCGAGATTTGGTTATCCGTTGTGAGACGGCGAACCGACAAAAGGTTTTTGATTATGTGAGAGGCTAACAAAACATTATTAAGTTTTAATGGTGGGTAAGGTGCGGGCAAGGTTTAATTGCTGTATCCACTAACCTGAATGGTTTGACCATTACCAACGATAATATTTTGTGAATTGCCCGTATTAAAATAAGACGTGAAGCTACCTGGATTATTGGTCATATGATTCGTTGCCCCAGTGTCCATGTACCATGGTGTCTCTAGTGGGTATAGTGATATCGTGTGAGTGCTTGAGCGATGTCGGTTGGAGTGTCTCCAGCAGCAAAGGACTGTGCATAGGACTGTGCAGGTCTGGGTCCTAGTACACCTTGGTTTTGAGATGGTGGCCTGCTTGTTGTTGGGTAAGGACAAGGTGGCTGTGAAGGCCACCGTGACCAAGTTGGCCACTGTGGTGGGTTCATATACGAACAAGGCGCGTAACACATGGGCGGATGAGATGGTGTAGAAAACCCCCGTCCACGTCCATACGTGGTGCGACCACGACTGCGTCCCCGGGCTCGACCACGTCCACGTCCAGTTTCGGATGATGGCTGGTCCGAGCGGTAATCGGTGTTGGTATGAGAGGGAGCGGTCTGCTCAGTTTTAGAGGCAGAAGTTTGAAGGGCAGTTGCGGCGGCTTTCGATGCGTGCATGGAGTGGGCTGCTTTCCTTGATTCTTCCCTGCATAATTTTGATCGAACCAAGTTGAAATCCGGCAGCGGTGCTGTGTCTTTGATGAGAATAGCCGAGGTCTCATATTGTTCTGTTAACCTGGATAACAACTGAAGAACCAGTTGGTGGTTTGAGAGAGGTGCATCAACGTTGGTCAACTGATCCGATAGAACCTTAACCTCCTGGTAATATGCTTCCATATTAGGGAAATTCTCCAACCAGGTATTAGTAAGTTTTTGTTGAAGCTGTATTGCTCGAGAGGATTTATTATCCTGAAACAAGTTTTCGAGAGCAATCCAGGCATCAAATGCTGTGGTTTTTCATTTAAGAATCGTTTGCAGCAGGTCAGTGGATATAGTACCGTATATCCACTGTAAGGCAATCGCGTCCAGCCGGTTCCATAGTTCATCGGTGCTGGAGCTGGTGCCTTTATCAGCGACTTTATCGCCAGTGATGGGTGCAGGCGGCTTAGGTTGGAGATGGTCTTGTACCTGAAACGCGGTACAGTGGATGAAGAACAGCTCTGACCATGTCACATACTGAGCGGTTTCGTTGTCAAGAGTGATTGGGATGAAGTTTCTGATGTTGGAGACAGTGACGGCTGGATGGATTTTAGAGTCCATCGTGGTTGAGTATTAGTAGCAAAGAGAAGAGAGCAGGGAAACTGACGGAGAAGAGGGCAGGAGAGAAAAAAAAATTAGCAACTAGGGTTTGGAAGAACTAGGCTGTGATACCATGAAGGAACATGATCCCAGGCTCCCGCAATCTCATTAGAATAAATCCCTTTATATAGGGCCAAGTACAATCTTTTAATAATATACAAATATTTGCACAATCATGATCACGTATATCTTCCTAATATATAATATATTCTATTACAGTTTGTATTATCTCTGAGGGTAGGGATTGTTAATTAAATATAAAACTCAATGATTCAAAATATTAAATCAGTTTCTTATTTTCTTGATCTTTACGGGTTAAAAGTGTGCTGGAGGATGATAATGTGAGTTTGGGAGGTGACTCAATGCAGGAAGACGGAGATCGTGACGCTGATGACGAGGTGAAACACCAACTATATAATTAATTTTCGTTTTAAGCTTTATGCGCGCGCGCACACACATGCTTACTTTTATAAGCTTTATACTTGCTTGGGTAACATATACACGTGATTTCAGGCCAGCATATCTGATGATGAGTGCATAGTTGCACCTATAGGTAATTTACATCTCAGTGAAACTTTATTGACCTACTCATTCTATTATCATCTTTAGAAATTCAAACTTTCTAACTGCTATAATTTTGTTGCCATATAAGCAAAAAGAGAAACAAGGTGATTCTATGGCTGATGAAGGTGGTTACTATGATCAACCTTGTTTTATATAGGGTAAAGTTAAAATGAAAACTCACTTGAGTTGTGAAAACCCGCGAAAACCCTATGTAACATCGTTTTTTTTGTTACATGTAATATATGTTGTAACATTTAATACAAAACATCGAAACATCAAAAAAAAAAATGTTTTGCTATTTTTTAACATTTTTTTACTAATTTTTATATATGTTTTCAGGAGAGAGAAAAAATTATATTTATATTTACATTTTTTATTCACTTTAATTGTGGACCACAAGATTTAAACATTAATTAAAAACATGTGGATGAGAATGAGTTTCTAGAGTTTTCACAACTCAAGTAGGTTTTCATTTTATATTTAGCCTATCTACCTATATAATAAAATAGTGGATCCTTTCACCAAATTTACTCTAAAATGCCACATGGCATTCACAAAAGCTCATTTGTCGACATGGCAATTTACAAGTTCATCCTTTATTTTGAAAGCTGAATTGTACGTCCATGGGATCCGTTTTTCACAATATGGGTTATAATAGTTGATTTTAACCCTAAACAATTAAATGGATCCTTTATATTCAATTCTGTCTCTTCATTATCAATTCTTTCTATACACTTATCGGAACCCTAGAAATCTCACCATTTTAATCAGCAGCATAATTCCACACAAACCCTATCCCCTTTCTCTCCATCACGAATCCTCTTAGTCGCCGGCGTCTCTTCTCAAATCATCAATTGAGCGGTTATACAAGGTATTGTATGATTTTTGTATTACTTTATACCTTTCTAACATATACCTCAAATCTCAAACAAAACCATAGTTTTTGTTAACAGGTTCGTTTCTAACCATTCATCATGTGTTTGTCTTGAATATATTAACCTAAATTTTGGATTGGTTATCGAATTTGGTTATTTAGGCTTTTATTTAGGGTTACAAACGTTTATTATACTGAAATCTCTTAATATGTTTTTTAATGTCAAATTTGTTTTTTTAGCAGACTTGGAGGATAAGACAATCACAAACTATGCATTGATAATCGTAGGTTTTACTTCACTTATTTAAATTATTCAAATGATTCATAGGTTGATGTCTTACTTATGGTTTTTTTTTTAAGCATAATCTTTAGAGTCATATAGTGGTTGGACCAAATTGAGTATATGTCCTGGTAGAAATCAAAGTTTGTGAAGTCTGATAAGATAGTGATATTATATATTCAAAATCTGGTCTATTTGTCTTTAGCTCATATGGCTTATGCTAACTGCCATTTGTATATATATGATTTAGGGTATATGAATGAGAAAAGATGCTCAAGAAGACAGGTTTACATTTTTTTGTGGTCAAAGTTGACCAACAAGTTAGATATTAATTTGCGACAATAATCAAGTTTGTGTTTCATAAAATTTATTGTTTTATGTTTTTATATATAGGAAGAAATGACATGACGTTATTGTATATTTCACATTTGAATCCTAACCGAACAACCCAGGTCTATCTATATCAGATTTTAAGGATTTTCAATTGAATAACCAATGCATGTAACCCAATAATTGAAGAACACAGGTTTGTATTTGATTGCTTTTGGCAGAGAGATGTTTGTTCCTTATTATTTTATATCTATTAACTTTGATTCTGCTTCAATGATCTCTTTTGTGATTCGTAATCCCTAAGTTAATTCTGCTTCAATTGTAATAAATATTTAAGTTTGTATATTATTGTAATTATTAATTTTATTATAGTCTGTTATATATTTGTTCTTTAGAAATTACCCTTTGCTAATGGTTACTTGGAAGCTATCAGTAATTGCACCTGCGTTAGTCCTAATCTTATCATTTTCTATTCTTATTACATATTGTCCTTTTCTACTATTTTTTTTAAAAAATTAAGTGTATGGTATTATATGTTGCTATTTTTTGTTAATTCCAGCATGTGCCTCGAATTAGATGAAGTTTGCAAGGAGATTTCCTGACTAGATTATGCTCAAAGCAGTTGCTCCTTTGGCTTCCCAACCTGATGTTGATAGGGTTTAGCAAACTGAAAACACTTCTGTTTCAATTTAACATATTTCATGATTTTATAATCCAGAAAGACATTCAGATGGGATGATAACGATTATGATGTTATGTTCTTAAACAGACTGCATTCATTGGAAGCAGTGCAATAGGAATTAAGATTATGACTGTCGCTGCTCACAACATTAAGGTATTCCTATTATTGATGGAGTTTGAGAATAACTGTGAATTCAACTCTCTTACATGGTGCGTTTATATGTCTGTATGGTATCCTGTTACATTGAGCTTGATGGAAATAGTCCGGTGTTAAGCATCCGTTGAGAGTTTCTGGTTCTTGACTTTTTGTAGTCCACTTTGACTTTCAAGATCTTACACGGTTAACCAACATTATTATAAATCCTTCAATTTTCGTGAAAAATCTAAGTATTATTTTTCGAATTTATATATTTCACTAATGAAAAATTGAAACATCTCAGAAAACCCATATTCGACAATCTTAAAGTAGTAAGTTTGACCATAAAAGTCCAAATAAAAACTAACCACAATCTTTATGTTGAGCAGATCTGCATATATGGGTTCATTGCTTAACTTGATTTTTTAGTTGGTCAAATTTCAGTTTTATAATCAAACTAAATAGAAAAATAGCATATGAATTTTCTGCAATTTTATTCCATTAGGAACCTTACAATTAGTAGGCTCCTAAAATAGATTTTGCATTTTATTAATTTAAGTATTTTTTTTTTCAGTGTAGGTTTGTGTTTCTGTCATTGAATTTGGATTATATGATGTCATTGGTGCAACTCTGCACGATAGCTTTGTAAATCCAACACAAATATTGCATTGTTTTAAAGATATTATGATGAAAAATTGGAAAATATGGAATTGTTTCTTTTGATTTATTCTAAAAAACAACTGATATATTTCTTGAAGGTATATGGATTTTTGGATGCTTATGTTTTCTTTTTAGTGTTGCAAAGCCAAAGGCGGGAGTGGAGGTGGCAGCTAGTTCAAGAACACAAGCAGTTGACTTGGAACAGAAGACGATTATGAGGTAAATGTTATAAATTTTTAAACTTTTTTGTTGAAGTGAACTCGGTTTTGTATACAACATTTGTTATACGGGTTTTTGTTCCCATTTATTACTCTCTATTTTTAAATTTTAGTGCCAATAATCGAAACTATTTGTAATCATTTATATTATTATATTTATTTTTCACATTTGTTTTTGTTTTGTAACCACCCGTGTATCACACGGGTTCTAACCTAGTATATATATATATATATATTGTTTGATTTAATTATAAAATAAACTGAGGCCAATTATGCCATTTCAAATAAGCAGATGATGCTCAGGATCCAGCTGAAGATGAAGAGCAACTAAACCGTGTGAGGGTGAGGGATTGCATCAAATCCTATCGTCAAGAAAATGTTGATGTCACTGATGTTCTCTCCAATTTCCCTGATATCTCGTCGGTAGATGGTAACTTTCTTGTGGCACTAATTACTAATATCAACCATATTTTTTCTTAATTGATTTTAATCATGCAACAATGGCATAATCTTCTGTAATGCATTTGTAGGGTTTGCTTGAAGGTGTAACCGAAGGCGTTCTAGTGAAGACTGGAAATGTAAGTTTCACCATCACGAAGCCAAGGGTCATCTAGCACTTATATCACTTCATGTTCCAATACCTTTGTAATCACTAGTCATATCTAATTATTTTATAACTTTTAATTATAGAATTCTGAGTATGAATTTGATGCTGTGAAAGAGGAAGCTGATGCCTGCGTGGCACCTGGAAAGAAAAGTCTACCCACCACCGGTGAAGATCATATCTACATGAAAGTAAGCTCGTTTTCAAAATCTATTTTTTTAACGCTCATTTTATTTAAAACTATAGTTGTAATTTTACAAAAATGCCATTCATTTCAGGCCCTCTATCATAAGCTTCAAAGCAAGCTTGGTGGTGAAGCTAACCAGGTTATTGTGCGCGAGTTAATGGATAAAGTGACTAAAGAAGGTTATACTGAATCATCAAACAATCGTAGGCTAGGTATACACTTCTAATTTTACAAAATGGCATTTTTTAAGTGCTTTGGTTGATGGTGAAAGTGGCTGCAGACGATGAAGAAGTGTTTGCAGATGATGCAACCGATGATGGGGAGGATTCTATTGATGAAGGAGAGGATACAGATGAAGATGCAGATTCGGGTGAAGAGGATCAAGAGCGCGTCGGTTGGGTACGTACACACCTTTTTAAAGTTTAAAGGCATATAATTTTAGTTTATAATTATCCTAATATTATTCTGAATCTTTTGTATTTTTAGGGTAACAAAAGAACGTTTAAAGTGGTGATAGTCGGTGAAAGAGGATGCGGTGCACACTATTTTAAAAACATATAATTTTAGTTTATAATTATCCATATATATATATATATATATATATATATATATATATAGGGTAAGGATCCTAAGAGAATCATTGGCAAATTGAGAACTTTGAGAATCATTTTGGATCACTAAAAAAACCCTCTAAAAAAATATTAAAAAAATTATAAAACAAACAAAACCGAAAATTTTAAAAAAGTAAAAAAACCAAAATTCTTATATTTCATTCCGGTTTCATTAAAAAAAACCGAAATTTTTTTTTTCTTTTTAATTCGTATTATACCTATACACATATGTATACTTTCATTTAATCTCTAGTTACGTAATATACACATATGTACATTATCATTTACCTTAATTTATACATATGTGTATAGAAAAAAACATGTATGTACATATTATACATATATGTATAATAAAAAAAACGATTTTTTTTTCTTTTTAATTCGTATTATACCTATACACATATTTATACTTTCATTTAATCTCTAGTTATGTAATGTACACATATGTACATTATCATTTACCTTAAATTATACATATGTATATAGGAAAAAAACATGTGTGTACATATATGTATATGTGTATATGTATAATTTAGCTAAACCGAGAATTTTTTTTTAGAAACCGGGATGATAAATAAGAACTTTGGTTTTTTTACTTTTTTTATTTTTGTGTTTTTTTTTGTTTTATTATTTTTTTTATTTTTGGGTTTTTTTGTGGTTCAAAATGGTTCTCATAGTTCTCAATTCTCAAAAAGTTCTCACATGATCCTGATCCTATATATATATTTTGTAGGCAAGACTACATTTGTTGAGAGATACCTTAATGCTGTAGTTCACGACATGAAGGTCTGTGGGCATGCAACACTCCGTACGATGGGCTTCCACACAAACAGGGGCTTATATAACTTTGAGTGTGTTGATGAATGGCGCAGGGAACATTGATAAACTTTTGTATGTGACTTCACCTCATGATCCATTATTTATTTGGCATTTTAAAGTAACTTTTACTTAGTGTGTTCTCCTTTCTTTACATTTTGTTAGAGCATCTACACCCATAAACCAATTCAAACCTCCACCTCATCGCCATATCATACTCTAATCATTTATTTAAAAAAACCTCACTTTTTACTCCATCCATAAACCAATAAAAACCTCCATCTCATCTTCAACATCATTACCTACTTTTACTACTGTATAATATATATATTATATATATATATGATTTGTGTGTAGTGGTTATGATGGGGCCACTACAAACCCACCTTTCAAACGTTTGAGATTACAAACAAAAACCTCCACAAATGTTTGTCTCTACCCATAAACTTTGTTTGCACCATTCCATGTCAACAAAAACCTTTACAAACACAATGGTGGAGATGCTCTTATTGTTTATTGTAACATTCGTTACTTTTCAAACCTGAAAAACCCGATCCATTTTGAAATTTTTGGTTTTTGTTTATATATATATATATATACATATATATATATATAGGGGAGCTTTCAATGAGAACCCCTTTGAGTTTTAAGAACCCAAAAGAACTCAGCGTAACGATTTTTTTTCAAATTTTTTTTACACATGCGTAATATATGTAAGTTACATACACGTAAAAAAATTACAGAATTTTTTACGCACCGAGCCGACTTTTTACACATGTGTAACGGACGTAAAAGTTAGTGTAACCACTTACATTTTTATTCTCTCTCCTACTTTGACTTTTTTGTCATATTTAATCTCAACCACATATTCCAAACTACCTAATTAAATGTGTGGCCTAGAATGAAGTTCTTAAGTTCTTACATCTCAACATGGTTCTCAAAATATTCTTCCCCTATATATATATATATATATATATATATATTATTAATATCTCAAGTTTCGTTTAATGTATTTTACATTCGTTAATCATCATTAATAAAGCATTTCTGACAAATTTAACGTTATTACTCGTTCGTTTTATATTACTTTCGATCAACTATTAACACCTCCAGGTTGTAACATTTGGTATAATATAACCCAAATTATATATATACTTTTAATCAAGTTTATAACCATTCAATAGTTCAAGGTTCATGTTGTAAATATAGTTTAATAAATGTTTGTATATAACTTTAAAGTTGAGGGGCCTAACCTGTAAATTAGTAAAAGTATAATAAATCAACCCCAACCCATCCCCCGTTCCCGTTTTCCCGGCCAAAGCCGCCGGCGATGGCTGCTACTATTCGGGCCACCTTAAATCTCCGCTAATCCCGTTCCTTTTACCCCTATAAGTTGCTTAACGACTTTTGACTTCAAGATTTCAAGCTAACTCATATACTAATTGTATCTTAACGTCCTAATAACGTCAATGGATCCCGTAATCTTCGCCGGAAAACGGCCATACCCAATTAATCACCATTAACGAGTATTACTCCAATTAAAAGTATAAATAAGGACCAAAGCTTAATATAAACTCGCTACAATCATCATTCTAATCTATTATCCTCTCAATAATCCATAATCTTTCATCCCATCTCGTTTATCCGGCAGCTATGGTTCGTCATCAAAGAATCACTCTTACATGTAATTTAAACATGCATTTGATTAGCTTTTAGCCTTAATCCAAAACCCCTAACACGAATTCTACAAACATAGATCAGATTAACAGAATAAGAAACCTAGGGTTTCAATGGGGAAGATGAACTCTTGAATCTTAATATATATTAATCTGTTTCTGGATCCTTATCAACTACCCAAACTGGTCTGGTGGTTATGTGTTGTGTGTGTGGTCGTAAAGACCATGGTTCGAACCCGGGTCAGGCTGGTTTTGGGTATATATTTTTTAAAAACAATTTTCTTTAATTGTATAAATCAATTTAAATTTGTTTAAAATCATTACAAATCATAATAAATTAAATATAATTATTTTTAACTTAAATAATTTTTTTTTATAAGTTTTAATTTATCACTTTCAAATAAAACCCAACTTCCACACTCGTTAAAAACTAATTTATGTTTCCGACTTTAAAATATTAGTTTGTTAACTTTAAACCCGTTAATATAATATTATTATTGCATTCGTTAATCTTTATAATACACCACCGTAATCGTGTTCGAGATAATTTTGACCGGTAAAGTTCGTATTCCATAAATATTAAAGTTCTCTTATTAATAATAAATTATCAATTAAATAATAAAAATTTAAATAATATATTTCGTTAAATCATTAAAATTAGTTTATAGCATGATTCGTTAGTTTTAACACGCCAACTTTAACTGGCTAATTTTATTTCGTTCGTTAAAATTAAATTTGTTAGTTTTAATTCGTTAAACTTTGATTCGGTAATGTTAATTAGTTCAACTATAATTCGTTAAACCTTAATCCATTAATTAGCCTTAATCCATTAGCACAATTATTGTCCGAGATAAAAAAAATGCATGCCTTGTAAATAACTTAAGTCTCATAATAGCGTTAGTTATAATATTAAAATAATTCATTAAAATGCCGGTAAAATTCAAATATAAGATTATAATGCCAAAAATGCCTTAAAATGACGCAATACTCCTAAAACCAAATTAATAATCAACTTTAATAATCCCATGAGTTTGCTCTTTAAATATTCGTATTTATTTTACTTATAGTTCGAGAAGTTCAATCGTTTTGGATTCTTTAAAGTACTTTCGGTTGCTTCGGTTTCGTTATTGTGCTTACGGCTTTTATTGCAAGCTTGTCTTCGATTTCGAGATGAGTTTTCTCACACCCCCTTTTTAAACGTTTTCATATTTTGGGGGTAGTATATGTATCCTATCAAACCTCAAGAGTTAAAATTTTGCTTACAAACTACAATTCATATCATGGACTTGTGTGCTTACTTGCTTATTTGTTATATACGTGAATTTCAAGTGGTTGCCTCAATAAGTATGATCATACGCCCCCCCCCCCCCCTTTGCACTCAGGTCCATTTATATCGAGTGGAAAAGGGACCTCATATCCGAGTATGTTGGTAGCCCCAACTGGAAAGGACCTTCGTTTGTTCTTTACACTCAGGTCCATTGCATCGAGTGTAAAGAACCCTTATGTGCTCATTTCACAAGTTTCATGGAATTGTATGATTTTTACGTATTATATCAAATTGTGGGATTCTCACCAGCTATGTTCATAGCTGACTTTATTTTATACATATGCTACAGGTATAGCGATACGAGGATGAAGGTTAGAAGACACATAGCATGCTTATAAGATATTTAAAGAACAACTTATTGTTTCATTTATTTATTTGTTTATAACTTGTATTATTTGATAAATTTGTGTTACATGATGATTTAAATGAAATAATGTTATTATGGTCACCTAATAATGTCACGTGTGTTTGAGCAATCTGTACGTCACATTCAGGCGTTTCCGCTTTAGCCGGGGTGTTACATTTATGATTGCAGAGTCGGCGCTCACTGTGCAAATATCATGTTTGATGTTACTGATATTGATTCTTTTGCAAACCTCCAAAAATGGCTTAATATTTTAGGGAGGTTGGTTCAAATAAAATGAGTATTCTTTTACATGCACTTTCGGGTTATTCCTTTTTCATATAATATAGTATAATATATATATATATATATATATATATATATATATATATATATATATATATGTATATGTTGAATGTAGGTTAAGCAATGGACATATGCCAATTGCGATATGTGGGAACAAGGTTGATTTAATCAACAGTAGAGTAGTCGGACCAAAAATGCTGGCTCAAACAATATACCGTATTGTTCGGTGCAGCCGCACATCCAAAAACGGACCCCTTTTCTGGGACTTCGGCATTTATTTTGAAGTTAGCGGGCGCAGCAACTACCAATGGGAAAGGCCATTTCTGTTCTTTTAATAGTGGCTTTTGTATAGCTTTTTTTTTTGTAAGAAGATGGGTCACTTTTTATATTAAAATGAATACAAATAATAACGATACTCTCATTATTAACATGAGAAAATAAGTAGTACAAATATCGTAATACAAAATAAAATAAACAATGGAAAACATAACAAATATGTTAAATGATTAAACTCAAGAACTTCAAATGATAAAGTCTTCAACTTGTTATTCAGCAACATCTTCTTATAATCTCACTGACAATAACTTAAAACAATTATTCCAGTTTTTACCACAACGGCGGCTTCTAGTAGTCTCTTTGGCTGTAAGAATGAACAAAACAAAAGTTGACGGTTGAGGCTGAGGCACGTGTTCAACACACTTCCCTTAAAACAGATTTCGTGCCTCTACATAAGACAACGCGTCTGTCTCCCAGGGTACAACGGCCGAAGCAGTTTGTACTGCCGGAGATGTCCACGCGCCCGAGGTTACATCAGGTAAATTATAGTTTTAGGACTTGTGGAAAAATAAAAGAATGAAAAGGTAGATTAATCGAATAGAGAAACTCATCTCTATAGGTTCTCAACATATGGGTCTTCAAGACTTTCTTCTTCACCAAGAACTCTTCATGTATGCATACATTTTTTCTTGTATTTTCAAGCTTATATTTTTTCTAGCATTATAAAAAATGAGGCACTTAACCTATTATGTATAAGAGTTATGGATGATGAATAATCTCACTTAATTAGAGACATAAAGTCTAATAAAAACTAATCAAGTTCATAAAGAGCTCTACTCAAGAGTTTTTCACCATATGAAGATTTTAATATTAATATAAATTCTCATAAATCAAACAAGTGGCATGAAGAATTTAATATTAATAATTTAAAAAATACAATTCACATTATCCAATTTTCCAACATTTTTCTCTCCTACAATTTTGTACGGCTACAATGTACTTTTTTTAAGGTTTGACTTATCTGATTTAATTATATTTGCAGGAATGATGAAAGGGTTTCTTTGGTCGCTCGACTCCCGCTAGCTCCTCCGGAGGTTAACATTGACCTCGGTGTGCAACAAAGGTAAGTAGTGTACTCTTTGAATAAATTATAGTGCAAAAGGTTTTCATCGTCACATGTTTTCATCTCATTCCTTTTCATTGATCAAATGCAGGCTTATGGCCACGTTTATGGAGCATTTGCATCGAAGAAGGCGGTAAGGTTGTTATAATCCAATGTAAGGAAACGAACGTCTGTCTTGTTTGTTTTGTTGGATTCTACTTGCATTTGGATTTTTATTCCTTATATCATGCCAACCACGGATTTAATGAATTTGGATCTGGACTCACAAGTCAAGTATTTGACTTTTTTCAATGTTAACCCCAAATCCCTTTTAGCAGTAAGACCAGGTATCATATTACTGAAACAACAATAATTTGTTTATGACGATTTGAGTTTGATTTTGATTTTGAATTTGGGGAAACGAAAAGGATGGAGATGAAAACCTGTGAGTTGGAAATATTATGTAAAATGATTTAAAGTTAATGGAACAGTCATGAACTTAGCTTTATAATAATAGGGGAAGAAGTGCATTTTAGTCTTAACATTAATATGAGAACGTAGGAAATAATACCAATTTATACAAAAATGAGAACGTAAAAAACAATATCAACTACAATACTGATATACATAAACAATTATTTACAATAACAAACAAAAAAAACCTAAAAATTACAACAAAAGAATCAAAGTCAAGAAGAAAATAATACTGGCAAATACTTATATCAGCAAAAGAAAAAATCTAATAATAAAAACAAAATAAAATAAGCAAATACTTATAACGTCTCATAATCGAAAATTAGCAAATACGAACAAAAAATAACAGCAAACACTTATAAAAATAAACCTAATAATAATAGCAAATTGGTTCTCACTCTTTTCATGTTAAAAATAAAATGTATTTGATCATGTTTCTATAATAATATACAATTGTTCGCATATATAACTTACCACAGCATTTTTAAGGTCTTTTTTCCAAACACAGATTTTAATAACGATTGTCTCACAAATATCGAAGAAATGTATTATAGTAGACTAAGGTGGTGTTTGTTTTTTTACAAAAGATCTTTCTGGCATCTTTTGTCTGCAGCACGCAGACCACGCACAGACATTACCCTCTGCAGACTGTTTGTTTTTTCGAAGACGTTTCATTAAAAAAGGTCTGCGTGCCCTCTTCTTGGTGCAGACTTGGACCATAGTCTTCCAACCTCTTCTAAACTCATTATTTCCATCAGATATCAATTAAGTTATTAAGTTTTTGTTAATTGAATTCTTATTAATTGATTTGTTCAATTGAGTTGTTAATTGATTAGTTTTTTTTTGTTTTTTGGTTCAATTATAATTTTGCATAATTGTTCAAGTATTATTAGTTTTTGAGGAAAAAACATTCACGTGGAAAATTGTTAATGTAAGTTTTATAATTTGCTAGTTCAAAGGTATAAAATTTGGATTTATATTTTTTTAATTGTTGCTGGATAATTTGTGTTTTTGGTATAGAGCTTATATTGAAAGTTTTAGCAGCCTGCAGACGTTAAAAAACAAACAGTCTTCTTCTTGCAGAGTGCAGAGATTTGGTCCACCTCTTCTGTTACAGATGTCTGTAGATGTGGTCCGCAGATGTGGTCCACCTCTTCTGTTACAGATGTCTGCAGATGTGGTCAGCAAAAACTTTTAACCAAGGTCGGCGGACGGTGGGCCCATATATACTACAATCATGCATTCGAACTTGTAGTCTTAAAATACAGAATCCGCATTGATCGATCGCAGGCTATTGTAAATAGGCCTGTAAACGAGCCGAACATTCAGTGAACATTTGTGAACCGTTCGGCGGGAAGTTCGTGTATGTTAGTTTATTTAATAAACGAACGAACATGAACAAAAAAATTGTGTTCGTTTAATTAAACGAACGAACATGAACACATGTTCCGTTCGTTTATTTATGTTCATGAACATTCGTTTATGCCTGTTTATTTATGTTATTTTATGTAATGATAGAAAATAATTAAATATTATATGGATAGGTCATCTGTTTAAAGGTTTTATATTTGTTAATTTGTGTTCATTTTAAGTGTTTTCATTTAAGTTTGTTTATATTTGTGTTTATTTACTTTTGTTCATACATGTTCGTTTATCTTTGTTCAGTTATGTTCGTTTAGATTTTAAACAAACGAACACAAATGTCCATTTTTAAATAAATGAACATGAACATAAATATTTGTTCGATTAAGTGTCTGTGTTCTTTTAAAGTTAAATGAACGAACATGAACACACCCTTGTTCATGTTCATTTGATTCGTTTACAGGCTTTTATAATTCAGATTGATGAATACATCAATCTCAATTTCTAGGCTCTGCCGATTTTATTTGTGTTCGTTTGTGTTCGTGAACCTTATTGAACGAACACGAACATAAAATCTCGTTCAGTAAGTGTTCGTGAACACATTATTTTCTTAACGAACGAACATGAACAAGGCCTTGTTCGTGTTCGTTCGGTTCGTTACAGCCCTAATTGTAAACCCTAATGTAATCAAGAGAATGGTAAGTATCGCACGTACGTTTGAATCGAAGAATTTATTCTTAAATTTAAATTGCATGTACTTTTACATATTTAAGTTGTAATTAAGGGCATGTTTTGCTTATTTAACTTATAAACTTTTTGAAAATTAATAAGGTGTTTGGGATTGTTTATATTGTAAGAGAAAAAATTCCATAAGTTACACTTTTGTAACTTATTAACTTAATGAAAAGTTATAAGAAGGTAAAATAAGGAATCCTAAACACCCCCTAATTCTTATAGTTGATTAATAATATTTCAGCTTCTTCTACCTCTACTAAGGACAGCAAAGGGCCATCCTATGGTATATATGATCTCTCTCACTCACTGATTCATTCGATTTATATATTTTTTATCCATGGATTTATGCGTTATATATGTTATCCATGGGTGATCAAAGACCGTTGAAACCCACTAAACTTGGAAATTCGGGTTTCACTTTTTGGTTTACAGCTTATAAAACCGGGCTCCACAATTTGTAAAATATTTTCATAAACCAGGGTGGCCGAGCTCAAAATTTTCGG
The DNA here is from genome assembly GCF_021521415.1 of Bidens hawaiensis. Taxonomy (NCBI): domain Eukaryota; kingdom Viridiplantae; phylum Streptophyta; class Magnoliopsida; order Asterales; family Asteraceae; genus Bidens; species Bidens hawaiensis. The sequence goes on from NW_027491253.1 coordinate 1,657,584, forward strand.
ACGCGAACGGGTAACTTTACACTACGTACAATTTTTTTTTGAATGAAAACGCATAAAGTTACACTGCTGGGAAAGAAAACGAGGTTGGATTGAGCCACCTTGGACCACAATACAAGCTTCGCCCTTGCATGGAGTAGTCCTATTTTTCTCGTTTTGTACTACATGCAACGTCAGCTTTTTCTACTACTTTTTTCTAGTTTGTTTCCATTTTGTCTCAAACTAGAAAAGTGTCGTCCTATTTTGTTTTAGTTTTAAAACACACAAAAAAAACTAATTATTTTTAAATCAAATTAATATCCAACAATATGTAAATTAAAAATAAATAATCAGTAGATTTAGAAATTAAAAACAAATATAAAATTACAATAAAAATATAACTAGTTATTTAAATGGTTCAACTAATACAATTGTAACGGTCGATTAAATGACCGTCGTAGTGAGTCCACCTCACACAAACACGTCCGAGGAAAACCGTGGATTAATCCCCAATTTCCATGAGAAAGAGCCGGGAGAAACCCTGGGTTGGTATGCCCGGCCGGCTCCGTTTTTATCCACCATTTCCCCAGCTTCTTCACGGGTCACCTCCACATGCTCTAACCGGACGGGTACACCAAACCTGTTGAAATATTATAAAATAAAAAAGTAATAAAATTTTAATCTATATGTTTTTTTTAAATTAAAATCTTTTTTTTCATATACAGGAATCCATCGAATTTTTAATTATGATACATATAAAAAAAAATATTGATTTCGTTCTATTAATTTCTTTTTTCTAATACTCAAAAGATAAAACGTCTCGTTTGCTTTAAAATCTTCGGTTCAGCCCAAAATTCTGTCAAAACTGGCTGAACTGGACCATGAATAACCACTGTTGTAGTGTTGTTATCTTGGCTTCAAAGGGTCAATTCATGATGTAACTTTGCAGGCAAATCTCAGTTGTTTGAATTATATATCTACTTTGGTATGAGCTGTAGTTTATGTTAGTTTACTTGTGAATTCGACAGCTGGTTGAATTCAAAAATGGGGAGAGATACAATGGGCATTTGGTTAACTGATGAACATTCATCTCCGTGAAGTTATATGCACCTCACCGGTTAGTATTAGCATCATATATATAATCTTTTTTTTGAAATTTAAACCTTGATTTCAGTTTCAGTCTCAGTTTTGTAATGATTATTTGTGTAGGACGGAAAGAAGTTTTGGCGGATGCCTGAATGCTACATTCGTAGTAATACAATCAAGTATCTTAGAGTTCCGGATGAGGTAAGTCGGTTGGATTATGTTATTATGTAAATGTTAATCATGTACATGGTATTTTGCATACATTTATGCACAAATATGTAATCACTTTTTTGTGTGTGTTATTTAATAACCAGGTTATTGATAAGATTCAAGACAAAAAGAGTCGTGCTGGTATAATAAAATCTTTCTTTAATTTCATTTTACATGATGATCAGAATTTCTGTTTACAAGTTATCATTTTCTTAATTTGTTTTCTTTGATTTTCCACACAAAGTTAGATGTACTTATGATTCCTTTTATTTATGTGCATTGCGTTTTTCAGACAGGAAACCACCTGTCCACGATGGAGGTGGTAGAGGGCAGGGCAGGGGCGGGGCAGGTGGCAGGACCGGTGGATACAGAGGTAGTTGGTTAAACATTTACTTTGTTATTTTTTTGTTTAATGATCCGGTTTTATCGTTTGAAGACGCGTCATTTCTATAGTATTTACCTTTGTGTTTGCATTGAGAATGCTTTTGTTCTTGTTACAGGTGGAGGGCGTGGGCGGTAGTAAAGATGCAGACCGGCCATGGGTTGCTCTAGCCACTTTTAGAATACGTATATGCAGTTCAATTCAGAAGTCATTTTAGTGGCGTGTACCCTCTTTTTTTGGCTTGGCAGCAAGTCTTGTTTATTATAGCTTTTGTGAAACTGATCTAAATATGGTTGAAAGATATCATTCTTTAAGTTGGACTAAAATGACTGCACCAAATGCCCATTGGCGCGCGCTGATATGTAGGGATGGATACTTGTTTTGTTGGGTGCGAGAACAATGATAAGAAAACTAGACCAATGTGAGGATGTATACCATCTGTTTGAAGTAAAATATGCAACTATAATATAATAAGAATTCATAAAGTTTTGAACATGAACACCTACATGCGTACTAAGAATCGGTCATTGGTTCCAAGATAACCATTCATCATGTTTTGCATTGGAGTTTTACTTGATCCAGCATGCATGTTGGATGCATAGTCAATCAAGTGGCTGACTTGAAAGACTTTCTTTCATGGGGGTCGGAAATCTATCGCTATATGTTGTTCGGGTTTTATTCACGTAATAAACAGCTAAAACCGAATTAAACCCAAATCAACCAACATTTTTCAACCTAACATATTTAAACTTAAAACACAAATTGGAACATTAAAAAAATTATATGATCCAGCTAATCACATAATCAAGCAAGTAATCACTAACATAATCATTAATCTCCCAAATAATCAAATATTAAAATACGGATGCATGTCAATCCTCCTCTGGGCTGGAAGATAAACATATTATTTTGGTCTTTTAAGCGCCAAGCCGTTATATCTCGTTCTAGTGCTGAAGTAAAATATCATGAAGGTATGTTGTTCTCAAGACATGTTCGATCAGTGTTCTACTTCTTGAGCTTCATTGACATTTACTTCGCGCATCTATTGTTATTGTGATCATGTTAATGTAGATCTCTGTCCACTAAACCCGATGCAAACTATTAATGCACCAAAAATCAATACAAATAAATTTACAAGCATTTTCAATGAAAACATTGGTTGGTTCTTTTAGTTTCCTCAAAGTAGCTTCAAAATATTATATTTGTTTTCTATATGATTAGGTTAGGTACCCGTGTCCTACACAAGGTGAACAACTTAAAAGAATGATAAGCAAAATTGAATATTACATTAATTAAGTGCAAAGTTAAACCGCAACTATAATCCACAAACTTAAAAATAAATCATAAATCTCTAAATATCTTTTTTCATACAACATTAGATGATATACTAAAAATATGGTATCAACTAAAGTAGAATAGTATTATGAGAACATAACCGGTACAATCGGAACAAAACGAACCTATCATCAGTGGAAGAAAGCTTTCAATTAGTCGAAGAATGTGCAGTAAAAGAGAATCGATGCAGTTTTGATTAACAATATATGGACAGAGAAAAAGAAGGCGGGTCGGGTTCAGTTAAAAATCCATGTGTTTTTAACAATGAACCCGTATAAGTTTTAAGATATATATATATATGTGTGATATAATTCATACTAGAGAAGTTAAATCATGAAAAATGCCCAATTTATAAAAATGTTTAATAAACAAACCTAACTTTTGTTAAATAAAATACGTTTTGTAAAAGCAGTTATAAAAATCAAAATGAATTAAAAAAAATATGCATGTTTAATGTATAATTAATAGGAGAGAGGGGCAGAAAGAAAAAGTAAGAATACACCAGAGAATGACATGTGACAAGAGAAAACTTTTATTTATTATATAGTATAGATTACTTTTACCATTTTTTCATATATATTAAGAAGCTTTTACTATTTTTTCATATATATTAAGAAACAAAAATATTTCATAGATTAAACATTGGTGCACAATGTCCTCCTGCAAAGTTCCCACTTGAGCCTGTTCAAAAGACATATGGGTGAAGGGAAGAATCACCGTTGCAGTAAGTTTGTTTTCATGGTGACATTGTACAACAAGCTTTTTGTAGGGTGGTTTTGGGAAGTGTAAGTGATTATGTTACTCATCATGCTCACTGCACGGTGTTGATAGTGAAAAAGCCTAAGACCAAGCAGTAAGCAAAGGATTATTTCATCTGCTATAGTTTTTCTTTTTCTGTAATGGCGGATTTCTGTCATTTGTAACCTTGATGTTTTGAAGGTTGTCTTTGCTAATGGGCACCAAACCCATCAATTCAAGCTTAAATGCTTAATTGCCTGCTATATCAATGCTTTGATCCTATGCTTGTACTTAAATCATAAAACTACTTTAATTTGTGCATTACAAGTCTATAAGATCATGTCATTATTTCTTACAATGCTTGTTTGGTTGTTCTTGATTAACTTTTGTGATAATATGTTTCATATCTGGAAAAATTTTAAAACAATAACACCAATACTAATATCTGGTTGCCTTTTACGATGCTTGTTTGGTTGTCTTGGAACTCTTGATTATCTTTTGTGATAATATGTTTCATATATGGAAAAACTTTAAAACAATAACACCAATACTAATATCTGGTTTAAGACAACTTTTACCCTAGTTGGTTTTATTGGACTCTTTTTTATAGCACCTACTTATAGCAATATCACCACCAGTAACAGACATGAAATTGGACCTTACGCATAACACCTGCAAATGATGTAACAGTTGTCAACACATATCTACTGGCAAAACTCAAAGAAAAGCACACTAAATATAGTCAAGAAGACAACAATAGATTCCAATTCAACAAATTTATCCAACTTAGTCTAGAAAACATAAATAGACAATGACATTCTTCAAGCCATAGACTCCCGGTATAATTTAACACAATAAACGTTCCATATTAAATTTAACTTTCTAGGATGACCTGCTCTTAGATACAAAACATGCATCTAAGTAACCTTTCTCGCTCCATCATTCCAGTCTAAACGACCCATCACCTGCACATAATATCATAACACTATTATCAGCATCTGCATGTATGTCAGATAACAAGACTTTTTTTACCTTGCCGCGATAAACTCTTGCTCCTGCTACGACTCCTGCTTTTGCTTGGGCTCCTGCTCCTGCTAGGGCTGCGTTTTTTGGGGCTTTGGCTAACCCGTTTTGGGCGCTGAGTTCGGTAGCAAACACAACATAACAGCAATATCAAGAGTATTAACTAGTAACCATGAATAACAATGCTAGATAGACTTAGGGGCTGTTTGTTTACCACTTAATGGGACCATTCAGACGTATATGTCTGAATCGGTCAGATATAGGTGTGTTTGGTTGTTAAATAATAAACCTCTTAATTGCTCAGTATACCACTGAATCATTCAGCTTCAAAATATCACTGAACCATTCAGAAGACTCATGTACCCTTACACCCACTTCACCTCTGCACCATCTCCCACCCCCTTCTTCATCACCGGTCTTCACCTCCGCACCTTCAACCACCTCTGCTGCCGGATACGCCCTTCGTCGCCGGACTCGAACGCCACTTCCATTTCTGCTCCACCGATTACATCCTCGTTGCTAACCAGGTACAAATCATATTTCTGATATACTTGATTTCGATTTCTATTCTATCCTCAATCGATTCATATTTAATCGCTTTTTTATTTCTATTTAATCTATTTCTATTTCGTTCAGTTTTTTCATTGCTTGATTCAATCGAGTTCTGAATTTTGGTTTCTAATTCAAGTCAATCTGATACGTATAGATTTTTGGATTCAATCGATTCATTATTTTTTTGTGGTTTTATTCAATATGGTTTTTGGAATATTGAATATGAATTATATGGATTTTTCATTAGATGTGAATTTTGGAATAGTGGTTTAATCTCAGCTGTTTGTCGTTAGGGCCTTATGATTTATGGATTAGATTTTCTTACTTTAGTTGGATGGTGCAGTAGCTTAATCACAGTTGTTTTTTTGGTGCCTTAAATCAATAGTGTTACCCTGAAATTCTTTTATGAATGTATAAAGTCGTGTTGGTTTTATTGCATTTATAATGTTACTGATTTGTGTAAAAATTTGCATTTGTATAATGCCTATTATGTTGGTTTAGATAAGCTGCAACTCAAATGCTATTCATACGTAATTTAAATTGATATATAAGTTTAAATTCCTTTTATTTTCTAACCATTTTTTCAAGGTTTTTTTTCCCTTTTTGATCTTTGTATTTTATTTGGTGATGCAGACCTTGTTCTTAAAGTCAAGATTATTGTTTGTGATTTGGGTAGTCAATTGATTTGATGGTCGGATTATGACGGCAGTTACCGGGCCTGATTTCATTAAGTATAGTGAAACTTTGGATATTACAAAAACATTTGTCTGCAACGGGCCTATGGGCGTTTATGAGTTTGAGAAGTTAGCTGCAGAAACATAGGTATGTTACTATGTTGTTTCCTTTTTCATTTGTTATTAGTGAAATATCTATAAAGACCCTTGACTTATATGGAATAACATTGTTACTAGGCTATTGTCAAGAATTAGGCAGCACTTAATCAGAAGGGGTTGCTTGCAGCTGTGAAGGTTGGTTTGCCACAAAGCATCTGTCAAGAACACACAAACTTGGCTGAAGATAATGGAGCGGGCCAACCCAAACATGTTGTCTGTTACAGATGAAAGATCAACTCGAACATTGTTGTATGCATATAAATGTTGAAAGTGTTTTTGACCCGAACATGTTGCTATTGGGCAATTTGGCCCATTTGTTTTGATAAAGCAGCTAGGTCTTAGCTTGATATGAAGATAGGTAATGAACAAAATGTATTTTGGTTGATTATTATAATAATAAAGGTTTGTTTTAGTATGTATTTTGGTTGGTTAATAAAAATTTGGTAATTCAGTTCAGTTATTAAGAGCTCTGACTAAACATTCATTCGGCATGAAATAGTTCGGAGGGGCAAAATAGTCATTCTGCATAGTCATTCAGAGGTCCAACCAAACAACACTTAATGGTTCAGCACTTACTGGTTCAGACTCTTTTAATCATTCAGATCCTCTTACTGGTTCAGTACTTAATGGTTCAGCACTTGCCAAACAGCCCTTTAGTAATACCAAAACGTAAGGTTATATAACGAGGTTATGCCTTTATGGTTTGACTTACAGATGGTGGAGGAGATCTGGATCTTGAAAGTGATCTGCAAAAGTTCCAGAAACAAGCGAGAGTTTAATATCCAAAAGTTCCTCTTAATTGCTCTGATCCAAGAGCCTCGATTCCACTTCCATGTCAGAATCAGTAACCATAATCAACACAATGAACCAAAAATTCACACACGTTTAGCAGCCAAACAGAAACCAATAGTCACATGAGCAAAAACAAGACACAAGTAAACAAAATACCAATAAAGGCGACAAACAGCATGCTTTATTTCCTACGTGGTATTTGGAGAAGCAATCACAGTATCACATGATCGGTGATCCAGCTGTTAAATATGTGATTGCGTATCCACAATCCAGCTTTTTGATTGCTGTCCATATCCATGAACACGATCCCTCATGATCCAATCTAGCAAGTGAAAGTGTTTTAAAATATTTGTAACAATCCCACCAAAATCCTAACATGCAAATTGCAATCCCCTGAAAGCTGCATATAATATCCCATATCTAAAACTTTGTAAAACTAGTAGAGTAAACAATGTCAAAAGCCATGTATTTACTCTCTATTAAGTCGGGACGCTAAGAGAATATGTGCTTATTCTGAATCCTACATTCACTCATTCAGCACTTATTCCTACTGACTTCAGCATTCATCTATATCCATAACAGGGTATAAAAATGTAACAAAAGAAAATGTATAAGCAACAAAACTGTAACAATAAAAACATTGAAGTTCATATGGCATTTGCAATAATCAAATTTAAGTCATATAGAACATAAGAAGAGAACAAGAGTATGAACTAATGCATAAATAGTTACCGAAAACAAGAAGCATTAACTCGATATATGTTACCTTGCTGATGGGCGAGGTTCTGATCCAGAACGAGACGCAGACCTTGAACGAGATTTTGAACGACGGGAAGATTTTGCCTTTGGGGACTTGCTGAACAAGGATAATAATAAACAAAATCAAGTTTAAACAACATTAAAAGTAAAACAAAAAAGATGATCAATGAGAAAGCAGGATCCCACCTTCGGCTCCTGCTGCGACTGCGGCTATAACTGCGGCTGCGACTACGGCTCCTAGAGCGGCTTGAATCATACTCTTTTACCTGTAGATAGATTTTTAACCACAGGTCCCAAAAAATAAATGTTTAAAAACATCTAAAACCATAATCATAATAGTTTGTCATACACGTATATATCCACGAGAGAAAGCATTACGAAACTCTGAGTCATCCAATTTCCGAATCTGTTAGCGAAAAATAATGAAAATTATGTTTCACTAACACTTTAAAAGAATGACAAGACAATAGAAAAAAATTACAGCATATTTCATGTCATCATAGTTTGTATAGTCCACAATCCCTGTAGTGCCTGAAAAAAATTAACATCGACTTATCCAAAATTCAGAATTGCTTCTCAAGTAGAAATATCCACATGATTTTTAAAAAATAGAGTTACTTAAAAACTCTTACCGCCACCCTCCTTGAAAACTTGGGAGAAACAAACATCTCCAGCTTTACGCATGTGATCCTGCAGAAGATGTGACCATTAAAAATAATTCTAAGAATAAAAAAAAAGTTCGCTTTATAAAATAAAAGAGAGATGACATTATGAAACCTACAACCATTTAGACAAACCAAACAGTAATCACTTTTAGCATTACCAATTTATTATGCTATACTAAAAAAGAAATATTTGACAAAGTAAAACGTAAATAAATTAGCTACAACAGTGATAAAAATGTTTGTTGCAGCAAACAATAACTGATTTGTGGCATCTACAATCTTTATTAAAAAATAACAGCTTATTGCTCTATGAATCAAAACTCAAATATGATGATAATAAACTCGATACATGGTTTATCTTGATGATGATGATGATGATGATGATTAATGCTTAAAGACACTAATTTCAATTCTGTAAAAAGTTAAGGTAGACAAGCAATCAAATCAAGAGTATAATTCAGATTAAACCATACTAACCTTAAGGTCTTGCCATGAAGCAGAAGAAGGTAACCCAGTGACCAAAACTGCATTATAAAGCACATTAAAAAATATACTTGAAATTTGAAAACAGTGTATTCTAACAAAAGCATGGTAAAACAGAAAGTTTCAAACTGTAACTCGCACCTCTGTAGTCGGATCTTCTAGAAACACCATAAGCACCACCACCACCGTCGCCACGGCCACGACCATTGCCATAACTACCATGGCGGTCTGTAGAAGACGAGTTACCACGTCCGCCATGAGCAAGTTCCACCTATATAAAAGCATTATTTTATAAACTATCACCAACATTGCCAACCTAACAACTCATCACTAATATGTGATTATGCGCCTTGTATGTATGACCTACCCTTAATCTATGCCCGTCAAAATCATAGCCATCACGACCCCTAATAGCATCTTCAGCATCACGAGACTCTTCAAACTATAAGAAAAAACACCAAACAAAATCAAAAAGAAGAAATACAGAAAGAATAATCACTAAACAAGATGAAACTCACCTCAACAAAAGCATAACCTGGAGGTCTTGGTGGGACTTTCAAATCAATGCGAGCTATTGGACCATACTGCAAAATTTCAATAAACAACTTAAATATAAAAAAACTTCAATCTTCAAATCAATCAACAAAAACCACACGGTATTTAATGTCTTGTAGAACAGAGACTGTTTACTACTAAGAAACAAAAGTCTAATCTGATTCTCCAATATGAAATAGATAATACGGAAAATCTGAAATTATAATTTGAATCATTCACCCTAGTTTATCGTTACATACACAATTCAACAGTTAAGTGTCTCTCAAGTCTCAATGAGAAAATAACTCAAAATTTATACACATTATTATAAAAAACAGCCAAAAAGAGTAAAATTATATAATTATAAGAATCAAACAAATTTAATAATAATAATAATAGTAACAACAATAATAACCTAGTGTGAAACCAGAGGCAGTTACCTTGTAAAACAAATCTTCCACTTCACGCTCACGAATATCGCCGGGAAGATTACCGACATATAGCGTTCTGCTAGAGCGACTCATTGTGTCTGCTAACAAAACATTTAGAAACAAAATCAGCACTAATAAGAACATGTAACAGAATTAACAAAACAACTATAGTTACAAATTCAAAACCAAATAGTACCAGAACATAATAAGTGAAAAAATCATGTATTGAGGTAACAATTCAATCGATTTCATGTTAAAACAAGCATTTGGAATTCAAATTTCACGTACCGAACTTTAACCTAACCTAACCTAACCTAACCTAACCTAACCTAACCTAACCTAACCTAACCAAACCTAGACTAACCTAAAATAATGTGTTCGTACGGAATTCGTTAATTATAACTGTATGCTGTACAATCGATGACTTGCCTTGCAATTTGTGATAGATCCGGCTGCCGCCAGCGTCGTTAGGGTTTCAGAGAACACGATGAGTGGAGTTGTTAGGATGTAACGCAAGTGCGATGGTTACCTGCAAGCTAAATCTAACGGCTGAGCTTTCAGCTTCAGGTGATCAACTAATCATGTTTTGATTGGCCCATATTTTTGGGCTATAACTGTTTATATTTTTAGTGGCATTATTATAATATAATGAACATTTATAATAAATTAAGCATATATTATGGGGTCGGCTAAACGCATTTCATTGTATGCTAAACATATCATGTCGTGCCCGGTTTTGATGGTTTGGACGTATGACTAATAGTTTGAATTGATTTTGTAAATGCACTAGAGTTATGTTATGCAACGGAAAAACATTTTTTTTGAATAGTAAGTATTGCTATATACATCGGGATTTAAACACAAATGTGTTTGGTTTAACAAAATACAATTATTTAATTACCAAATGTGTGTTCGTATATTTGGAGTTATGAGCAATGTATTTCCCAATCATTATTGTTACTGTACATGGTATTATAAATTTTCAGTAAAATATTAAATACTAGTTTTAGAGCTCGTGTCCCACACGGGATAATTCAAATTATAAAATATAATTAAAACAAATAATTACAAAACGTATATGAAAAAAATGTATTACATTTATGCTTGTATCTATACAATGTGTACATAAATTGATTTTATTTATATCACAAAATGATTTTTTTAAATAAACTTAATAAAAAAAATGTTTGTGCAAAAACGTACCCGATGATGCTTCTTTCTATTGAAAAATTCATTCTCAGTGCCATGTATGTATAATTGAAAGACTTTTGGTTATGAACCAATTTCGGAAATAAAGCTTTTCATACGATAATAGTTATAGTCACTCAGCCTAAATACAAAAGGAATGTTACCTTTATTGATATATTTATCAATTTATCACCCTTCAAAGGAAAGTAGAACATTAAATTGTAACTATGGATGTTCTTCAAGAGCGATGTTTTTCTGAGCTACACCGCGAAAAATATTTTGATAAGTTTCAGAGGGCTTCTCGACTTTGTCATAATGACAACATAAAAAATAACATGTTAACTCATTCAATTTTGTGAATATTTTGTTTCATTTAAGTATAGTTTTGCATGACATGCTTCCCATACAACGTTCTGATCACCATTGATGAAAAATTAATGTTGACATAAATATTTCAAATTTGATAAAAAATTAAAAGCATTGATAGGCATGGGGTGGTATGTCGAAAGTGTTCGCAATATTTTCTTACATTTTAATAGTTGAGAGAAAAATAGCCAGTTTGCCAAATCCCGAACCTTTTGATTATTTCAAAAAATGCCCTTAAAAATAAATTTGAAACCCGAATCATGTTTAAAATTATAACTTTCATACTTTTGACATTTTAAAGTCAGCACTTTGAAGTTTGAACCCATAAATTTGACAATAAATCTATTTTGCATTCTCAAACTTTTAAAAATACTCAAAATTTTCATTTTTGATCCGTAACAAATTTTGACCTAAATACAGTTAGCTTATACCAAACAATCTATTTACCAACTTTTGACCCATAAAATCAAATTTAAGTTCCACAAAAAAGCAGAAACAATTTTCATTTGAGAAACATGATTTGTTGTTGATTTTTGAAATTCACCAAGTATTTTGAAATATATAGTAAAATAATATGTTAATATTTATAATAAAAATATATATATTATATAAATATAGTGTAAAAGGAAAGTGAATAATTATTAATTTATTACATATATTAGGGTATATTAGTTTTGGAGGGAAAAAATTGTAAGAATTAACCAAAATATGACAAGTGTCAACATTTATTTTACTTTATTAGAATAGGTAGATTTTTAGTTGTGTTATACTGATATTTTTATGATATTTATTATTTTATATAGTAAACGGTTTTTAAATGAACAATTAGGTAATTAATTATTGGCAATAGGTGGTGACAACCAGGCAGGTGGTATTTGAATATGTATTTGGTATGATTGATTCTATTAAAATCAAGGGGAGTCAAAATTACTCAAAGTCAAACCTTCACCTTTGAGTGAGATTGACAACCTGGGCCGATTTGATCATTATCAAAGCTATCTTAAACGAAAGGCTGTATGTATTTTAGATATCAACTGATAAATGATATAATTAAATAATGTCAACTTTTGATACGGATTTATATCGTATTTTTCTTAGAAACGGAAAGGCATGCGAGGGATATATTAATGTCTCTTAACTTTTCTTAACTTTACATAGACATTACATTACTCATTTTACCCATTTTTATTCCATTTCGTATAAAGGAAATGGTTTAACCTCACTTAATCCCTTCAGTTTAATTTAAAAACAATTTTTAAGTTATTGCGTGTGAGTGTGGATGATTTTAAAACATGTTAACACTTTAACCTAGTTTGCCTTTAAGGCCCGTTAACCCACTAAGAAAGTGTCGTTTCACTCGTTAACTTTTACCAAATCGCTTTTCGCGCCTTAGATATAATGTATACCCCATGACCTAATTATACAATACAATTTAATTGGTTTGTTGACTATTATTATAGAGTTGTATCTTTAAACTTATGGGTGGTTAATTAAAGGTCTTTAAAAGAAAGTAATTAAACGGTTTATAAATTTCTTTTACGTTTATTAGAGATGTCTACACTTAACACAAATTATTGTAAGAATAAAATGATTGTTTTATTTTTTTTGGATTTATAAAATCCAAATTACCAAACAAAAATTCTATAAATATAATGGCTATTGTTTCTCAATCGTGCCTTCTAAAATTCTGAAAAAATAATATGAATAATTTAGTTTGGTTGTTTGTTTATAGAAGCGTACTAGCTTTTGAATCCGTGTATTACACGAGATTTGTTAAATAATAAAAAGGTAAAAAAAGAAATAAAATATATTATACAAACAATAAGAAGTCTGGAATCTCAAATTTATAAATTTGAAAAAATCTCTTTATATACAGTATTTGTTCACAAGTATTCAAATCGTCATCCAATATAAACAAATTTAGACCACGTATGCTAATTACACTGAATAATGCAACATATAATGTTCATGAGAAAAAACTGGACATCGAATGAACAAAACAACATTAAAAAGAGATTGTTCTTTACTATTTCCTACCTGTTTTTCATATTTCTACTTGTTATATCTTCAATCAATATTTTACTTTTAATTTCATGACTATTTTATAACTCAATTGACAAAATGGTTTTGACTCATAAGTCCATTACTCATTGATAGCTAGTATGAATGAGATGAAATATTATAATATTAGAATGAAAATTGACTATTTTATAACTCAATTATCAAAATGATTTCAACCCATGACCCATTGATAGCATGGATTAAGAATAACAGATATTAGAAATTATGATTTAATGTGGTTATGACATATCCTCATTATTATTTTCGTTTATTAGTAGAGTAAGATAAAAATATTATGTGTATTATGCAGTATACAATATGAATGTTGTTTCTCACTTCTGTAAACGTGTAGTATACCATACACATTTAAACATATATTAAAAACTTAGTTTAAAAATGTGAATTATTGATTAAAAACAACGCTTTAGATTTATTATGCATTTTCATGCAATGATTTAGTATTCTATAATGTTTCTCACCGACAAGTGTGCCCTATGTTAATTAAAAACCTTTTCTAAAACCGAAGTAATTGAAACTAAATGACGTGTTTACTTTTATTATTGAGTTATAACCATTTGAAGTTATGTTGGTATTGAAGTTTATTACTTAAAAGTAATTATAAATTTATAATTAAGTATATGATAGGGAAATTCTCAAAACAAATCTTTTAATTAAAAAGAGAAATTACAAAATGGCCATACAATATTCAAGATTCTTAAAATGTCCCAACAAATTTGGATTGGGGCTACACTCAGAGGTGCACAAATCGGTTTAAAACTCAAAACATGTTTGATTTAAAACTGGTTCGGTTTGGTCAACAAAAGTCAAAGCCGGTTTATGATCGGTTTCGGTTGAAACCGATTTCTTACCATGGTACGATCGGTATCGGTTCGGGTTTTGATTGGTTTCGGTTCGATTAACAGGTTTGGAACCAGTTTTGGTAGAGAAAATTACAAACCAGTTCCGAACCTACGGTTTCAATCGGTTCCAAACCTGTTTCTACATAATCGGTTTCAAACCGGTTAGGATTCGGTTCAGTTTTCGAGTCGGTTCGGTTAACCATTTTATCTGCCCACCTCTAGGCTACACATTGAGAGAAGATTTTGAATTTGACAAGGTGGGTCAAATTTTTGAAAATGTTAAGAGTGCAGACTAAATTTTTGAATAAAGTTGACGAACAAGTCCATTTATTTGAAAATCTTGAGGGACAAGATCATACTTATCTCACTAAATATCTTCTCTAAAGCAGTCCATCCAGACGGTCTTTTTGTGTTTTCTACCGGATCCGTACAAATTTTCAACTTCTTGAACTTTGTTCCTTTTGAATTCCATCTTGGCGGACAAATTTTAAACAAATTTGTTCAAAGGAGACGAGATCTATATTTTTTTTATTTATGCGTGTTAAATCTCGTCCACACCGACATGATTTATATTTAATCATCCACACGAACAAGAATTAAGTGGATCTCGTCCACACCGACACTTAAATATTAAATATTTAATATAAATATTTTTATTAACTACTTTTCTTTATTTGACATGTAAGTTAATTATATTAAATATTTCTAAAAATATTTTACATGTGAAATACTTATATTAAATATTTATAAAGAAGAATCATATAAAAACATGTAAAATAAGGAAAATTAGTTAATAAAAAGTATTTATATTAAATATTTAAGATTTAAGTGTCGGTGTGGACGGTATCCACTTAATTTCTTTTGGTGTAGACGGATTAAATATAAATCATGTCGGTGTGGGCGAATTTAATACTTATAAGAAAAAAACAATCTCGTCTCCTTGAAACAATTTTGTTTAAAATGCGTCTGCTAATACGGAATTTAAAAGGAACAAAGTTCAAAGAAGTTGAAAATTATATGGATCCGGTAAGAAACAAAAAAAAAAAAGACCATCTATGTGGACTGCTTTAGATAAGATATCTAGTGAAATAAATGTGGTATTGTCCCTCAAGATTTTCAGACAAACGGCCCTGTCCGTCAGCTTTATTCAAAAAATTGGCCTGCTCTCTCAGCATTTTAAAAAATTTGGCCGGTCTTATCAAATTCAATATCTTCTCTTAATGTGTCGTACAAGTCCAAACTTTTTGAAACATTTTGGGAATCTTGAATATTACAAAGTCATTTTATAATTTCTCTCTCTTTAAAAAGGTTTACTCTGGGAATTTTTCATATATAATGTTATATGATTTTCTACTAAATAAGCACTACCCCCATGTTCAAATGATCGTTGAGTGTGTGGAGTTGTCTTTTACTATTTGGTTTTCCTGAATTAAGAGACTTTATTTGTTGGTCATTAAAAAGCAAATGTTTAAATAAAAAAAATGTTATTAGGCTACTGGCTCTGTATTTTTTCGCTTTATAATTCCATTATATTGTATGTTTTGTCCAGCTTTTGTAAGATACTTATTCCCATGCAATATATTATTCAACAACTTGACGTATCATTGCAAAAGTCATTAGAGCGAATACATGTTTTTCTTTTTCTAGTAGAAAAACACATATAAGTAGGAAAAGTGTTAACCGTAGCTTTTGGTTGGGAAATATGTTACTAATACTTTTTAACAATTTAAAAAAAAAGCTGCATACCCTCTCCGTCAAAAACCACTTTTCAACAAGGTCATGAGTCATGACACAAAACGTTTCTCACACAATCAAAAAAGCAATCTAGGTTAAAGTTTGTTATGCTTTATCAGAAATCACAACCTTTTAAAAAAATAAAATATGATGATTTACTTTATTGTAAAATAAAGCAAATGAAATGGTTAATGCCATTATTAAAATAAGCTAAAGTGTTTTCTTATTTGCCACAAAAGGTTAATCAGTCCAATTTATATATTAAGCACCTTAAACATGCCAAAACAAATGAAATTCAAATCTTTTAACTCAATTTTGTTGTATTAAAAATTCTATATTTGTTTAGAACTCAGCTAGTTATGATGAGAATTATCAAAGAGATAACTATAGTTTTATTCTTGTGGTTTTGTTCAAATTTGTTATTTCAGTCAAAAAGTTTAAAATTTGCTATTTTGGATTGAAATAGTAGATATTAACAAACCATAGGGATGCAAATTGCAACGAAGATAAACTAAAAGTAACAAATTTTAAACTTTTGGACTAAAATAACATATTTGAATAAATTACAAAGACAAAGATAGTTTCTTGCTATGTTTTTTTAATAGGATTGTATAATTTTTGTGTGTGCCAAAATTGAATGCTATTTTATAAAACTCTGTCTAATTTAAAAATAACACATTACCCTAAATGTTTTTTTAGTAATAAGTTTTTATATAAAAGTTTTAGCAACTTTAAAATTACAAAATTTTATTGAAAGATTTCAATATAGAGAGATTCTTTTCTGTAAAAAAGGAAAATATTAAAAAAAAAATGAAACAAAGTTTATTATTTTACCAACAAAATATCTTTAGACCCCAAAATATTATTGGAGGTACTATCAATTTTATCGGGTGTCACTCGTGTTGGGCCATCATCAGTACCTACCGTTTAATTTTCAACAAGGCCACTTTCGTAAAATTATATTCACCAAGCCGACGGTCATTACTCCTTGTCCGCAAGAACCCTTCTTTAACCCCACCCACCCACCCACGCGCCCTCACGTGTAAGCCACCGCCACCTGTCACCTGACACTTTTAGCCCTACATATACTTCACTTTGACTTCACCTCTCTCTCTCTCTCCTTTATAAACAAACTCACCCATATACATAGCACACATAATAAAAAATCTACACACATACATTCAGTTGAGTTTCAACTGAAGGAGATCAGAGATGGGATCTGAGTTAATATTCCGAGGGCACGAAGCCCAAACGACGTCGGATTCATACTCTCCAAAGCCCAACAAACCCTGGCTCTCCGTCATTCGCCCCATTCGCTACATGCTCCGTGAACAGCGTCTCCTCTTCGTCTTCATCGGCATTCTCATCGGCGCCGCCTTCATCGCCGTCATCCCGTCCTCCACCACCACCAGCCGCCAGATCAACTACCACGACGCATTTCAAACCACCGATCTTATAAACCCTAGGCGGCCGGTTTACCGTCACGGATTCGGATCGTTGAACTCCGGCGGCAAGATTCCGTTAGGGCTCAAACGGAAGGGGTTACGGATTGTTGTTACTGGCGGCGCTGGCTTTGTTGGAAGTCATCTCGTTGACCGGTTGATTGCCAGAGGCGATAGCGTGATTGTCGTTGACAATTTCTTCACTGGGAATAAAGATAACGTCATGCATCATTTTAATAACCCTAGATTTGAACTTATTCGACACGACGTCGTTGAGCCTTTGTTATTAGAAGTAGATCAGATCTATCACCTTGCTTGCCCTGCTTCACCTGTTCATTACAAACACAATCCCGTCAAAACCATCATATCCTTAATTATTATTATTATTATTATTATTATTTATTGCTATTTGTTGTTAATTATTGTGAATTCTTAACGGTGATCTGTATCATACAAGACAAATGTGGTGGGGACATTGAACATGTTAGGGTTAGCAAAGCGAGTCGGTGCGCGATTCTTGCTAACGAGCACCAGCGAGGTGTACGGTGATCCGCTGCAGCATCCGCAGGTGGAAACTTATTGGGGGAATGTTAATCCGATTGGTGAGTTTGTGTTTAATTAGAATTTAGATCTGGTGGTTGTAGATGAAGATCTGACTGTGTTTGTGATTTTGGGCAGGTGTTAGAAGTTGTTATGATGAGGGGAAGCGGACGGCCGAGACGTTAGCCATGGATTACCATCGTGGTGCTGGTGTCGAGGTTGGTTAACTTGGTTTTCTGTGAATTAACAAAATTATTTGATTTTTTGGGAAATTGAGTGATTGGTTTGTTTGAATAATGTAGGTGAGGATTGCGAGGATCTTCAACACGTATGGTCCTAGAATGTGCATTGATGATGGACGGGTGGTTAGCAACTTTGTTGCTCAGGTATTTGGTTGTTAATTATCGAATTTCAGTATTTAAGAATCGGTTTGCTTAACAAATAATAAATTCGGTTATTAACAACAATGTAGGCCCTGAGAAAGGAGCCTTTGACTGTTTATGGTGATGGCAAACAAACAAGAAGCTTCCAGTTTGTTTCAGATTTGGTTAGTATGTCTTTCTATGTTCTTTAAGGTTTAAACGAATTAGCCGCCTGCATTTTAAGGTTTTTAATTGTTTTTTAATTTTCTAATTTTGTATGCTTGTTTGATTCCTCTTGTTTGGAATTTTATGAATCATGAGATGATGTCATGATGCTAATTGGCTAATGGCTATCCTAAATTTGGTAAATGTTATTTTTGGGTGTTTAAGCATTCTACCTAAAGAATGTGAATGTGAATGTATTCAGTACTGATCATCTTTATTGTTTGGGTAACATGAATAAACAGGGTTTTTACTTATTTTGTATGGCAAAACAAACGTATTGTGTTACAAAATTAGGAATTAGGATGCTACATGATTAGTTTGGGATAGTTCTTTTGGGTGGGTCACTTTGGTTAAAGTAGTTTAACACGACACTGGCATATATTCCTTCCAACTAGTGCTTACCTTTATAGATTTCTAAATTCTTGAAACTCTTAATATGGATTACTTATATCTCAATTATCATTTTTGCAATCATATTTATTTGTTTACATTATAAAAACTAAGAAACAAACGCTTTCTTTAGTTAACAAGTCAAATCCAATCGGCTATTATTATCCAAATATAGAGATGCATATTGGCTTTTAACTAACTCTGCTTTAAATATGAAGGTGGAGGGTTTGATGCGATTGATGGAAGGCGAACATGTTGGACCTTTCAATCTTGGAAACCCGGGTGAATTCACCATGCTTGAACTTGCTCAGGTATAGGCCACCTATCCACTTTTCCAAATGATTAGGGCCCGAGCTCGGCTCATTTAACTTTGAGAGCTCGAGCTTGACTAGTTTCAAGCTCTATTTCTATTGCTCAAACTTGGCTTGTGACTAGATTTTCAAGTTTGAGCCAGGATTGTTTATCATTTATTAACTATTTTATTTACATTTATAGTTATTTTAATATATTTTTAGTGATGATTTTTATATATAACATATATTGTATATCGTATTTAACTCTTTTGAGCTCGAGCTCAGCTCGTGGTAGTTTTTTAAGCTTGAGCTCGACTCGTTAATTAATTATGAATTATTTTATATACAATTATAGTTACTTCATATATATTTTAATCATAAGTTTTATTTATAACATATTATACATTTTAGTTACAAGAGCTTGAGCTCGGCTCGTTATGACATATTATAAATTATTTACTCATTTTTATCAAAATTTATAATTATATGTATAATAATTATTATAAAAATATATATTTAATAAATTATATAAATAATAGACTCAAGGCTAGCTGGAGCTTGCTAAGTGAAGCCCGGGCTCATGCTCATTTATCCAACGAGCTTATTTTTAGACCCGAGCATGGTTAAGCTTGGCTCAATTCGAGTTTTAAGCATGCCAATCTAGACTAGCTCACAAACAGCTTGGCTTGTTTACACCCTCTAAAGATGATGTGGTGATCATCTAATTGACCCAAATGCAAGAGACAGTTGACCAGAATGCTGTTTTGTTTACAGGTGGTCCAGGAGACAATCGACCCGAATGCAAGGATAGAGTTCAGGCCAAACACAGAAGATGATCCGCACAAAAGGAAGCCCGATATCACCAAGGCCAAAGATCTTTTGGGCTGGGAACCCAAGGTGCCTCTACGCAAAGGTCTGCCTATGATGGTGTCTGACTTTAGGCAGAGGATCTTTGGGGATCATAAGGACAGCGGTGCCACCTCAGCTTAAACCGCATCACTTTTTATACCAGCAAGGCGTATACGGAGGTTCCCAGAACAACTAGTGTAGCAGAGTTTATGCCCGCCCTCTCTACCGTTGTTCGGGTTTGAGTTGGCTATATTAGTTTTTCGGGCTTGTATTTTGGTTTTATTATTATTATTATTATTGTTATTGTTGTTATTATGTTAAACGTGATTTGGGAACTTAATTGGGAACTTAATTGGCATTTTACAGAGATAAGTTTTACGTTGTAGCTTACCATTTACCCTTTGTTATTAATGTTAATCCAATCGGTATTAGTTGCTTCCTCCAACCATTAAATTACATGTGGTTTAATCTTTGAGAAATTATGGATTTGGTATCGAACTTAAGAAATTGCGCATTTGATCGAACTTGTGAAATGTGTTTATAACAAACGTTTAAAATGTGTACTCGTCTATTTGAAATGACGTCTCTGTATCAGAGAAATCAATTGAAACAACACAATTGAGTTCAGTCCCCTTTGATCACGGAATTTGCCGTTTGGTCACAAGACAAGTCAATTTAAGCTCATGTGACGTCCTTACTCAACCACCATCACTAGAAACGAAATCACTCTATGCGGAGTTGTCTCATCCATATCAATGGTTTGTGGCAACAAAGTTCACAAAAGTGTACATTTAAATGCCCAATAAGTTATAGATGCTTAGTAACATGCGGATGTACAATGAAAAAGAAAACATGGTTTGTTTAATGTGTTACATGCATGATCAGCAGGTCCGATAACAATTGTGTTTAATTACCAAACGATAAGAGAAACTGAAGAGTTTGAGGAACTCCAAATAAAAGAGATGGATGCAAATCCCATACATCAAAGAAAAGAGACGGGAAAGTTTTAGAAGTGTTCATGGTAAGTTACAACCGAGAAAATCTCTAGATCAAGGGAATTGATGAAACAATGGAAGTTTTTTAGTTTGATCCAGGGACGGACACCCCCCACCCCACCCCACCCCACCCCGCGTTTGTTGGGGTGAGGGGAGGGGAGGTCGCACCCACCTTAAAAGAAAAAAAATTCTAGTGTTATACGTATGCAAAAATCTCGATCACTCCCCTTAAAAATTAGTGTTGCCTCCCCCCCCCCCCCCACACACACACAAAGAAAATCATCCCTCCATGAAGAAAATTCCAAGTCCACCACTGCTACAATCTTGGGCCAAGTCAAAACGATTGGTACGGGCGCCTTGAATGGCTCCTGCCAGTGCATTGAGGAAGTTGAAGGTTTAGACAATTTTAGGATCTTTACTATGAATTATACCTTGTTATTGTAATAAGACAAGTACGTACACTGATTTGAGTAGAAGGGATGCCAGGAAATGAAACTTAGATATAAATAATATTTCTACATTATTACTTTTCAAAATTTAATTCAATGAATTGTCATTCATTTAGCAGACAAACAAAAAAATTTAACGAGAAATGAAGAGAGGACACCCTATGTTTCTGTACTTGTCTATCAACTGTACAATTTATTTGATGCACGATAAGTTCACTCAAAGTATATGTGTGAAAGATTAATTTGATATTCGGTAGCTTCCGTTATATTCACCGTCGTTGATTTAACTCTTCGAGTGGTAGCACATCAGAGTGTTGTCTCTTGTGCGGTTTTGTCAAAGATGATAAAAAAAAAATAAAAAAATAAAAAAAAAACAAAAAAAAAACAGGTAAACCTTTTATATTACGGGCGTAGACATTTCAACTAATACCTTTAAACATGTGTGTTAGTGTGCTACAACACTATTGCACCTTAAGCATGTGACAAGGTCTATCTCTTTGGCATTGGTTGATTTGAAACATCATACACGTTTGTGAAATCTCTTTGTTTTTATTTTGATCTTCAACTAGATTCATGGCCTCCATTTTCTTTATAAGGAAAATATAAAAGTCTTCTTATTCTATACTCTCCCGCAAGTTGGAGCATGGAGGTCACAAGCCCAACTTGTCAAGTAGAAACTGCAACTGTCTAGCACCAAGAATCTTTCATTCATGGTTAGTGATTGGCACGGGTGCTAGGTATGTGAAGGGTTTTGCCTTTACACTGTACCCGCATCCGTCTTACGGTTACTTGTTTGCCAAGGGGTAAGGGGTATTTTCCCGCTTACTTTTTAATATTTTCAAATTTTTTGAATTTTGAAATTCGAAGAGTTGGTGAAAAGATAAGAACAGTCCAAACCTCTGAAACGTCGTGCGACGGTTTCTTCTGACTGTGTCAGGACGTGCAGGAAGTTATGGTGACGTGACAGAACATGGTCATTCCAGACGCTTTTCCTGGCGCGTGGGCACGATTTTTCGGGCGCGTGGCCGCGAAATTACTGGCACACGTCCTGTCAACAGCTGTTGCCAGCCTGCTTTTTGCCACGTGTCATAGTTTCATTGCACCTTCGATTTCTCTCTCCTCCGCATTAAATTCACCGCATTAATTGCGATTAGTATATAAAGGGGGAGAGGCCTCTTTGTAATCCACACTTTCACCTCTCTTCTTCTTCTTCTTAGTGATTTCCGGCAAATACTCCCCTTTTTTAGGCAAGCATTTTCCCGAAATCACTCTTCTTTCTGCAAAAATGTCTTCTCATGATGCTGAAGCTGTAGCCGACGATAGGAGTACTGCTGGCGAGTGCCAGTGTGCTCTACCTGTCGATCAGTACCAGTACATCGTCAGGAAGTTCATGCTCAAGTCTCTCGAGCCTGAGTTTCCTGAATCCCACCAGACTGTGTACGATGCCCCCAGTGGCAAGATCGGGGTATATGCTGCATTCTTTGTTTATGGGAACCTTAGGTTCCCATTGACAAAGTTTGTGTACCGTGTCCTGGAGAGGCACGGGGTGCACCTGACCGAGGTGCATCCGATGGCGATTGCCAAGGTCCGGCACTTCGAGTGGGTGTGTCGGATTCTGGGTATTGAGCCCTACGTGGACCGCCTGATGACCTTTTATACTTGGAGGTGCGTCCAGGGGTGGTACACCCTGACAACCCGTATTAAGGGTTTGAAGATCTGCGTGACCGAGCGCAGTCTCCGATCGTGGAAGCGGGAGTTCTTCTACATCTCTGCCCGCGCCATCCCCATTGCTATGAAGTTCAAGAAGGGTCAAGCGCTTCCGAGCCTTCACGCTTCCAGCTACCAGGAGGCGGAATGGTTCGCGAAGATATCCCGGGTCCAATCTCCGGTTTACCGGTTTGCGGAGTCCGGGATGGTGCTGCTGGGGATGAGCCGGGTATGGAAGGATGCGTCCCGGTTTCCCATCCTTCTTGAATACGGTTTGAACTCTATTCCTTATGGTATGTCTTGTCTTTCTTGCTGATATTAGTTAATTTTCTAACTGTTTCTTTTTCTTTCAGAGGGGAATAATTTGGAGTCGCTCCTGTTCCCGCGGGAAGCTGACAGTCCCGTGCGGGTGGGCACTCGTGCTCTGGACGACAATGAGTTGCCCATCCTGGAGCAAACGGCGGATAGGTTTGTGGAGGTCTATCCGCCGGGCCAAGAGATCCTGAGCCACCGGTGGCCAGGTAAGGAGATATTCTATCCTGAACCCCTCAATGCTGTACCCGTTGCAGGAAATCCTTACATCCTGTCTTCTTCTGAGGAATCCGCAGATGGTCCTCCCCATGTGCGGAAGAAGAAGGCTGCTGCCGGCGTGAAGGGGAAGGAGAAGGCCTCCACAGCTGATCCAGTGGTTCTCTCTGACTCGGAGTCAGATAGTGAAGAGGTGGCGGGGAAGCCCGGTGGTGAGGAGACCACTGCTCCGGAGGCTACGACCGTTACCTCCGGAGAACCAACGAAGACGACGGTGACCGGTACCAAGAGGCCGGCTCCATCGGGTTCCTCCCCGCCCGTCCGTACGTTCAGGGTCAAGAAAACCCGTAAGTACAATCATAATGTCTGCAGATTTATCATTATAAATTTATCTAACACTTTCTTCTTTGTGCAGGCGTGGGTGTTGACGCATTTCGGGGTGAAGCGCAGGGGAGTATCCCCCCGCCAATGACGGTAGGCTCGGTCAGCCTTCCTGAGGCGTCGACCCAGGCGCCTGCGCCTGCATCCGCTGGTCCAGTTGCTCATTCCTTTGAGCCAATTGTTCCGGCAGAGATGACGTCACCGCCGGCTGTGAGTGCGATTTTTACAGCATCCTTCACAGAGCCGGCGGTTACTGCTGCTGCTTACAAGGCGGCGACCACGGCGGCGACCACAACGGCGACCACGGCGGCTGCCGCCATGCCCGCGCCACCGGCACCGATGGCCGGACCATCAGGTACGCGCAGGGCTTCCCGCCGATTTTTGCCACCTTCCCGTCTGCCTGACCTGTTGGATGGATTTCCTTTAGGTTCAGGTGATGGGTTTGGCGGCTATCGGCCTGTCATTGACCCTACAGGTGCGTAGGGTTCCTTTCTTTTTCCCTTATGTTTTTTATCATCTTTTCCTTACTGCTTTTGTTTCTTTTGCAGTGCCGGATTCCAATGAAGTGTATGTTCCTCGATGGAACATACGCCGAGGAACAACCCTTCGCACACCTGTGGAGTGCGTGGACTGGGCTCGCCACGCTGCTCCTCCGGGTGCGTTGGGGGAAGCCATGGTTAGCTACCAGGAGGGTAGGCTAACTAATGAGCTTCGGGTTCTCCAGGCCCGGATGCAGCCGCGCGTCGAGCTGCTTTGTCGTGAAAACGACAAGTTGAAAGCAGCTCGCGCCAAGGACATATCTGAGGCGCGTGCTCTTCGGGAGGAGAACCAACAGCTGGCGGCAGCTGCCGCCGACAAGGAGAAGGCCTTCAAGGCCCTCGAGGTTGAAGTTCAGGCGCGACTCGAGGCCCGCTCCAAGGCTGCCCAAGCTGTGAATGAACAGCTTCGGCTGGCCAGGGAGACTGCGCGAAACGCAACCGAGAGGGCTGCCAAGGCTGAAGCCGTTGCTGAGCCTTTGCGTGTGGAGAATGAGGAGCTCAAGGCCAAATTAGAGGCTCTCCAACGCGCTCATGATGCCTTGGCAATGGAAGATGCCAAGAAACTCCAGGAAATCCTGGACCAGAGGGGGGTGCTTGACCACACCGAGCGGAAACTTAAGGGCGTCGAAGAGGCTGCCGCAAAGGAAGTTTTACTTGCCAACCTTAACAAGAGCGAAGCCGAACGCGCCCATAACGAAGCTCAAGCTGCCCTCCAATGGCTTCTTCGAGAAGCGTTGCCTCAGGTATGTTTAGTTTTATCTTCACGCTTTTCTTTTGTAAGGAAAAGTTCTAATACTTGTGTTTTCTTTGTAGGTTGTGCGTCGGGTCTTTTCAGAGACCTCTTACGATGATGCTATGACCGCAGCCCTCAACGCTTCTCATGAGGATGGGGAAAAGGCCGGCTTCTTGCTTGGTCTAGGGTTTGTTGAGAAAGGCGTCCCGCCTTCCAACTTCCCTTTGTTCAATGTGGATACCGAAGCCATTTATGACCAAGCATTGAACCAATACGCCGCCTTCCCGCATCCAGTGGTGGAGAAGGTGGACGAAGTAGCTGCTGCTGATGATGGGTTAGCTGTCCTCAAAGCGTTCCTCGAACCACCCCGTTCTTCTGACGGAGCGGGTCCAAGTGGAAGCGGCCCTGAAGCTTGATCCTGAAGATCCCTTCCCATTGCTAAGATAGACTTGTATAGTTTTTTTTTTCTTTTAGGCGGGTAGTTACCCGGCCATTCTTGTAATATATTCTTGAAATATTAATCTTTTTGCGTATAAGATTGTTATTTCCTTCTTTGGGTTCCTTGCTTTATAAACTTATGACTTGCATACTTAGTTTAAATTAGCAATTTTCCAAGTGTTTAGAATAAGAACCTTTGAACGTGGTTGATAGTGGGTTAAAGTTTCGCTTCCTCCTTCGTGATTGTGCGGGTAGAACCGTCACTTGCACTTGGTAGGATGGCTAAACTTTTACTTATATCTGACCTGCGTGTAGGTTTTCCTTTTCGAAATTTCTAAGGCATTAAGATAAGTTGACCTTTGAACGTGGTTGATAACAGGAAGTCTTGCTTCCTCTTTCGTGATTGTGCGGGTAGAACCGTCACTTGCACTTAGTAGGATGGCAAAACTTTACCCTTATCTGACCTGCGTGTAGGTTTTTCTTACCTTTTGAGGATAAGTTAACCTTTGAACGTGGTTGATAATAGGTGTGAAGTTTTGCTTCCTCTTTCGTGATTGTGCGGGTAGAACCGTCACTTGCACTTAGTAGGATGGCAAAACTTTACCCTTATCTGACCTGCGTGTAGGTTTTTCTTATCATTTTTAAGAATTTTGTTTTGAACCGTTCGACGCGCGGTTGTCGATAGGTTAGTGTTCATTTTCCTTTCATGATTCATGCGGATAGACCGGCACTTTCATTTAATGGGATAATTGAACTCTTCTCCTTCAACTGACTCTGCGTGAAGGTTTGCCACGTTATTGGGTTCGTGCGGGTAAGACCGCCTTCCCACGCAACGACTTCACGTAATGTGAATGCCGTCACCAGTGTTGGATAGTTTAACCGTTCGATGCGCGGTTGTTGATAGGTTATTATTCAGTTTCCTTAATGATTCATGCGGATAGACCGGCACTTTCATTTTTGGGTGCTGAACTTTTTCCCCTTCAACTGACCTGCGTGAAGGTTTGTCACGTTGCTGGGTTCGTGCGGGTAAGACCGCCTTCCCATGCAATGACGACGTAATTATGCGGTGAAAACCGGCATATTAGTTCAGAAAAGTATAAATGTAAAATCATCAGCTTCGGTGTTCTTAAAGAGAATCATTTCCATTAGAAGTGGCTCTTGGCCTTTTCTTTACAAATTGGAATTGATTTACATGCAGACTGTGTAAATGAGCTCCCTTCCATGTTGGGATGGGAGTGCCATCGAGCCGATACGCACCTGGTTCGGGATCTCGTTCTTTACGCAGCATGTAGTCTCGATTTTGAAGCTGGAATTGATTCGTGTTTTCCCCAGCTGGGGTTCTATACGCACTCGCCTGCTCAGCCTTTATTACGCCACGAGGTGCGCGAGCGTCCCATCTCTGACAAATGCTTCGACCATATCTTTTACATCTATGCATTCTTCAGTGTTGTGGCCCTTTGTCTTGTGAAAGTCACAGTATTTGCTCCGATCAGCATCGTGACGATGTCGGATTATTGGAGGCTTTGGCCATTGGAGCTCTTCAGTGGCGAATATCTCAGTGACGCTTTTGGTGAGTGGCGTCCATCTGGAGTTCCGGTGTGACTGTACATTATCCCTTCCGCCCAACCGATGTTGCAAGCCGGATGAGGTGTCAAAGTTTACCCTTGACTGCCAAATGCCTAGCTTTCGTTTTTTATTTAGTCGGGCGGTGAGGACGTTGTCTTCTCTCGTCCTCTGGGTGTAGAGGTTTGTGCTCTGTGGGAGATCTCTACCCAGTTGCTTCTCTGTTTCCGCATAGCGTTTTGCTGCTGTCATGATGCCATCCCATGTGGATGGCATGCCATCTTTACCCGTTAGGGTGCGGATGAGCTCTGGGTCATGTGCGCCCTGGATGAAGGCAGCGCGAACAAGATCTTCGCTGATATTGCCCAAACTTAGCTTCTTTGAGTTGAAGCGAGTGATGAAGTTTGGCAGAGATTCATCTTCCTCTCGTATGCATTTGAGGATTGTCCATTGCTCCTCGGTATACTTTCGTTGCTGGCTGAAGTGTTGGCTAAACTTCTGTTGGAAGTCTGCCCAGTCATAGATGTGGTTGACCGGTAGACGATCGAACCATGCTCTAGCAGCCCCCACCAGCGTCATTTGGAACATGTAACACCACGTGGGTTCCGTCCAATTACTGACGGTTGCCCCCGCTATGAACCTGTTCAAATGATCGTCTGGATCAGATATACCGTCATATGTGCCTATGTTAGGCATTTGTTTGGCACTCTTTGGGGCGATTGCTTCAGCAATGTCCCTTGCAAATTTGGACGTTCCTGCATTTGCAACGTTTGGTCTGAACGTTTTAGAGAAGTCTCGTGGACTTCCACCTGTGCTTTTTGGTTTGAAGGCTTGTCCAAAATGCCTTTTCGGTTGGGATTCCGTTTCCTTACGCTTCCCTTTTGCCCTATGGCGAGGGTTCGCGTCGGAGTCGGATTCCTCCGAGTCATCCTCCCAGTATTCGAATTCGTCGGCCTGTTGCACGGAACGCAAGCGTTCGTCCAACTCAGCCTGGAATTCCTTTTGTCGTGCCTCCGCCCATGCCTTAACTTCATCGAGAGTCTGGCGGGGGAGTCTTCGTTTCTCAAACTGGGTATCGGTGGATCCCAGTAGGTGATCATTTACTGCACTTGCCCCAGCTTTGGTAAGTGGGGTAGTGTTCGTAAAATTTACTTCACTTGCCCCGGCTCCGGTAGTCGGGGTAGTGTTCGTAAAAGCTGTGTTGCCGGTGTTCATCCCAGTAGCTGGGGTTGTGGTTACCGGAATTTCTCTAACCATCTTTGTAGAAGTTTGAAAAAACTGGAGAAAAATAAAGTTCTAGCTTTATGCACGGATGGCGCCAATGAAGAAACACTAACCGGACCCCGGGCAGATTACTGGTAACCTGGGGGTTGGATAGCTGTTTCCCACGAGGGGTTAGACCCTTAGAAGATGGTTCTTTTGATAACCTGCAAAACAGACACCGTGAGCTCGTCACTGAGAAGGGGGGGGGGGGGTTCCTCCTTGTGACCACCCTCCGGCGTGAGAATCAGACTAGATTGCTCTTTAAATATAAAAGTATATTAAGAGATTGCTAGAGCAGATATCAGGTATATTATGATGATAATGTGACAATGTAATGTGTTTATATGATCATACCATTTGGGGTATTTATAGCCGAAGGTAGGTTTCCAAGGAGGTATGGCCGGCTGCTACAGTGTTCCTGTTCATCAACAGTAGCCTACGCACGTGCCCTGCTGGTAGTTGGTGGGTAGGCAGCGGCTAATAGTGACCAGGCCTGCTGCGTACTATTCCCTTTCCACCAACTGCCGGCTATGCACGTGGTATGACAGTAGTTGGTGAGTAGGCAGCGGCTAATAGTGATACAGTACAGGAGCATGCTGCTCGCCATACTGTATCAGTGAGCTGTCGTATCTCTGATCAGATCTTTCGCCCATACCTCGTCAGGTACAGTAAAAGGTCCTTCAGTATACAGACTGGCTTATTTGGGCGGGAGTATTCCCCCTCCCGCCTCTGTGCGGGATTGCTCCCGGCTTTGCTCATTCCTTCAGGTGACACTGTGATCGAGAGCTAAGTACCTAGTGCGTGTAGCCATGCTGCGCGGGTGGCCTTCCCTCATGGCTTGTATCCGAGGCTGCGGGAACAGGCGGAGTCCTTCACCATGGGAGGCATTTCCTGCGGGAACAGCTTGCGTACTGCGCGTAAGGACGTCACGTCTCTGAGCATGGTTGGTCCTGCGGATCCAGTTGGTCTTTGCGCAGACGTCCCTGTTTAAGGTGAGTCTTGCGGGACCAACTGGGCTCTGCTGGGACCTACCTCTTCATTGGCTCTTTCTTTTCTTCTTACACCAAAAATACACTAAGCATAATATGGTGAAGAGTGCGGACGTAATCAAAATGACTATCACCAACAAAGTAAACTTTTTTTTCTTTCTCTTTGTTTCCTTGCATGCGGGTAACCCGAGTTCAACCATACCACCACAAAGCCTACTATTCCCTGAAACCGAAAATGCGCTAGCATTGGCAAACACTCCTAAAACTGGTACTTCACCAACAAAATCATTAAAGGATAGGTTCAAATATTCTAATGAAAAATGTTCCAAGAATTGTGGTATTTGACCCGATAAGTTATTATGGGAAAGATCGAGCTTGGACAGTCCTCTCAAGGAACTTAGTGATGGTGGTATTATGCCATGAAATAAGTTGTCATTTAGGTATAAAGACTCAAGGAACTTAGTGATGGTGGTATTATGCCATGAAATAAGTTTGTCATTTAGGTATAAATACGAAAGGCTAGTGCAACCGCCAAGGCTAGTAGGAATGCTACCGGATAGATTATTATATGACAAATCTAAATTACCCAACATCTTGAGTTCTCCAACTTCTATTGGAAGTGAACCAGAAAACATGTTTTGGAATAGATCTAATGTTATTGACAGCGATGGAAGTTTAAAAAGCTGTTTAGGTATTTGTCCAACAAGTTTATTGACACTAAGGTACAATTCTGATAGGTGATGACAATTCCCCAGACTTAATGGTAGATGCCCTTCCAATTTGTTGTAACTTAACTCAAGAACAATCAACAATGATAAGTTCCCGATGGTGTCTGGGATGCGCCCAGTAAATTGGTTTTCATATAGAGCCGCAACTTGTAGGTTATGAAGCATACCAATGGTGGAGGGGATATTTCCATTGAACTGGTTCTCTCCTAGATATAAATAGGTCAACCCAACTAGATTACCTATACTTGAGGGGAGGTCTCCATGTAACTGACTTTCGAATAAGTCTAAATAGTGGAGCTGATCAGAAAGATTACTGATTGAGTTTGGGAGCATTCCTTGAAAGTTGCACTGATTAAGATCCAACCTCCATAACTGACTGCAGTTACTCAGAGAATCAATGAACTCCACTTCATCAGCTTCTCCATGTTTAGAGAAGTTGTTATCGTAGAGGCTTAATTCATAAAGATCTCTTAGTTCTGAAAAGTTGATTGTTAACTTCCCACTAAATTTGTTTTCACCTAATTCAAGAAGCTGCAATTTCGAGCAGTTAGATATAGAGGGTGGAATAAGTCCAGTCAGATTGTTATTCCTCAACTGAAGCTTGGTAAGACATTGCACCTATGGCTTGAGGAAGACTACCAGTGAGTTGGTTCCCACCTGTGCCAAAATCCGCTAGGAGCGAGAGGTTATAAATGGAATGAGGGATGGATCCATGTAAGTTATAGGTTCCCAAGTGAAATCCTCTCAAGTCTTTCCAATTGCCTAAGGCATGTGGAATAGTCCCACCTAACGGATTTTCAATGATAGAGAATTTTTCCATTGATGTAATATTACCAAGGAAAGGTGGGATTCCACCTCTTAAATTATTTTTATACAGTAAAAGTACAGTTAGCTTAGAAAGGAAAGCGATTTCTTTTGGTATGCTTCCAATTAGCATGTTGTCACCAAGACAAAGCGTTTCAAGATTAGAACAACCAGACAAGTTAGTTGAAACGAGTCCACTGAAATTGTTATACCCAAGATTGAGGAGGCGTAACCTGAACAAACGTCCAAGTTCATGAGGGATGCTTCCTTCAAAGCTGTTATTATAGAGCTGAAACTCACGAAGGAAGCTGAGGTTCCCTACATGAGGAGACAATGTGCCTTTCAGCCCTTGTGCTTCCAGTTGTAGAACGGTTACTCTTCTATGTCGCTTCCCACATGTAACACCACTCCAATCACAAAAATGAAAGGAAGAATTCCACGAGGTTAGATGTGACATCTCTCGATTTCGGGTCAAATTGTATTTATTTTGCATTTGTTTTTATGTTGTAAACCGACCCGATTTATATCCTGAACATTTCAAATATATAAAATATTGGATTTTATGTTACTAAAACATTCCCGCTTGTCTAATTTGAAAAACCCCTTTTACGAATTCGAAAGCGGATTTAAAACGCTCAAAAACGAACTTTCGGACACGAACCGACTCGCAGCGAACCAGCAGCAGACTAGCAGCTTCATCTCCTTTTTTTTTTTTTTTGTGACTTGTCTTGACCCCCCTTTTGCATGCAAACCTTGATATTTAACCCCATGTTTGACCCTTTCAACCCACCCTATATATACACCTCTATCCCCTTCATTAATCCCTGCTCATTCATCTATTTCTCTCCTAATTCTCAAGCATTCAAAGGTGTTCTTCATATTTTTTGGCAGTTCGACTTTTCAAAGTCAAACTGACCATAGTCTTACATTATAATCAACTTGCTAACACTTATTAATACTTGAAGATTGTTATACAACATATATATAATAGCACCCTTTGTACCTTCGACGGGCATTTCTCCGGTCTCGGTCGGTTAAGTGTCCCCATAAGACAAAGCTACATGGAGGACTTGTAGTAGTCCTTGATTATATATTTTCCGCATCTAACCATCTGACTTGTTATACTTGTTTAACTTCTGCTCATCTTAGTTCTATTTTACATTTTGAGTTCCATGGTTATGGGTTTGTAGAGACTAGCCTCGGTTATTCCGTAAATAGCTCCAAACCGGAAGCCGAACTCTTGTTTACTAATTTGTTTAAATAGTTGTATAAACATGTTTTTATGTAAGATTTGAATTTCTAAAATCATTTTAATTAGTTCCATGGTTATGGGTTTGTAGAATCTAACCTCGGTCTTATCCCGAAACAAGATCCGAACCGGAAACCGAACTTTCGTTTAAAGACTTTGTTGTTGACTTTTTGTATGTAAAACTTTGGTATTATTATTTATAAATTATTTTACAAAATCTATGATGTTTGGACATGTGGTAACCATTCTTGGCCTTATTCCAAGATAAAAACTAAACAAACCGAACTAAACCAAGTTTACTCGCTTAAGACACACACATGTGTTTCTAACCATTAAAGCTTATATATTTCTTTAAAAATACTTCATAAACTGATTTTAATTATTTTCACAAAGTACTCGGAATGTTGAATCCAACTTGATCTTATAACAAAGTTTGGACCGATTAAACCGAACACTCGCTTAACGGACGTTGATAGTTCTAAAACAATAGAACTACATACTTGGTTAAGTCTCTTTAAGATTATTGAGTTATCTCATACATTTATTATTTTGGGAAAGTTGGCTTTGGGTTTGGTCAAATCACCAAGACCCGAACCGACCACCCGAACACTCGTTAAAACCCGTTTTAGTATCTATATTATAAAGGGACTTGCTTTCTTACATTTTTACCCACCTTATTACTTAACATAGGTTGAGTAAAATTAAGGGCTAGATACTTTAACCCGGTTTCGAGCAAACTTACATTTTTAAAGGACTATTATTATAATTTCTTAAATATTTACATTTTAAACCTTAAACTTTAAATTGTTTACATTTTTTATTATTTATTTTCATTTAAAGACTTCCAAGACAACTTAATACAAGACTTCTTCTCCTTTAGGCTTCGTTCGTTAAACTCATCGTTCCGGTTAATCTCCAAATCATCAAATCTTTCAAGTTTATTACTTGAACGTGAGTACTTTCATCCCCTGCTTTCACTCTTTTATATTTTGGAGGTGACATTGCAAACTTATTCAAATCCAAATGATTTATACTTGAGTCTTAAACCACAAACTTTATTGTATACTTTACTTAAATAAATGCTCGATTTGGTGTTATATGCTTATATGCTTAAGTGCTAATGTGTTTACCGCTTTTGGATGATTGATTAACAAAATCCGAGTATATCTGGCATCCCCTTATAGAAAGGTGTCGTTAATGTATTCTTATTAACGATTTCATACAAAATCCGAGTATATTTGGCATCCCCTTATAGAAAGGTGTCGTTAATGTATTCTTATTAACGATTTCATTTATCTAAATTGTTGCTATTATTTATTGTTTTGTATACAAGTTGTGGAATTTCATATTATATATCTATTGTTCAAAAACTATGAAATTGCTCACCAACCTTTGTGTTGACAAATTCTATTTATGCAATGTTACAGGTTTGACTTTAGGTTGACTCGAGGACTTGAAGAAAAAACGTTATCAAGACTATTAGGATATTAGCAAAACGTACAATATATAATTTACTATGATTTGAATTCGGTTATTGTATGAACAAGTTATGTGACTCTTTGTGCTTTTATGAATTTAAATGAGTTGATTAAATATTGTCACTTAATAGTGTCGTGTGCGATGAACAATCGGTTGCGCCCCGACATTTCCGTCTTGGTTGGGGTGTGACATTTGAGCTCCATATGGATCACTGGTTATCATGGACTTGAATGGCAACAACGCCAGGTGATCAGTCTCGTTTTTGGCATAGGAAGCCGAGATGGTGGCAGAAGTAAAGAGCATGATAAACCAAGAAAAGAGGAAAATTATATGAAAGGAAGATGGTAAGCAAATTATCGGTTGCCTTGAGTTCATTTTTGAAACTAAACTTAAGATCACCGTTAGTAATTAGTATGGTATACATGTTGCCCTTTTATCCTCAGTTTTATACAATATTGTATGCACGTGGCATGCAAATAGTGAAGCAACAGTTATCCACACTTCCACAGTACTGGTGGCAAATAGTGTAGCAGCCAGTCAACCTGGATTCATTAGACGACTTGCATTTAATTATGTCAATTTTATATTAACGTGTAAATAACTTGGAGTAAAGATAGGTCGTCAGAACAATTCTAGAAGTTTTTTCTAGCCTTTCATTTGAAAGATCAGGATTCGGGAATAGTCCAACAAGTCAAATGCATACATGAAAACAGATAATGGTTAGTATATAAACAATAACTAAAATTATCAAATCTCGTTATATTGATAAATTAACAAATATAACTTTAGGTGAGTTTGACCAGTCAAAGTTTAATTGCAAACCGATAAAAATACAAAATCACTTAAAGCATCACCAATAAGAAACTTTAAAAACATACATTGTCAGCTGCCACATCAAAAAAACACCGTTAGTTTTTGTGACGTGGTGGCTTAGGTGTCTCGTAACCTGCTGACGGGGCTGCTGACAGGGATGCTGACGAGGATATTAATTATATATATATATATATAATCTACAACAATAATACAATAATTAATAATAATAATAATAAATCCACCCATCACTCTCTCTCCGGCCACCACTTCACCATCTCCGACCACCATCATCATCCGCTTTGACAACCGTCATAAGCCCCCGTCCACCCATCACCACCATCTTCGTACACCCTCACCACCTCCTCCTTAACCATCTTCGTACACCCTCACCATCTCACCGGAACCCTATCGCCGAAGCCTTTTACACACCTGTCGTTGTGCCAGCCAACCGTAGCGAACAACCAGTTCTGGTGGGTTCAAATTTCGGCATGCTGGGGGCGAAATAGCTAGTTAATAGCTATTGATTTAAGTAATAATGATATCCATGGTTTTTACCCGAGTTCATGGGCTGGATGCTGGGCCTATCGGCGTTATCGTTTGAGAATAATAAGTTTTCCAGCGGAATTGAACCCAGATCTGGTAATGGTGGTCGGGTCATACGGGTGTAGTGAAGCTATGATGGATGTTGTGTGGTTGTGGTGGTGGTTCTGGTAGATGAGCGGTGGTGTTGAGGTGGTAGTGGTAAGTGGTAACTAATACGGTGGTGGTGGAAGTGTTGGCCAGATTTAATGGTAGACTTCGGATTTAATGGTTGGCCGTATTTATGAGATCTTGAAATCAAGATTTTGAAACTGGTTTGAGGTTTGGTGAAGTTGTGTTGTGTAATGGAGAAGTGTGCTGAGCTGTTAACATACATCAAGCTCTAATTTCTTCAATAGACAACTCAGCAGCTCCATCAGCGTCCCGGTCAGCTGCTTAATGACTAGTCAGCTGCCACGTCACTAAAAACTAACGGATGGTTAACTTCCCGTTAATTTTCCACCCACATGCGTAGTTGGGATTATATTTTGCCATTTCGATAGTTAGTCCTTATATTTGTCAATGGGTCATAGTTAGGATTATATGAGGCCAGTATTCCGTAATAAAACAAAAGTTAACATTAGAGACAATTTATAAAATTTGATTCAAACCACGTTAACCATTCGTGAAATTCTCCATTTATAAACCCACCGACTTCCTTTTGGATTGGATACGAAACCGACTACCGGAGGGTTTTTAAACTCACAAACCCGCTCATCTTCCATTGCAGTCTCGATCGTCTTCACAGGTACGCATTCGCTCGCTCCTTCCTTCTTTGATTTCTGCAGCATTCGTTTCGATTATAAATCCATTCACTACATCTAAATCACACTTCCATATCAACAACACTAAACCCTAGTTTTCTTCGTATTAACAGGTTTTGCTTGCATACTGCTAGATCGTACTACCTCAGCTTCGCTTGCACATTGATCATGAGGTAATTTGTTCATTAACACGCCTTAAGCTAATTCCATGTAATTTGATTACCATTCGATTTATGAATCTAGCTAGCTAATTATTTGTTTCATATTTGCAGCAGCCAACCAATGGAGGAAGACGCGCCGGTAAGCGTTTTTGCTTGATTTGTTGCCGTTTCATGTTTACAACAATAACTCAATTTAAATTGCATATAGATTAGTTTACTCTTGTAATGTGCAACTAAATAAGCTTTTTTTACATACCAGTCTTCACAGCCCTGACAAGAATTGGATGATCAATGCTATGTATGTTTTAGCACGGTTTTATTACGTACGTTTGATTGCTTTTCTTAATCAAATTTGCTCTTGATATATTCCAGACCATAAACGAGGAAGAGGAGTTCAATAGCGGGCCCCTGTCTGTGTTGATGACAAGCGTAAAATATAACTCTCAGGTAAGATATTACATACATGAATTCGATTTTTTGTTACCTACCATCTTGTTGCATTGGTCTGTTATTGATCTTGATCTCTTAATTATGAATATTTGTGTGTGTAGGTACTCATCAACTGCAGGAATAATAAACAGCTATTCGGGCGTGTTAGAGCGTTTGACCGGCACTGCAACATGGTGTTGGAAAACGTCAGGGAAATGTGGACAGAGGTTAGTTTCAACAGCTGTATGTTTATCTGTATAAAAACCTTGTTTGTTTATATGCTATGTGTTTTATCAGGTGCCCAAAACAGGTGAGAAGAAAGCGCTTCCGGTTAACAAAGACAGGTTTATCAGCAAGATGTTTCTTCAAGGGGATTCTGTCATCATTGTACTTATAAACCCTAAGGCTAAGAAAGAAACATCATGGTCATCATCAGAACACCTATGTTATTGACTTATTGCACTTTAAGCCAACTTTGATTATGATGCCTGCGTATCATTGAGTCTGTTTTATGTGGTATTATTACTTGTCTTTAAACTTTTAAAATTGGAATTTGTCAAGCATGGATTGCGATTTTACCAAAGCTGATATATTATGTGTTTACACTGGCTTATTAACATGCTTAAGCTGATCCATACAAGACCAACTTTTGGCAAAGTTGACAAAGTGTAAAGTTCAAACTTGACTTGGTAAAAAAGCCAAAGTTAACCAACAATCAGTTTTTGCAATGGTTTTGAAAATTGAATGAGCCAGACCAGTCAGACTGGTTAAAACTGACTCCTTATTTCCTTAAGCAGTGCGGTATGCATATATAGAACCGCTTGGGGCTGAGCTGGCCAGTTATGACTGAATTGGGTAATACCAGAGAATCGGGCCCGAATAATTTTGTGTAGAGTCTAATTTTAAACAGGACAGCGAAGGTCAGATTGGACAAGAACATTGATGGCGAGATCAAAAATCGAAAAACGGTAGAATGTTGACCAGAATGCAGCCAGATTGGACACTGTGGGTGGGCGAGGTTCAAATAGAGAATCTAGAAAATAATATGCTTTCACATATAATAATCTAGAAAATTAGGGTTATTAATCTAGAAAATAATATGCTTTCACATATAATAATCATGTAAGTACTTTTAGTTATAATATCTGTATGTTATTAATCTAATCGATTTTACGCCCTTGAACTTTATTTACTTACTTTCTTTCATAACCCTATTGATACTTAAAAGATAAAATGTTGTTGATCCAAAACTTCAAGGCAACTTTTGTCCAAGTTGACATAGACACATAGAAAGCAAGCCGAAGTTAACCAGCAAACACTTGGATTTTACCTTGGTTTTGAAAAGCGGATCATTTCAAAGATCAGTCTGACCGGTCAGACATGTTAAAGAAATGAGTGGTCATTGGAGGTGAAATGTTAGATGGCTCATTCAATAGTTTGGAGTTCAGATTTCATACAAATAAATGTTTACATGACGCAGCAGCTACACAGAATATATATTGTCTTTTAGAATCCAACTCACATTTCGTGCTCTTAAAACATAAACTCCTCAGGCGGCTGCTCCAGTGCAAGCTGTGACCGGAGCTGCATTATTCTGTTTTGCAGAACTATACTTCTTGGTGATGAATCTGCAACATTTAGAAACAAGTAAACAGCTTAAAAGTTGAAACATATAAATCATGGCAGTAATAAACGTAAACAAGAACCCGCATGTACTTGCCTGAAGAAATCCCTCCATAAGAGCTCATACATCAACCAGTTCATCCCACTATCACCACCATCTTTCCTGTTTGAGGAGGCAGGAATCGTTCTACAATTTACTCTTTTCATCAATACAATTCTCATGAAATTGAACACGTTAAGGAGTGTTTATGATTAAGATGATCAGGATCTTAAGTCTTAAGAACCATGATTAGAACTTGTAAACACAACTAATTGATTATCTGGCTATGATTATTTAACAGATGGCTATATGACAAAGATTTGAACGAACGAACGAACAAACAAACAAATGTACCTAGATGCAGACTTCTTCAACTCATCGAACATGGAACGGGGAGAAAGGCATCCCATTGCAAGCCAAGGCGAGATCTTGCACGAAAACTTAGCACCATACATGCTGCTATCATTACTTCCATCTTTTGCAGGCTGTGACTTACATTCAGATGCAAATCTTTTAAGCCTTTCCAATGCTTCAGTCTCCCCTCCAACAAGCGAGCCATTCTCACTTGCTTTCGCCTGAAACAACAGCAAACATTCATGAAACCAAAATAACCGAAATTCAATTTCAAGGCATTTTTTTTCTGTGCCCAAGAATTTAAAGTCCAATGGCAAAACGAAAAAATAAAACGAACCAGACCCGTTTTGGAAACCGAAAAAACATAAACTTAACGCTTTAAAAAACCAAATTTTCAGTTTGAGCCCCGAACTGACCAATGCACACCGCAGGTATACATAATCGCTGCTAACGGTATACAAATTCAAAATTCACCAATTATAACTTGTAAAAACCTTCAATCATACCCGGTTCTAGCAGGTTTTGGGTTGGCATATTTAACCCGTTAAAAAAACATGTCGTGCTTGGGTTGACCATTTTAACTCACTTGTTTAAACAAGTTGTCGGCCTGTTTACAACTCGTTTAATTAAGCAGGTTAACCCGACAACCCTTTTAGTTAAAGGGGTCAACCCAGTAACCCGTTTAACCCACTTTTTTCATAACCCAGAAACCCGTTTGACCCACTTTTTTCATCACCCAGTAACCCGTTTGACCCACTTTTTTCATAACCCAGTAACCCGTATAACCCACTTTTTCCATAACCCAGTAACCCGTTTGACCCTACCTGGTTCATCGTGGCCGTAGGATTTAACCCCAAATCAACCAAAGACGGAATTTCACCGGCCTCCACATCACCCGCAGCCGGCAACCCTCTCAACTGATCAAGCGCCTGAATCGTCTTCCTAATCTTCAACCCCTTAACCTTTTCCCTAAACCCGCCGTAATTAGTTGGCATATCTTCCAACTTAAATGGCAAATCATCAACATGATACAATGTACTCCCCCAAAAGTACTTCACATCCACACCTTCATCTTTCAACATCATTTCAATCCTCTCCTCACCCTTAACCTCATCATGAGACACCTCCCTATGCGTATACACCGCCTCGGCCCCAGCCGACTTAACCAATTCCGTTATAACCGTTTCCGGCCTCCCAACCCTCACAACTAAATCCGACCCTCGAGCTTGCAAATTCTTCCTCAAATTCGCAACCGACTCGATTAAAAACGAGGCGCGGTAGGGGCCGGTTTTATCGAACCCAGAGGACGACTTCCCGTAGTCGCGGGGGTCAAAACAGTACACGGGTAAGACCGACATTGAGTCGTTGTTGGCGGAGGATAAGGATTCATTGTCGTGGACACGGAGGTCGTTGCGGAACCATACGACGGTGGTGCGGCGGGCGGCGGCGGCGTTGGAGGGGTCGGAGGGGCGGCGTGGGTTGAGGGATAGTGGGTTTTGAAGAGGGTTAGCGGAGACGGTGGATTTGAACAAGGGTTTGGTGAGGGTGGCTGAGCAGAGAGTGAGGTTGCAGAGGGAGGTTATTTGGTTAGGGATTTTGACGAGTTTAGGTGGGAATTGAGGGGTTTTGGTGGGTGTGATGAAGTGGGTTGGGAGGGAGAGTGTGAGGGAGGTGAATGGGAGTGTGGGTTGGTCTTCTGGGTTAGGGGTGTCTTGGGGTTGAGGTTTGGTATCCATTGTTGTGTGCTGGTTTGTGGGAGGGAGAAGAAGAAGAAGATAGGCTGGGTTGAAGTGGTTTGTGGGGTGGGTGATGTGATATGGTTTATGTGGTTTGATGGGGGTTCAGTGGTGAGGATAACGATGGTATGGTGTCTAACCAAGTGACAAAATAAACATGATGAATATGTTAACTGAAATATTGAGACGGCTTTCTCAATAGAAGTTTAAACTTTTGTTGGTAAGGCTATTTGTCAATTTCTGTCTTGTATAGCTCTTTATGAGTTGTGAAGCTCTATACGTAGTCCATCAAAACTGTTCGTCGTTCGAACTCGTGCGTCGTTCGTTTGTAAAATGCTCGTTCGTTTATTTCTCGATTGTAAACGAACCGCTCTGCTCGGTTTGGTTTATAAATGAGCCAAGCAACGAGCAAATATCTACTTGGCCAGTTCGGTTTTAATATATATTATATATAATTATATATGAAAAAAATATATAAATATATAGACAGTACACGTAAAATATAAGTATGCAATTTTTTAAACCTTTTAAATTTTTTATATTCCGTCAATTTTATAGTTTTACTAGTTCGATTCAAGTTTTCAGAATACTAAAAATTTGTTTACATGCTCATTATATCTCATTTCAAACTTGTTTCTCCTAGAAATTTACAACTTATTATACGTTTGTCTAAAAACTACTAATTTGTTTACAAAATATATTATTTACAACATTCAAACTTTTTTCTTGTTGAAATTTTTAAAATGAAAAAGAAATTAAAAAAATGCTCGGAATCGCTCGGTGTTTGATCGAAATTACTCGATTCGATTTTGGTTGATTCGTTTTTCGCTCAGCTCGAATGTCAGCTGTTCGGTTGTAAACGAGCCAAGCAACGAGCAAGCCTTCGCTCGGTTCGGCCCAGCTTGTGAACAGCCCTACCTATACGGTTAGTACTCCTATGAACACATTTTTTTTTCTCTTAAATTAGTTAAAGTTATAACAACAAATCACAAAATTGAACAAATGAGATGAGTTCATGATCGGGTTAAACGGGAATTTCAACGAGTAACTTTTAAACCTATAAGATCATACTGAAAGTAGAGTAAAGGCACAATCACAATAAGCAAAGACTTGCCATCCGCAAGTCGACTACTTTGAATCAAAACTTGATGAAGTATCCTACTAGAGTATATCAAGCTCAACTCTACTTAAATTAAATTTAATGGTTTCATAAAATGTTCCACATGAGCCGGGTAGAGGTGCACAAATCGGATCTTTCAAATACCCCGTTCCGTGTATGAAACCGAGTTCGGGTATGACCAGTATTTGAAAATCGAGTATTGGCAATACCTGGTTCAGGTCCGGGTATTGTCTCTGATAACTATACCCTATGCATCGGGTTTGAGTCAGGTATAGAACCAGGTATTATAAAACCGGGTTTGAATACCCTATTTCCGAGTATTGAAAAAAACATTATTTTTGGGATTTTATTTTAATAGCATATTTTCGGGTATTAAAAAAACATATTTTCAGGGGTTTTTCGGGGATTTTTTCGCTGTATTTTTGGTTATAGATTGATTTTTTTAGGGGTTGCATTCTTTAGAGTATGTTTTAGGTAAATTCGGTATAGAGAAGACATTTGAAAAACATGGTTTCAGGTATAGAAAAATCCCGGTTCCATACCTGAAACCGATATTACCAGGTATAAATTGGGTCCAGTTTTGGATATGAGCTTTGCTGCTGAAATACATACCGTATCCGTTTTTCCGCTTCCGGGTGCACCTCTAGAGGCGGTTATTAAGTTGGACCATCCAACAACCCAATTGAGCTCAATTATCGGGCCCTTTCCAGCCCATCATTTGTCAATATACACACACGCCTCTTCTCTCTATATTTCATAAACCCTAGGTTTGCATTTCTTTCCTCTTACTAACTAGCCACCGCCGCCGCCGCCGCCGCCGCCGTCGTTGTCATGGTATCGTTCATTCACCGGAACCTAGTTTCCATATGAGTTACATAACACTGGTAATCCAGTTTTTGTTTGATGATCCCAGGGTATCGATCTTGTTGCCGGAGGTAAGAGCAAGCGAACCAAAAGAACCGCCCCTAGATCCGACGATATCTACCTCAAACTCCTCGTCAAGGTATCAATCAATACACAGCTCAATTCTCATCTATTTGTTTTAATATTTTGTTTTTATTATGAACAGCTTTATCGGTTTTTGGTGAGGAGGACTGGAAGCAACTTCAACGCTGTGATATTGAAGAGGCTGTTCATGAGCAAAGTTAACAAGCCTCCGATTTCACTTTCTCGTCTCATTCGTTACATGTCCGGAAAGGTATTTGTTTTTAACAGTTTATTGTAAATAGTTATTGTAACAGTTTTATTATATTTTGTTTATTAGATTTGTAAATATGAAACACTCTTCATAATGTGGTGTTAAATGTCTAAAATTTTGGGTTGGAACATATGAAGGTAATGCGGGAAAATATAGCCTTTTAACACTAACAATTCAGTATACTTTCCCTGTATTAATAAATTATCCTTTTGCAACTTGCAAAATTGTACCACGCATGAGCTGATAAAGACTCAAAACGTTAACATTAAACACTAAAAGTTGACTAGTTAGGCTTAAAACACTTATATTGGGAGTATCTGTGTAAATTCTGACCGATATTCTGACTGATATTATACATGATGACCTATAATCGAGATACCACAGAAATTGATTCCATAGGTTGCAACGCTTCTTTTCATTTTTAATCATAGACATTTTAGTTTCTTCAAATCAGAATTATGTGATTGTGATTTGTTTTTGTTTAAGAGTTTTATTCTATACAGAGTTAATTAATTTCTGGCTGTTAATAATAGTTGAAAAGTAATTGTATGATCTTCTAAGTATGCTAGATTGTTATTGGAACATATTGAATATGGTGAATGTCTGAGGTTTTTGATTTCTATGATTTGGTGTTGCTGCCATATAAAATTATAGTTGGAACACTTGCTTCGAAGTTTAATGTAGGTCAACATTTTAGTTTCATCAAATAGTAATGCTGTGAATATAATTTGTCATCTGAACTGTTTGTTTCTTCCTGTAGCATGATTCTGATTTTTTTTGTTTAATTAGGATGACAAGATTGCTGTGGTTGTGGGAACCGTTACAGATGATGTTAGGGTTCATGAAATCCCATGCTTCAAGGTTGCCGCACTGAGGTTCACCGAGACTGCAAGGGCAAGGATCGAGAAGGCAGGTGGAGAGTGTTTGACCTTTGACCAGCTGGCTCTTCGTGCCCCTCTTGGCCAGAACACTGTATGTGTTATTTTTTAATTTATATTGTTTTAGAATGGCAAATTGTATTTTTGTAATCTTTATTAAGATTCATTGACTGAAAGATAATTCATGTTGACAAATTGGTTGTGTGATGCAGGTTCTTCTAAGAGGTCCAAAGAGTCGTGAAGCACTTAAGCATATGGGTCCTGGTGCTGGTGTACCACACAGTCACACCAAGCCCTATGTGAGGTCAAAGGGACGGAAGTTTGAGAAGGCGAGAGGTAGAAGGAACAGCAGGGGATTTAGAAACTAAGTTATTGTTTCTAAATTTTAATTTCCAAATTTCAATTATTGTGTTTTTGATCATCAGACTTTTAGTTGTTTGCATACTTATGAAAGTTTTGCTGTTGACAATTGACATCCATTTTTCTTTTGGTTATGAAGTTGGAGATTTTGGACTTCTGGTTTAGGCTGCTATTTTTTATAAAATTATTGGAATGGTTAAATTTCTTAATGTTGTTATTGCTGTTTTGTTTATGTTAAGTCTTCAATACAGAACTAAATAGTTAAATAAACAGATCTTGCTTTAAATATAACACATAATAATTATCAATGATTATGATTTATGAATATTGTAATTGTA
Organism: Bidens hawaiensis; assembly: GCF_021521415.1. Classification (NCBI taxonomy): domain Eukaryota; kingdom Viridiplantae; phylum Streptophyta; class Magnoliopsida; order Asterales; family Asteraceae; genus Bidens; species Bidens hawaiensis. The sequence continues at coordinate 1,701,931 of NW_027491253.1, forward strand.
TAACCCACTTTTTTTCTTAAATTGATTTGCTTTTTAGTTTTAAAAAAGAATCCCATTTTATTAGGCATGCAATAGGCTCAAGATGCTACTTCACGCATATCTAGAGGTTATAAATAACTACTTTAAGACTTGTATGTAAAAAACGATGAGGTATAGTGCCTAAGCTTATTTGGTTGCAGACATAACATTATAGCAAAACTTATGTATGTAAACCTCTTGCTTCAAGCTTCCGTTTCTGAATCTTAACGTCTCATAGGGCTGCCTAACATTCTTTAAAACCTAGGTAAGCTGTTTTGGTCGTTTAGTTAGGCATGTCCAATTGTCCATATGGGGATATAGATGTTAGTACAACATTAATGCTAGGATATAGGTTGGGCCTTTAGTTATCAAGTTGATGAAAAACCTCATCTTTTAGTAGTGTAATCCGTTTACTAAACATACTTGTTGCAATGCTTATCGGCTCAATTACAACTAATTAGAACTTGCTTATGAAGTCACATATGGGGTTGTTTCTCTTTCAACTTCTTTTTGTTGATAAAGCTGTTCACAACTTCATCACTCCCACCAATTCTTCAGGTCCGACCATCGTTTTCTCCAACCCACCACCATTTATGTACTCCTTTGGTAGTTTGAGATCTAAATGCCCCACTATAAATTTCACTGGAACTATTATCCTAGACGCGGTCCATGCTGCTTGAAATCGACACGCTAAGAGCTCGAGTCTAAAAGCAAGCTTGTTTGATAAACAAGCTCTAGCTTACCTATTTAGCTCGAGTAAGCCTTCAAGCCTAAACGAACCTATAATTGCAATTTTACGTAGTTTTTATTTAAATTATATATATATATATATATATATATATATATATATATATATATATATATATATATATATATAGGATCAGGATCATGTGAGAACTTTTTGGAAATTGAGAACTATGAGAACCATTTTGGACAACAAAAAAACCCAAAAATAAAAAAAATCATAAAACAAAAAAAAAACACAAAAATAAAAAAAGTAAAAAAACCAAAGTTCTTATTTATCATCCCGGTTTCTAAAAAAAACGTAAAAAAAAAAAATTCTCGGTTTAGCTAAATTATACATATACATATATGTATAATATGTACACATATGTATAATTTAAGGTAAATGATAATATACATATGTGTACATTACATAACTAGATATTAAATGAAAGTATATATATGTGTATAGGTATAATACGAATTAAAAAGAAAAAAAATTGGTTTTTTTTATTATACATATATGTATAATATGTACACACATGTTTTTTCCTATACACATACGTATAATTTAAGGTAAATGATAATGTACATATGTGTATATTACGTAACTAGAGATTAAATGAAAGTATACACATGTGTATAGGTATAATACGAATTAAAAAGCAAAAAAAAGAATTTCGGTTTTTTTTATTTTTAATGAAACCGGAATGAAATATAAGAATTTTGGTTTTTTTACTTTTTTAAAATTTTCAGTTTTGTTTGTTTTATAATTTTTTTAATATTTTTTAGAGAGTTTTTTTAGTGGTTCAATTTGCCAATAGTTCTCTTAGGATCCTTACCTTATATATATATATATATATATATATATATATATATATATATAGACACACAATGAATAACTAACGTTATATATAAGATTATTCAATAACTAGTATCTTATATGTAAATTAAGTTAATAAATAATAAACGAACCAAGCTCGAGCTTTTCTAATACATCTCGAAATACGCTAAGCTTGAGCTCAAACTCGGCTTATATGTATTATGTAGTGTAGTTAAGGAATTTAGGCCAGGCACATGTTTGTCTTAAATGCTTTATGTATCAAATTCATAAAGGACCGATTTGCAATTAAAATTGTAGGGTCTATAATGTATGTATCCCAAATTCAAGGCCAGGCATATGTTTCTCGTAATTAGAGGCGTATGTTTCTCCAAACCAGTCCCTTATCTTTAGTAATTTATAAATTCCGCCCGAAATTTCTGCTTCATTTTTATAATTCATAATAAACCAAAGGAACATAATCATGCACATTACTTAGGACAACAAATCATGACCTTCTCAACATGTTTGTTAATATTGTTGTCACTCCATGTCACAGCCTACGCTAGGATTAACCCTTTAATCCACCCGGCCCAAACCAAACCACGAACAGGGCTAGTGAGTCCCGACGTGGTTGCAAAGGCATGTGAACCATCTCAAGAGAAGGCTTTATGTGTTTCGATCCTCAAGTCTCAAGCCATTGGCGACGTGAACGACCTGAAACAGGCTGCTTATGTGGCCATCCGGACGGCAGAAGGGGAGGCGGTGACCACGTCAGAAATGATAAAGGCGGCGCGAAGGAGGGAAGAGAATAAAGATGTGGTGGAGGATGGGATAGAAGAGGAGACATTGGCGGATTGTGCCATGAACTACATTAGCTTGGTGGAGATTCTGGCGGATGCTGCGAGTGTGTTGATGACCGGGCCAGAGGCTGACGTGAAGGTTGAGATGAATGCGGCCTTGACGACAGCGGAGACATGTGAGAAGAGCATTGCTGGTGGGAGGAAGAGTCCCATGGTAGAGGAAGTGGCTAAAAAGAATGAAAATGTTAGGAAGTTTTGTTCGAACGCATTGAGCGTTTATAATGTCTATGCAACACGACATTAATTTATGTTATTTTGAAAAGTCAGGATTAGTGTCTAATTTATAGAAAGAGAAAGCTTCAAATAGAAAATAGAGTAATTTGGTCATCAGGATTATGAAACTACGAAATAGATAAACTTTGATGCAACTTGTTTAATAAGATATAAAGACGTAACAAAATTACAAGATAATGAGGTAATTATAAAACATCAATATACTATCTTAAGATTCAAACCGGAGATAGAATAATGAGTAACTATTGATAATATTTAACTTTTATATAACTTATTACGGATGATTATATTACATGTGACATGAGTCCTAGAGTGCCACTTTTAATACCAATACAAGAAAATTAGATGTCGGGGCTTATAAGGTTCTATGGCTAATTTTCAACGCTAAATTTAACCAAGTTGGTAGTGTGATTACGATAGGCTAACAAGCTCAAAATGAACAGCAAGCTAGCAACAAGACAACATACTGATATCAATACAAACAATGCCATTAGTTTTGAACTCAATGTCTCATTTGCAAATGCCTTTTCTTTTGTAACTCCGTGATCATGGTTGTCATTATGATTTTTATCCAAAATTGGCTGCTCTTCCTTCATGTTTTCTTCAATCTTGTGGTTACTGATCTTTGCCTCCGGTGTCAGTTCCTCCAATGTAGACGAGAAACTGACACCCGAACCTAGATCAGCATTTACTGTAACATCTTCCTCATTGTCTTCATTTTCTTTGACATATTCAACATATGGGGTTCCATCTTTCTTGACCAACTCATGGTCTATAATCATCTCTTCTTTGACTTGCGCATCAGTTTTTTCAATCTTGATATTGCTCTTTACTTCTGGTGTCAGTTCCTCCTGCATAAAGGAGGAACTAACACTAGATTCTAGCTCAGCTTTTACTTCAACATCTTCCACATTGTCTTCATCTTCTTTAGCATATTCAATAGGTGGAATCTCATCTTTCTTAACTAATTCATGGTTTGTAATCATCTCAACTTTGACTTGCTCAATTGTTTCTTTAGTTTCGTGGCTACCGATCTTTGCTTCTGGTGTTAGTTCCTCCTGCAACGAGAAGGAACTAACACCAGAACGTAGATCAACTTCAACTTTACCGTCCTCATCTTCTTCAACAGTTTCAACATGTGGGATTTCATCCTTCTTGACCAACTCATGATCTATAATCATATCTACATTTGCTTGCACAGTTGTTTCTTCAATCTTGTGGAAAGCGATCTTCGATTCTGGTGTCGCTTCCTCCTGCAATGAGGAGGAAGTGTCACCAGAACTAAGCGCAACTTTTAGAATAACATCTTCCCTGTCTTGTTCTTCTTTACCAGATTTAAGTACATGTGGGATTTCGTCTTTTTCATCTATGTTCATCAATCTCCTTGATGAGTTATCCGTCTCATCAACTTTTACCGCTTCATCTTCTATAATCACCTGTTCTTCGACTTCTTGCGTTGTTGTTTCCTCGTCTTCTTGCGCTTCTTTATTCATCGATCGACTAGTTTCGTCTTCTTCATGGACAATCTGATCCGCATAACCTGTTTCATCACTCAAGTCTCCCTCACAATTATCCAGAACAATTTCATCATGAAGGTTGTCTTCTACTTTAACCTGATCATCCACACAACCATCTTCCATTGCTGCTGATGTTTCCTCCATAAATACTGTATCTTGATGATCTTCACCGTCTTCAATTGCTTCGTATTCTTCAACCAACATGGCAGCTTCATCCGAAACCGATGAATTTGCATCAGCTTGTTCATCGTTTTCATTACCAATCAGCATCAAATGCTTCTGCTCTTCACCACCACCATCATCTCTCTCTAAACATGTGTTCTCTTGATCTTTGATATCCATTTCATGTTTTTTGTCCTAATATATTAAACAAATTAAGACTCCATAATCCAAATTAATATAGTCATGAATAATATTACATTTAATTAACCATACCAAAGTCAAACTTTGAATGTTTTCAGTCTTGATCTCCTTCATGCTTATAACCTCATCACTGCTTAAGTTTCATTAATACAAACTATCAAATCAGTTATATATAATTCATTTGTATCATAAACTGTATTTAAAATTAAAAGAATTTAATAAATAATTAATATTCATTCATGAGTCATAACAACCTTGTAGCATCTACAGACGGTGACATGATCTTCTTCGTATTGTCCGATGATGATCGCCGACGTTGACGTCTATTTTTGAAAGCCAAAGCTGACACAATGGTGGCAGTGACCAAAGCTCCACCGACCAACACAATACCTCCTATTCCAAGCCCGCCGGCGCCGATATTTAATGCTACCGGCAGGGTTTTTCTGTTATTATTATTATTATTATTGTCGTCTTCATGTTTACGAGGAATCTCTTCCATAATCCAAGAAGTGTGGGTGAATCTTGTTGAGACTTTGAAAGTGGTGCTTTTGTTGTTGTTGGGACTTGGGAGGTGTTTGTTGGATTGGATTAATATGTGGTTAGAGAGATGCTATGGAGGAAAAGGATAAATGCTTTTAGCAGACACGACAAGAGTATCATGTATATCTTGGCTCTTGTTTAAAGACAATAAAAACTACTCTACTTGTTGAAACAACATTTATATTCATCACCGCAGCTCACCCACCCACCTCTAATAATAAATATAAAATAACAAATAATATAAAGTATAACAAATTTGTTAATCGGTAACTTGAAGCAGTACTATCACCATAAAAAAAATAAGCAGGCAAAACTTTTATTATCGTGCATTCTACGTCACGTGACGTTCAGTTAGCATTTTTAAGTTTTGCAACAAAGTACTCTTGTTAAACTTTGTAGCAATCATTACATTTTTTTAAGAGGAAAGTGAATACGTTGCTGTCATACACCTAGGCTTACACGGAAAACCTTTCAAAACGACGCCGTTTTATTTAAAACCCTAAAAGAAAAAACTAAAGCTCACAATTTGCCTCCATTATTTTCTTGACGAATTACATTTATTCGTTTTTTCATAAATCAAATTCAAATCTACCAGCTAAAGCAAATCTTTATTTCTTGTAAAGTCTATCCACTGACATTAGTAAATTTAAAACTGCTCTTCTTGTTTTTCTTTAATATGTCTACTTTCGTTTTATGCATATATAGATGTCCAGTTTCATGTTTAGGGGTGAAATCATTACATGGTTGTTGTGAGATATTTTAAACCTCATGCTGTCAAGAATTTAAAATATAAATGAAAATTAAATAACAAGAAAAAAGGAATGGTGAAATCAATGAAATACGTTCAGGAAGTTGAAAAGAAATTATTTAGGGAAAAAACAACAAAAAAAACTGAAGAATGTGGATATGTGAGTTTTAGTTTCAGTATATTTCAATTAAAAATATCTAAGGTTTTGAAATCTAGTTTTTTCTTTTAGAGTTTAATCAAAACGACGTAGTTTTAAAAGGTTTTTCGTGTAAGCCTAGGTGTATGACAGCACCGTATTCACTTTTCCTTTTTTTTAATTCTTTAATATAAATAAAAAACTTTGATTGGTTAAACCATTCCCCCTCCAGCGTTGTATACACAACGCTCACAACCAAAACTCTAGCCAAAACGTTAACCGGGGGGGGAGGGTGGGGAGGGGAGGTCCCAGCGTTTTGGGCCCAAAACGCCCGGTCTAATCGAGATTGCGGACTCATCGACTGTTAACGTCCAGTTAGAAAAAAACTTTGTTTTCTACGAACCATTTATTTAAAGAAAAAACGTGTGTACTATTATTAGAACTAGTGATAGTTTTATTGAGTATTTACATATTTTGGTTTATCTGTTTTATTCTCTTAGAAATATAAATTATCAAGTCTCTATGTGTATTTACTTATTTTGGTGTACCTTTATATAATTCAAAAATATATATGATGGCTTGGGATTTAAGTAAATACACAAACACTTATGCAGTTATGCTGGTATCTACATATCTGTGTGTAGGATGAGATCGGAACCGTACCGGTACCGACTGGTCCCGGTCCTGAAAATCACCAATTTTTGGTACCGGTACCGAAATTTTTGGTTCGGTACCGGTACCAAAGGTAAAAAAATCAGGAAATACCGGTACCAGTCCCGGTCTCGATACCGAAACTTACAACTTTGGTACCGATTTGGTACCGACGTACCAAATCGATACCGGTACCGATATGATACCGGTACCAACCGATACCAGTACCGAATTTGTCGATTCCTACCTGTGTGTTATATAAGATGTCACATTTGAAGAAAACGAAGTATTTGGAAGTCAAAGTAGTTGGGTTGGAAAAGAATTATTTATTAGAAATGACGAAAGCATGGAAGTTGATTATATTATAAAAACTAAGGGGTGGCCGACTGGCCGGTTGTTTCTTACTTTTTTTCTTATCTTTCGTTTTCCTTGTAATCTCTCTTATATCAGGATCTTAAAATTTTAAGCTGTATTTGTATATTTATTCCTATACTGATTTTTCATATGGTTTGTTTCAACTACTTATTTCTTTCTATTGGAAATATATAATTAAACTAAGTAAACTTACTGATACAACAAATGGGGAAAGCTAGCGTATAAATTAAATAACGTGCTACTTGTGCGAATCAAGTAATGCGATTATATATATAAGGAGTGTAATTATGTAATTATGTCGTAATGTAATTACACTATGATGAAATTTAACTACACTATAATTAAGCTATATATTCTATATATAATTACAATATTTAATTATCATAGTTAGCACGCTAATTTAATTTGTATATATTTGATCCATACCCTACAACAAACATATTACAAACATCATCATTTTATATTCGTTAATTACGGATTTGTTGTATATTCAAATAAATTTTACGTTCTCGATCACGATTACAATATATTATGATTACAAATGATATCATTCCCGATTATTTTAGCCTTTATATATCTAAACAATCATTTAACATTTTCGATCGATCTAACATTTCAAGTCTTTGACAACTTGATTTTCATTGCTCAAGGAAAACAATGAGTTCCCTCTAATTGTCAAATTTCATTGAAAACATTGAGTAATCACGATTTAAGTTTTGTTGTGAGAGTAACTTTCTCTTGAGTCCTTTTACCATTTTTTTTCTTTTTATGTTATTCCCGAGGGAAGCCAAATATTAGGTCCTACCGGGTCAACTATATCTAGAGAAACTATTTTAGTATTATTAGGTATCTGATACTTGTTTGTATATAATATAAAAAATTTAACTCTGATTCTCTACGCATTTCAAAATGAACCGGAAAAAAAGAATTCCAAGGTTTGTCACCGTTTCTCATTTAACATATTAGCCATCCTCACCCTTGTTGTGAACACAGAACATTATCATACACATCGGTGACTTGTGACCTATCTTGAACTCTATGGACTATAATGATATCTATCATCACAATTCATAGCCAGAATTGCATATATTCCCTGTAAGATTTTACATAGATCTGAATACACCGATACAACATGCTTATTTTATATTTTGACATGAATTTTATAAAAACATAGTCGTAATTTTATCCATGTTTTGACATGCATGATATCAAATTAATGAGTTATTTGTTATAAACCTTATATTAGCACATTGAGAAAAATAAATACGTCACAACGACATATATAAATTTATAAATAACATTATATATCAAACTTAATGAAAGAAAATAAAACTGTATTTAAATAAAAAAACAAAAAAAGGACTAAAAATAGTAATATTTGTTGGTAAATAATAGGAACCGTATGTTTCTAGCAATTAGAGGCGTATATTTCTCCTAACCAGTCCCTAATCTTTAGTAATTTTAAAATCCGGCCTCAAATTTCATCTCCATCCTTATAACTCCACACCACATCCCAATTCCCATACTTTTTCATAATTCATAAGAAACCAAAAACAACATAATCAACCACATTACATTCCACAACAAATCATGACTCTCTCAACGTGTTTTTTCATACTTTTCTCCTTATACGTCACATCCGAGGCCCGGATTCACCCTTCGATGCACCCGGCCCTACACAACCCCCGAATCTTGCTCTCAAATCCTGAAGTGGTTGACAAGGCATGTGCACAAGCTCCCGAGAAAGATTTATGTGTTTCAACACTCAAGGCCCAAACCATTAGTGACGTGAACGACTTGAAACAAGCGGCATTGGTGGCAATCCAGAGCGCCACAAATGAGGCGACCGCCACCTCAGAATTGATAAAGGCGGACGAAAGAGAGAAGAGAATAAACAGGTGGTGGAGGATGGGATAGAAGAGGAGACATTGGCGGATTGTAACATGAGCTACATTAGCCTAGTGGAAATTATGGGCAAGGCTGCTCGTGCATTGTCGGCTGGGCCGGAAACCGAGGTGATGGCTAATGTAAAGGCGGCGGCGACGACGGCGGAGACGTGTGAGAAGAGTATTGCTGGTGGGAGGAAGAGTCCCATGGTGGAGGAAGTGGCTAAAAAGAATGAAAACGTTAGGAAGTTATGCTCAAATGCTTTGAGTGTTTATACCGTCTATGCACCGGGAAAGTGACTTTTGTTATGTATTTTATTAATCTTAATTTGTGAATATCCTTTATGTAATTGTAACTTATACATAGGGGTTGCTGATCCATAGTGTATTTAAATGTAATATGATTTTGTTTTGAAATGCATTGTAAAAAGATTGCAATTTAACTGTACACATTTATAGAAGTTTTTAATTTGTATCTAATTACCATGTATTGTGTTTCTTGTAGATAGAATATTGGAAGTTAATCTTGAAACGAGTTATCGAGAAAGTTGAAGGGTTAAGTGAAAGTGTTTTAAATTTTAATATGTTTATTTTAGTATGATAAGAATATTATGGATTATTATTTAATAAGTTTTCTTATTTTGCAGGCTGTTAGTTTTAGTATAAATAGATGGTTAGGGTTTTGTAAATTGCAAATGTCAAAGAATTATAATAAAAATAAAAGAGTCGATCTTGGTTGATATCAAATCAAGTGCTCGAGTTTTTGGGCTTGATTTCCAACATAGAATATGAATTGTTTTAAAAAATTTCCTATGATTATTACTTGATAGATTTATCATGATTATTTTCAAAAAAAAAAAAAACTGTCTAAAAGTCTTTCTATAACTAAGTAAGAAAATTGAGTTTGAAGTTATTGGAAAGACGCAACTCCTTATGAAAGGTTATATAGTGAACCCATCTATTATCACTTGTTCAGAAACCACATTCGAGAGAAAGGGAGAAAGAACTAATGACAGAGAGGCGGGGAAAGGCATGCATCAATGTCATCGATGATGAGAGACTGTAGGCGGCATATGGCGAATGCTACATTAATGGTCAAGTGGCGGCTATAGTCAAGATTACTTTTCGAACATGTAATGGATTTAACATGGTCCGTCGCAACCGACCAACCAACCTAGAAAACCATTTTTTAAGATGAATATTAAAATAAAAATCATTCCATATAAAAAGTAATATAATACAAATATATCAGTGAGTAACGTTGATAGCATCATCCATAATATATTTACATTTTTCGAGTAGGTAGGTTATGCGGAGGATTTGGTTGTTGCCAATACGTGAACGTCTCTGATTTATTCACATTTCTTTTTCTATACTTGGGACACATGGAACGCTTTAAACATCATGGGTTCCACCTCCGCACATCAAACCTTAATTTAAAGATTTTCTCAAAACATTTCACAAAGAATAATAGTAATAATATACTTAACAAAAATGAAAGATCTACTCACGTTGAACAAATAAAAATAAACATCTACTTATAATCCAATGAAGTTAATGTGAACTCATCATATAACAAACAACAAACGGTAAAATCAATATTAAAGAAACAATGAATTGCATTGGTAAAATAACAACATGATGATTGAACTTTTAGATGATTGAATTGATGATTCTAATAACCTTCCATAGGTAAAGACTCTTGACCGGGGTTGAATATGAAAGGCCCTACCGACGACAAACAATATCCATCGCGGTTGAGGTGACGAGAAAATGTAAGATGAGCGCCAGTAAGTCCTCCATTGGTATCTTAAGGAACCTTGCAACCAGTCCATGGTGAGTTTTCGAGGAAAGCCTTGCACTCGGTTATTTCCCATGTATCGTCTTTTAGTAGCTTCGACAGTGGCATCTTGGCTAAGAAGTAACCCTTTTCGTCTGCTGGACAACTCGAGAATGAATATGATGTTGATCCGTATCCATTCTTAGGCACGGTCAAGCAAGTCACTTTCATTGTAGCTCCTGTTTATATTGATAAATAATAATTTAAACATGTAATCCCATTAATTAAAAGTAATCAAAACAAACCACATATGTAAACCATCAAGCTTAATTTCTAGGTTTTCATCGAAATTAAAATATAAAGAAAATCTTAATGAAAGTCTCATGACAAAAATGCCCGGGTGATCTTCAAGCAACTATTAAGTATATGGCGTAAATATTTAAAAAAAAAGGCAATTGAAAATTTTGGTTTTGATTCGGTTAGGGTTTACTCTTATTTTATTTATTTTATGTTTTTGTTATTGTTAAGTACACAAATAACACATTTTGATTTTGTGTAAACTTATATCACATAGAACGTACCTTGGAGTGGGAGAAGCTTGGAACCATATTTACAATAAATAAGGCCTTGAACGGCTATGTTCTTCGGGTGCTTAAGCACCTCGGGTAGGAATGGCTTTTCGAATTTTGGTATCAATGGATTTGTAGGTAATTCAGGATTGCTCTTTTCGTAGGAGTCATGCTTCTTTTTTGGTAGTGTAGGTTTTGTTGGTAACTTAGGATTGCTCTTCTCATAGGCGCCATGCTCCTCTTTTGTTAACACGGGTTTTGTTGGTAACTTAGTAATGCTCTTCTCATAAGACACATGCTCATCTTTTGGCATCACAGGCTTAGTTGGTATCTTAGGATCGACCTTCTCGTAGCTTACATGTTCCCCTTTTGGGATCACCGGCTTTGTTGGTATCTTGGGATTGAGTTTTTCATAGGTTGCGTGCTCTTTTGGTGTAGTAGCCTTCGGTGGCAGATATCCCTCGGGTTGTGACTTTCCATAACTACTATCAGCCGAAGCAGACACAAGCATCCCAAAACACCGCCAACAAAAGCAAAACCGAACCAAACCGCATGGTTTTCGCTTCCATCTCGTTGGTCATGTTTGGAGACTTCAAAACAAGAGCAATGTTTATAGTGTGTTATAAGAGTCTACCTTAATACCCTATTTATAGTGTGTAGAACTATAGATACACTATTTAAAGTTACTTATTCAATTATAATATTTAACAAACATGTAGCATTATTAATTCACATGACTTTGGTAGGTGCATACATAGTGGATGATTATTGGCTAGCACGATGCTAAAATAACAAATTGACTTAGATTAGAGGTGTACAAACCGGTTTTAAACCTAAACCGAACCGATTTATAAACCGAACCAGCTTGGTCAACGGCTGGTCAAAACCTGTTTGACTCAAACCAGTTTGGTTTAAAAACCGGTTTAGAAGCTAGATAGGCCAGCTTGGTCCAGGTCAGTTCGGTCCGGTTTAGAATTGGTTTTAACTGGTTTAAGACCGGTTTTTATCAAACCGGTTCGGTTTTCAAACCGGTTTAGTTGTTCTAAAAGGGAACCAGTACCAAAACCGACGATTTGGGTCAGTTCATGAACCGGATTGGGTGAAACCGGTTTCCTCATCAAACCGGTTCGGGTCGGTTTGCCATGAACCGGTCCAAAACCCGTTTTTTTTAACACCTCTAACTTAGATACTCTTACACGGGCCTAATATATTTTGGGCTATTACATGGTCTTGTTTTAAGGCCCAAACATGGAATTTAGAAAAGCCCATAATAATGCAAACCCTTACAGAAACAGGGTGGGTAGGATATAAAAGGCTATCAATCAATCGTTCCACAAACCCTAGGAGGCTCGGATCGAGACGAAGATATGGTGTCACTGAAGCTGCAGAAGAGGCTAGCCGCCAGTGTGCTAAAGTGCGGCAGAGGCAAGGTTTGGCTGGATCCTAATGAAGGAAATGAAATCTCCATGGCCAATTCACGTAATGTCTACTTTCCGATTATAGTGTGTTTCTCTTGTTTTAGTTGAACGATTGTATCTGTTCTGCTGTTAGAATTTGTTTTAACGACTGTTTGGATCTAATATTTGTGAAATCTATTAAGAACTGTGCGATTGTATAAGATTTTGATTACATATTGCATAACACGAGACTCTAAAATGAAAATTAAAACCTTGAAATCATTTATTTCAATATCAAAGTTGGACTGTGTTTTGTATGCAGTTTAATTAGTTCAGTAGATTTTGTAGCTATAAATTGCTAGCTTATGTTATTGTATAGGGTGTTTCTTTTTGTAACAAAGCTGATGTTCATAGTTTTTACATTTTAATTATGTTTTTGTTAATAAAACCTTTTCTTTGTGTTGATTTTGTTACTAAAAATGATAGTTTGATTATTGATGAAATTATTTTTGTATTTTGCATTATTATGTTTAGTAAGACAGATTTATTTGCTTGATTTAAATTTCTTGCATTCTTTTTTTGACTGCAGGTCAGAACATCCGTAAGCTTGTCAAGGATGGATTTATCATCAGGAAGCCCACCAAGATTCATTCACGATCCCGTGCTCGTCGCATGAAGGAAGCAAAAAGAAAGGGTCGACATTCAGGATATGGTAATAACCTTTAGGCCTATGTTTTTACGAAACTAATTCACCTTTTTTTACTGAATTAAAAGAAACTATATTGGGTCTTTGATACTTTTTTTAATAGTATATGCAATCTTGTAACGAACTTTAGGTAAGCGTAAGGGTACCCGGGAGGCAAGATTGCCAACAAAGATTTTGTGGATGAGGAGAATGCGAGTGTTGAGGCGGTTACTTCGCAAGTACCGCGAGGCAAAGAAGATCGACAAGCATATGTACCATGACATGTACATGAAGGTGAAGGGTAATGTGTTCAAGAACAAACGTGTGCTCATGGAAAGCATTCATAAATCCAAGGCTGAGAAGGCCCGTGAGAAGACACTATCTGACCAGTTTGAGGCCAAGCGTGCGAAGAACAAGGCTAGCAGGGAAAGGAAGTTGGCACGCAGAGAGGAACGTTTGGCTCAGGTTTGTTACTGTTATGTAGTTTAAATCTGTTTGTTTGTTCAATGCATTGTCTTTATACTTGCATTTGGATTTATGTTTATTTTTGATATGATGTAGGGACCACAAGAGAGAGCGCCGGCAGTGGCACCAGCGGCTGCTCCAACATCACAGCCAGCTGCACAGTAAGTGTTGATGTTGCTTTTTTATTTTTTGTGTTATCGTTTGAATGTTGGATTATGGATGTGTGGTTTAGTAACATGTTCATGTGTGTTTGTATTTTTGACAGGGCACCAAAGAAAACCAAGAAGTGAGGCAGGTGAAGAATATGTTGATGTTTTTGTTAGTTTGGTTTACTTTTTTGATATGTTTGTTGCTGTTTTTGTTATATCTTATAAAACACTTTTATTTAGATGTGGCGCGTACTTGTCGTGCTTTTGTTTAAAATGTTGGCTATACTTGTGGCACTTGCAGTAATTTTTGTTTTTCTTCGTGGCTTTCTAATTTATTTGATCATCTCTTGTCTGTTGGGCGTATGGCCAAACTTGTTTGCCTTTAACCTAGCAAATCTTGACCGACTACGTAGGCTTACCACGTGTGTTAGTGTTTTTGATGAAAGTGATTACCGTTTATCTGGTAAGATTATTGGACAACATGTGGTTTTAACTGTGGTAGATAAGTAGAAGACTACAAACTTAATTTGTAAAGATCAGAGCAAACGAGGGATTTCTTTATTCATCTCACATTCTCACCTATCTCATCAGTAAGTTTGATCAAGTCTTCCACAGCCATCAATGCTTGAGTTTTCACCTAATATGTTTTGGCATATGAGTGAGTCGGTAATGTGGGTATCTTAATTTTCAAGTATTGATAGGGTTACTCTACTTTTAGGTGCTTGTAAGCATCTCTAGCTAAAGAGATGAACTCTGTAGTCTGTAGTAAGACATTTGTTTTTTAATGCCTGTAGATTGTTAAAATAAATTAAAAATTATAAATAAACTGAAACTTAAATAGTCTTCTTGAGTTTGGGTTCGGTAACAAATTGAAGCAGTGGTAGTTGGAATTAAAATCATCATGCAATTCAATAATGAGTTTCGACTATAGAATTACAAATATGCATATTCTATTTCCTCTCTCTCTCTCAAACAAATCTCAAAAAATCCGAATGAAAATTAATTACAGATAAATCCCCTCAAGTCTATGCGATCTTTTAGACACCTCCAAAAGATATTATAGGCTGAAGGCACAAAATCAGAACCAAGACTACTAGGACCTCGTACAAACAATGCAAATGGAAATTGATGGTCCATGCCGTAATTTGTGGGAAAAGTTCTCAATAATTATGTGTGTCGAGTAATATTTTATTAATAGTGTTCTAAGTGTTTTGTTTGAGTTTAATCACTCTTAAAGTGGTTTGTTATGATTAGTCCACATGTATGGGTCTTATGTCATGTATCTTGTTTTATGAGAACCGGGGTTCGTTAGTTTTTCTTTATCTATAAAAGGAAAGTTTCCTCTAACTTGTGAACTATCCTTAGAAAGAAATAAAACTTCTTCCTTATATATACTTTTAAATATATTTCAAGCGAGTAAAGGGGCGGTGTGACTAATTTAGCAGAGGAAGGTACGCCACTTAGAAGTATGTTTCGCACAACTTTTGTAATAGATTTTAGTTGTTACTTTGGTAATTATTCTTACTTTATATTACATTTATTGTATTTTCTTCCTAATACTTTATCTATAGTCTATTTATTATGAGGTTTCTAATCTATGCATACCTTCAACAACCCACTCATAAGTCATAACCACGATAATTTAACCTCATTTTTAGCACAAACTCTTATTCTTAAAAGTTCTATTTTCTCACTTTGTTCATATTAGCATAAAATGAAGTAAATAAGAAAGATGAATGGTTAAACTTTGAAAAGGGTTTGTTTAAATTATGGTTTTTAACTACACACTGTATACAAACATGTTGCAGTGCCAGATACCAAAAAATGCAGCTTTAACAAACTCATAAAAGAACACAATATATATAATCCAAACAACCACTAATTAACTCTTAGTCTTTCTACTCTTCTCTTTCTTAACCGCTTTAACAAACCGTTCCTGAGGATCTAACCGCACCTCCCGCTGCATACTTTTCCATAACTTCTTAAACTCATCATCAAATCCCTCTTGAAACCAATCGAAAAACTCATGATACAAAACTCTCTCATTCTCATCCCACACCTTCCTTAACATCTCACAACTATCAATTCCCCTTTTCCTCATCTCAAAAACAAGCTTCCCAAATCTCTTATGACCCGCCACCTCGGGCCTCAAAACGCTAATGGGCTGGGCCGCCATAAACTCTCGAGCCCGTTTCACACACGGTAACACAAGCCCATCAAGCAAAGAGTAACAAAACACATTAATCTTAACCTTCTCATCTTTGACCGGTTGACCATGCAGCGGTAACTCCCATAACCGGTCCCCAAACGTTACACTCACCCAATTGTAAACAATGTCGGTTCGAGGTTCGTAATAAGGTTTCGGGTCTACAAGTGGGGCTGAGAAGCTGCAAAGATAGCTCGAGTATCTCGCAAGCCACTCGGGTTTTATCCTCGTGGCTCCGTGAATATACGGTCGTTTCCGCTCAACGAGTTCACTGAAAACCATAAACTCAGGTGCCGTTCGAGAAACCGACGACCATCGGTGAAGGAAAACGGTTTCGTTTACTTTGTGGGCTTGATAACGGGCTGCGTTTACTTTCCGATCTTGTTCTGATAACCCGGAAACTCCTCTGACCCGTTTAGCGACCCTATCTGCCCAGCCCGCGCATATGGCTTGACCCAAAAGCTCCTCTTCGGTCAACATTAAGGGGTGCTTGTTATTATAAACCATCCAAGCCCGTTCGACCTCATCCATACTTCCATCATTCCAAATAAACCCCTGCTGGTTAAACACTAAATGCAAAAGCTGTTTTCTTAACTTTGACATTTCCTCCATGGTTTTTAAATGTAACGAATTCTCGTCGCAAAATTGGACGCGGTTTTCCGATAATTCAAAGCATTGTAACGCGTAAGCTACGGTTAACGCGTCACTTGTCGGGTTTGAAAACTTCGCAAGGGCGTTTTTGGAATTTTCTTTTAGTTTTCTTTTTTTAGGTTTTTCGTCGTTGATGTCATCGTCGTTTTCGGTTTGACCGCCTTCGAACTGCCTTACGAACGGGTTTGACAAGCTTAGAGCTGCAGCGGATGCAACAGCGTATGCTAAAATCAAGTTTCTTCTAGCAGGCCCGTTACAGGTGTTCAGGAATTGAATAACAGTAATCAGCATGCGCGAATGACGTGGACTCATTGGATAGTGTGACATGGATTTGCCTAAGGGTGTTAAGTTCCCGTCATAATCGAGTGCTTCTAAAGACTTTAAACAAAGTTCGGCTTCACGTAAGGATTTGGCTTCCGGCGGTGTCGGGAACGGGAATTTTGTAATCTGAATCAGGTTAAGAAAAAAAAAAGAAAAATAATCACAAATATGAGATATAAAATAACCAAACTAGCATTTTGACCAAGGAAATTAACCATAGCCATTGGCACGTGTACTGATTTAAGGAAAAAATACCTCTTTGATACCCATGGATTTCATGAGAAGCACAACACCATCAACCGGCGTTTTCAGTATTTCAGCAGTCGAAAACTCTTCAAATATGTTGTTAAACACAGCAGAAGAATAAAGACGATAACAATGGCCAGGCCCAGTCCGGCCGGCTCTTCCAGCCCGTTGGGCTGCAGAAGCTTTACTTATCCACTGCACTTCATACGTCTCCATGCCATTTGAAGAGTTATAATTTTTAACCTTTTCTCGACCCGTATCAACCACATATTTTATGCCTGGAATCGTTAAAGACGTTTCAGCAACGTTAGTTGCAACCACCACTAACCGCTCACCTTCCTTAATTTCCTCAAACACACGAAGTTGTGCGGATGCAGGAAGCATGGCATATAAGGGTAAAACTGTCAATGCATCGGGTGACACGTCAGCAGTTGGTTGCTGGTTCGAATTCTCATCAGATTTTATGGTTGTCTTTCCGGATAAAGCATCAAAAGCAGCTTTTAACGCGTTAAAGTTATCGTTTCCCATTAAAACGTTATCAAATTCATTATCTTGAGTAACTGAATGTTTAACAACTTCTTCCAAATCACTTTCTTCATCAGACTCAATCGAATCAAATGACATGTCAGCATCTGATATGTCACGATCATCTTCATCTTCACCTCCAAATCGGTCGGTTTGTTCACGGTTTTCGATCTTAAACGCCTCATCGATCTCCTTAATATCAAAATCTTTACACGTGTTCGCGTTCGTGACAACCGTACCTACGTTTGACTTTCTCTTGGTCAACTCAGTAGATGCTTTGCGAAGCTTGCGACACAAGTATTCTACTTCCCGTTGACCCGTCACAAACACGAGTATTCCGCCAGGTGGAAGTCGTTTATGAATTGATAATATCTTTTTATAGGCTTGACCGACGTAGTCCACAATATCGGTTCGTTTTGAAAAATGTGTTGTAACGGGATATTGTCTAGTTGGCACTTCAATGACAGGTGGCGGGTTTGAAAAGATTTTACCACCTGACACAAAGTCTTCAACACGCATGGTAGCACTCATTAATATTAATCTTAGCGGAAATATTTTCTTGTCGCTTGTAATCGTTTTTCCAGTTGAAATCTCGTACGCCTTTTGCTGCTCATGTATTTTCTGCCATTTAAACACAAGATCAATTAATATTCATGAAAACTGATCCAAAACCGAAATAACTGAAATGGAACCACACCCGATGGTTCGGTTTTCTGTTTTCATAAAAGCCGAACTTTCTATTCTGTTTCAGTTTTACTGTTTTACATGTAACCAAAAAAAAAAAAAACTGAACCGAAACGAATTTGAGGACTCTTTTTTAATTTTAAGCAATTTATAAGAATTTTACAAATATTGTAACAAAAGTATCTTAGCTAAAATGTGTAATAATAAATTAGTTATTAATCAACAAAAAAAAATTTAGGCCCAATTTCATTATTTTGGGCCAATTTTCTTTAGCCCCAATAATTTCAAGCACCCTAAACCCGAAAAAACCGAAACTGAACAGTCTCCAAAAACTTAAAAGCCGAAATTTTGGTTTTTAGTACGGGTTGAGCCTAAACCGACCCATGCACACCCTAATTACTAATAATTATTAGTATTGATAGTATATTATTAATTACTATTATTAAAAAAAATAAATCCCCACTTACATGGCGCTCTACTATAACGCGAGATAGCATCCCTGTAAGTATATCCGTATTCAAACTCCTTTCATGAGCTTCATCCAATATAAGAACTGAGTATCGCTTCAACAAAAAATCATTCTGCAACATAAACACGAGATCAACACAAAATAATAGTTTGAACTAAAATGCAATAAAACAAAAAACCTGTAATTCTCGAAGCAATATTCCATCAGTCATAAACTTAATTGAACAGCTGTCACCAATCCTCTTATCGTGCCTAACTTGAAAACCGACCTCTTTCCCGAGACCAACACCTAGCTCAAAAGCCACCCGCCTTGCAGTTGCAAGAACCGCCACACGGCGCGGTTGGGTCACACCGATAATCCCACTTCGAGTATTATGGTTTTTTGAACCGAATCCAGCCTCGTACAGAAACTGCAAAATGCCAGATGTCACGCAACAGTTATAACAATAATAATAATAATGATAAATTCAAACATGATAATATAAGTTTACCTGAGGAACTTGTGTTGTTTTACCGCACCCGGTTTCTCCACATATGATGACACTAATGTTATCATATATTGCTTCCATAATTTCTTGTTCCATCATGACTATTGGAAGATCCATCCGCTTGGATTCAACTTCTTTTGGTCTTGATACTTGAATCACTACGGGGGTAGCCACACGTTTAGGTGAAGAAACATTACGGTTTGTGGAAGCAACTACCTCCTGTAACATATCAAGCCCAGTAATAATTAGGAGTGGCAATTCCTGACATGACATAAAAATAAACAGGTTTTGGGTTGACATAACTACCTCGTTAAAAAAATGGGTCGTGTATGGGTTGACCTGTTTAACCCGTTGAGTTAACCATGTCGACCTGCAAACCTGTTTGGTTGAACAGGTCAACCTACTAACGTGTCTATGACCCGTTTAACCCATTTTCTCACAACCCATGAAACCTGATTATCAAATTTACAACTTGATTATTACCCACCTATCCGCTCAACACGTTTAGATGAATGTGTTAAACGAATCATGTTCAGTTTGACCTGTTTAACAAAACAGGTCGTGTCCGGGTTGACCTGCTTAATCAGTTTAGTTAAATAGGCTGATCTGCCAACTTGTTTAGTTAAACAGTTAGACCTACTAGCCCGCTTATGACCTGTTTAACCCATCTTTCTTTACAACCCACCAACCCGATAACAAGTTTACAACTTGATTTTTTTACAACCTACCAATCTGCTCGACACGTTGAGATAAATGGGCCGTGGTTCAGGTTGACCTATTTAGTTTAAAAGAGTCACGTTTGGGGTGACCTGTTTAACACGTTTAGTTAAACAGGTCGACACACCAACTTGTTTGGTTAAACAGATCAACCTACTAGCCTGATTAACACATTTTTTACAACCTATGAAACCCGATAAACAAGTTTACAACTTGACTATTACACGCTAAACCGTTTAGATAAATGGGCTAAACAGGTCATGTTTGGGTGACGCAATTTGAAGTGTGCGTGGGATAGGGTTGATGCTTTTGACACTAATATAAATATGGGTCATGTTCGCGTCAAACACTTCAACCCACCCACTGCCAATTGATTGACACACCTGGTAATAAAGAAATATTTAAAAATAAAACTAAACATTCGACAAAGCATACCACTGATTTTTCCATGCTTTCACGACTGCTAGATTTCGTAGGAGGTTTAGAATCTTCTAGAACCAAAGTATCAGCATGCTCGTTTTCAAGTTTCTTAACGAATGAAGGTGGGTCCAATGCACCAATGATATTAGCATCAGCTCCATCGTTAGATGGTGGCACAGGAGAAGTTCTTAAAGGAGAAACTTTGACATTTGTGACTTCAATCTCTTCGTTCATGGGCTGACCAGAAGCATCCTCTATGCTGACTAGTTCAGCTTCAGTTGACTCACTTGTATTGTTTCTCCTTTTTAAAGGCCGGTCACTATGTTGCAATACGAGACCCGTTTTAGCAAACTGCACTTCTCTTCTTCGCTTCTCACGGGCTGTTTCAACCTGGCCCAAATTGCGCGAAGACCACATGAGTGAATACGCATCATCTTGAATTTTGTATTTCCTAAAAAGTTAAAAAAGAAAAAAAGCAAATAAATGTTAAAACAAAAAAAGATCATACTAAATCATGTTAAGGAAAACATCACATACTCTAATGTCTCGAGGCTTTTAGATAAAAGAAGCGATTTCTCCTTGTCCTCCTGCATATAATAAAAATTCAGTCACATTTGAACCGATATGAAACACAAAAAATAGTCTACAGACCTCAAGTTTCTTTAGCTTCCTCTTCTGGGAGTTGCTTTGTTTAAGTTTTCCTTTCTTTTTTGACTTTAAAGACCCCTTCAAAAAAAAAAAAAACAGAAACACATTAAGACATTGCATATAAAGATCCAAAGCATATGTAAACAATATCAGGACATACTGATACCTGTTTTGAAGGTTTGTCTTTGGATTTATTATTTTTCTTTGGTGGCATAATCAATATGTTGCTATCATCTCCATTGTCTAAACCCTCCTCCATTGAATCCTGCTACTGCTAAATATAATATATATTAATATTAATTAATGGAATTACTTACTTTTGTAGTGTTAACATTGCAGGATTTATTTAAGAAGTAATGTTGAATAAGAAATGAAGAAACTTTAAATCAAGGATTAATAAGAAAGTAGCAAACATTGAAACAAAAAGCAGGAAAATCAATAAAGAAATTGGTTTCCATCAATATAACACAAATAAACAACAAGTTACAAGACAGAAAGAAGCCGTCATAAAATTAGGTTAAAAGTCCTCTGGGAGTATCGAATGTTGTAACTTACCGGAAGGAAGGAAGGAAGGAATTAGGTTAAAAGTCCGATGGGTATCGCCGCCTTGGTGGTGGCTCTAGCTCCAGAGCTGGGAATAATTTATGCCCTTTCTTTTCCTTTTATACCTTTTCTTTTTTCTCTTTTTATACTAAGAATTTAACTAAAATTAATTTCTTATCGGTCCTGATAAGTTTTAAGACCACACGTAGTGGTAATTAAGCATAACTATTAACTAAGCATTTTTTGACAAGTTACATTCCAGTCAATAATAACTAGTTTTGTAAAAAATGATGTAATGGTAAAATGCCCCATAGCTAAGCTCAAAACTAATCATGCAATTGGACAATGAGAGGGTCCCCGGTGTGCCCCTCATTGTGGAGCTTGTCTTCCTCCCAAAGCGTAACATTACGTGTGGTCTAAGTTTGTAACAGAAAAATATCTAGAATGTCGGTTTTTTTTTGTTATTTAGAAACTCCAAGCCCATCTAAATGACAGCCCAAAGCATCCGGTTATCCATAATTTATAACTCGAAACATAAAACACAACAATCATTAGCAATAATAAATACTATTGAATTGTAAGACCCCTCGCAATTGGGCGCGGAACACCACCGAGGGGCGTGGAAGGGGGCGCCCTTGGAACGGCCGGCGCGAAAGAGGGAAAAGGTGGGCCCTCTCTCTCCTCCATCTCTCCCTCTCTCTCTCTCTCACACACACACACACACATATATAGGGTAAGGTTAAAATGAAAACTCACTTGAGTTGTGAAAACCTGCGAAAACCTTATGTAACATCATATTTTTTTTTTGGTTACATGTAATATATGTTGTAACATTTAATACAAAACATCGAAACATCGGGAAAAAATGTTTTGCTATTTTTTAACATTTTTTTACTAATTTTTATACATGTTTTCAGGAGAGAGAAAAAATTATATTTATATTTACATTTTTTATTCACTTTAATTGTGGACCACAAGATTTAAACATTAATTAAAAATATGTGATTTAAAAATGATTTTCTAGAGTTTTCACAACTCAAATAGGTTTTTATTTTATACTTAGCCCACAAGGAAGATGGGGAAGTATAAGTCCTTTTTACTTAAGTCACATTTTATAATGTGACATGCAATTGACTAGACAATAACAATGTATCATGTTCATTAAGTATTAGTCCTTTTTACTTACATCACATGTTATAATGTATCATGTTGCTCATTAAGCTTATAATTATATTTATAGGTATATATATTAATTTTCAACTTTCTTTAGCACAAAGGGTTGTACACTTACGTTAAGAAGTTGTATCATGTACTCCATACATACAAAACTCTTGGACTTTTCTCTCTTATGTGACCCCCACGTCGCCCACCCCACCTTTCCGTTTACGGAATTTAGCTTTAGCAAATTGGCACATTACACCCTCAAACTTTTAATAGTTATTTGATTTAGGTAATAATGTGATTTTTAAAGTATAACCTCATCATTGAACTTTTGCTGACTTCTTTTTGTTATAATTATTAAATTACTAAAAGAAGTAAGATAAATGAAATTTATTTCATTCTTTTTGTAAACTGCAGCATTAAGAACTAAAGAAGTTCAATCAATAAAACTTACTTTAACTACTGCTATAACAATACACGTCTACTAGAAGTAGCAATATCGTCGTAACTCGCGGTACTTTAATTATAATTTAAGATTTAAGATGTAACTATTCACACTATTTTATTACAAATAAGCCAATAGACAGTACAAACACGCTACAACAAATGAACAATAAAATTGAAATAATACAAACATTTAGTATCTTGATTTTTTAAACCATCATTATCATGTGGTCATTTAAACTGGGCTATCAAATGCTAATAATCATGTATTTATTATCAATGCTTTATTATTTAAATTCTAAACTTCATTTTATATGTTTGTCGATATTCTTAACACATAACAACCTTTAAAAATCCCGGAAACTCCTCTGATATTTAACATAAAATTTCTAATCAAATACTTGTATATGATTTAACATATTAATATATAGAGGTTTATTTTGTCATTTATCATATCTTTACGAATTCAAATAGACGTAGTGACATATTCTGTGACATTTTCCAGCACAGTATAAAATGTTTTAAAACACGTACATAAGCATAAATCGTTTTGGAACATTTACATTACACACTACCAATTATAATTATTATTAGTCAAATACTTCATTAAACTATTGTAGCAAAAATATAGTATGGGACTTACTAAACAGCCATTTAAAGCGAATTTGCAGGCGATTAAGCAAAAAATAAATAAAGGATTAAAGAGAGATGGGGCCAAGGGGTGTCGGGTAAGTGAGTGACTAATATATTAGAGAGTATATTAAATATTTAAGCATATATAATTGCTTTCAAAAGAAAAATATAGATCACATGTGGCCGGTTGAACTTTTTGTCAAATTTGTTTTTAAGCCTTTTATTTATGTGAAGGATGAATTCATTTAGCACATAGGGTATGTTTAGTATTAGGCAATAGAATGGCGAGTGACTGGAATGAACGAGGTAATAGAGTGGACAAATTAATGAAATAGATAATTACTATTCCATTAAGATGTTTGGTAACTATGTAGGAATGAAATGAATCATTACTTTGTGTTTTTGATAGACATGAAAAGACAAAGGAATAAAATAAAAATGGTAAGGAGTGGCGGTGAGTGATGGACGGTGATAGTGGTGGCGGTGGTGGGTAATGGTGGTGATGAGGGTGGCGATTGTTGTGGTGGTTGGCGGTTAGCGGCGGTGGTCGATGGTGATGTTGGAGGTAATATGGGGTGAAAGAGGGGATGAAAGGGGATGGGGGATGGATGAAATGAGCTTGGAGTGTTTTAGAGGGAATGTAATAAATAACGTAATAGGTGATTCCATTCCATTAACCAACAAAACACTTTTTTGTTTCATGTCTTCGCAATAATCCATCGTATCTCGCATCTCAGTTTTGCATAACAAACACTACCATAGGGTACGATTGAGATAAAAACTAACACAACTGACCACATATGGCGCAAACGTTGCCGCCAAAATTCGTGTAGATAAAATTATGATTGAGATTGATAACACCAACACAAGTGATCCCTCTTCCAATATGAACACAAAGTTACAACTTAGAGTACCGGTGATCATGGATCATATATGCAAGAGAGAAAGTTACGGAATACTCGATGCCCCCAAAATTAAAAGCTCATGAAACTTTCATCATTGCCTTAAGCCCGCCTATCATGCACGTCATTATAAATAGATCGACGCTAAAGATGTCCATGGTATAAAGCTATTATCCATCGGGCATTATTTTACATTGGTTTTTCTTAAAATATTTGGCATTAAATGGTTGACAAGTTATGACCTGATTGCACTGATGAGATTCAACATAATTTAATCCTTGTTTCTTTGCTCGATCTTAGATCTTGTGATCCCCATTATGTCGGGTTGACGTCCAACTTTATCTCGTATATATATAACCTAACTGGGTTCTCTTTGGGTGACTAGGGTTACCTCGCATATTCGTTGACCGGGATATGACACATCTAGGGATCCAATCATTTGTCGGTTAAACAACATAATTCTGTGTTTTGTTGAGCTATATCCGGTTCATAACAAGTAATTAGTTTTGAAATTCAAGCGTACGTGAGTAAGGAATGTACACGCTCTTAATTTATATAGCACGTCAAGCTATATATGTGAATCAAATTAAAACCTACTAGATATTCATCCAACATCAAGTAGAATAGTTTACTCCCACAAATTCCCAAGCTTCAATGTCCATTGTTAAAACTCCTTTGGTTCATAAAATATATATAAACCAAAAGAAATTAAAATCTCATAAATGAATTGAAATTTCAAGGAACTAAAACTGTCACCAATGTAAAATTATAATGTGTTACGGCTTTTTAATTTGTCAAAGATTTGGAAAGGAAAATAGAAGCAAATGACAAAATTTTCCTACCACATTCCCCACATTGTATTTATTTTATTGAAAAAAAGACCAAGTCTTGTGTTTTGACAAATGTCAAAAGTTAACAAGCGCCAAAGATTTGGGCCGGAGCAAGTGACATGAAGCCCTAAACTATTAACCAATAGCATTAGATTAGGTGAATGAAAGATACATTACACAAAAAGTCACATTACCATTAAAAAAACATTAAAGTATTAAACAAGTACTAATTAAATCTTTAATCTTAACCACAACTTCTTATATTCCATTGGTATCCTGAAGAGAGCACAAAAATATACAATGGGAGATCTAACTAGCAGAGTGTACACCGGAGTTAAAAGATACCGGCAGAGGCGAGGCTACCGCCGCCTTGCCACGGCCACCAATGAATCCAGATCAAAACATGGGAGGTGGTCATGGATAAGGATGCCACGTAGGTTGAAGATAAAGCTGAGGTTGAACCCTAAGAAGCTAGTTGATAGTGTTCATAGTGCTTATGTGAGGATGATGATGAAGCTGGCTAGTTCTTCGGTCGTAAGAGGCGGAGCAATAGGCGGATATGGCGCTGGGCCAGAGATATGCCAGTTTGGAATGAGGCCCATGAAGGAATACGATGAGAAGATGATAATTCAGATATATAAATCGTTGTCGGTCAGGCCACCGACACTCACGGTCGAACCAGCTGCCCCCATAACCTATTTGCAGTAACTTGGTGATCATACTTATGTAACATTAGTTATATTGTATTAATTATATTTCTAAGGATCTTAAGCATGAATAAAACACTAGCTAGTTTTTCCTCGGTGGTGCACTGGTAAGTACCTAATTCCTCTTAGAGAGGTCCTTCGGTTGGATTTCACTTGTTAGTATAGTACGTAGAGTATTAACGATTTTGTGAGTTTTCTGATAACGGATTTTCATGGTAAAAGAAAAACGCAAAGCCACGTGCCAATTTCAATGTATCCCTTTTGATCATAGCATAATTGTTTTTGTTTTTTTAGTGTTAGAGTAATTAATATTTAAGTTTTTACCTTTGTACTAAGTATGATATGCATTAAATGTGTGTGAAAATGGATGTCTTGTATTATGGGACATGGGTAGTCGTTAGAAGTCAAGTGTGGATGGTGATGGGTATCAAGATCGATGCCAACTTTTACGTCTTACTCAGTTATCGGTTTACATCAACGTCATCAGCCTATTCTACCAGTTTATTACGACTTGTATTTAATATGAAGAAACATGAGTAGCTAGCATTCATTCATACCTATAATTCCGTTGGGGCTACATCACCAAACTTTGTTAATAGATGTCTTGATATGCTATGTATGCATAACTGAGTGAAACACTACGCTTTGCTTTGTAGGGCCAATATTCTATATTGTTTTTAAGATTGTATATGTCGTTTTAGTTTGCTTTTAGTCGATGTAGTACGTACTTGGTACATTTATTTTGTAAATTTTGGAGAAATGGGGACCCTATATAAGGGTCACTTTACCCATTTCTCCATGAGAACTTAACTCCAACAACCTTTTTCACAACTCTTTTGGAAATAAAGAAGTTTCTCTCTAACTTCTTCTTCTCTCTTATTTTCAAGCAAATAAACAAAATAAAACTAAGATCCGAGATCCGAGTGTCGTTGGTGATTTCCGCTAACCAACAACACGGATTGATCCGAGTCAAGTCTTGAGATCCATCTAGAGGACCTACAAGCTTTGATAATTATTTATTGAGATCTTGAAAACATATTAAATAAATTCGATCGAGGTCAAGGTTGCTCGAATAGTCGAATAGTAAAGCTCACAAACATCATGGTTGCGCTAGTTTTATATAATACTTGTGTTATATAACATTGTTACCATTTCTGTACATATATATGTACTTACATTGTTGTTGTGTACAGTTAGATAATTAAAATACATATATGGTGTTTAAACTAGTATTTCTAACGATTACATGACAAACAAATCTAGCATATACATAAGTTAACAAACTAGTTTTAATACACTAAATTAGGGGTGTGTATGGATCGTTTGGGGCGGCTTTCGGTCAAACCCATAACCATATCCAATGTTTCGGTTAATGAAGAACCATAACTATAACCGATCTATTATAGCTATTTCGATTAATCGATTTTGAATGTTATAGCTGGTCGGTCATAGATCGGTTAACTATCACAGCCACCGACCTCTTAACCTAGTTGGAGGCCGCGAGTGCGAGTAGTGGTACATGTGTTTATTGAAATAATTGGTAGCGAAAAATATCATCAGGACCGTATGAAAATTTACCAGAGTTCAAAACACTTTGATCCTTATTTCATAAACAAGGGATAAAACCCATAGTTTTACAAACCATAGTATTACAAGGATAAACCATAATTTACAAAAAGAACATATTTCTTTATTCTTGTGACAAACCACTTCTTTAAGTTGAAGTGCCATGTATTTATTCACAACAAATCAACTGAAACATGTTTAAAAATATTTGATCAGCATGAAAAACTGATGAGTATATTCATTTATAAATAACACATTTTTATAGTAAACATTAAGATGTTTTTACATTTGTCTGCTTACAAATTACCGAAAGCTATTTGTCACTTGATCTTATATGTGACTGTGATCATATTACTTATTGGCCAACTATTTATCCAATAAATAATGATATAAACAAGTAATGTATACAAAACCCTACAATACTAGTAGTAATCATCCTGTAAGTCTACAAAGACTTAATCACTATAATATAATGAAAACCGTTTGGAAACAATATTTGGATTGTTATACTATATGAGTTATACAAGTTTAAAAATCTTAATGATGGTGTTGGAAAATTGGTTGTCTCACATAAATGTGAGTTGTACAAAAACTCGAATATCTCACCTTGTAATTTTACAATTTACGAGCTTCCTGGTGTTAAACATCTAATTTAATACAATGTAGTACATATTGGTATAAATCGAAAGGCTTTAACGATATTCACGAGATTGAAAACTTTACACGTGGCACAAAGTTTCACCTTGTTCAGGCAGAAATTTGGATTCGCGTATCAAAGTCTTGATTAATCGGGCATGGTATCGTTCTAGCTACTAGTGGTATTATACCAACACTTTATAAGATAAAACGAGAGGGAGCGTGAGGAATAAGCGACGAAACAATGCCCTGATCACCTACTTTCTATAGCTGATATAGGGATTGATTGTGTATCACGACAGCCACAAAAAAGGCCATCACGTAGCGCCGCGATCCTATAACCTTGTCGAGTCGGCCCTAGGTTTACCGTGTGGCCTGACACGTGGCATGTAACATGACGGATGCGTAGCCAACACATCACATAGCACGATGGGTCAATGAAGTACCGATCACTTAGCTCAAAGACCACCAAAATATCCAGATAATTACACCACATTGCCATCAAAGCGCCACATTGCACCCATTGAACTTTGCCCGAACCCTGAGCTGTCACACCCCGACCAAAGGCGGCGGAACATGCCGAGGTGTAACGATTGTCCATAAGCACATGACACTAATTAAAGTGACATTATTTAATAAACTCATTTCATTTCACAACATCGAAAATGTCACATAACAATTATCCATAAAATAACTATAAACAAGATATCACAAAATATGGCAAATTTGATATTGTTCATTTTTACTAATATCCTAAGGTCTTTGATGTCGTTTTCTTCACAACCATAAATCAACCAAGATGCAAACCTGCAACATTTCATAAAATAAAGTTTGTCAACACAAAGGTTGGTGAGCAATTCATAAGTTTAATCATATTAGTATATAATAAAGATATCCACAAAACTTGCATACGAAACGATAAATAAAAGTGGTAATTTGGATAAATAGATATCGCTAAACACATTAGCGACACCTAGCTATAAGGAGATGCCAAATAGTCTAGGATTTTATAGTTATCGTTAATTGCATTACGTTAACGACACCTTGCTATAAGGGGATGCCAAATAGTCTAGGATTTTATAGTTCCACCAACCAAAAGCGATAAACACATAAGCATATAAGCATAGAACACCAAATCGAGCAATTATTTAGGTAAAGTATACAACTACGTTTGTGGTTTAAGATTCAAATATAAAGCATTTTGTTGAATAAGTATTAAATGTCACCCCCAAAATAAAAGATGGAAAATGGGGTATGAAGTACTCACCTTCAAGTAGTAAACTTGAAAGATGATAATTTGGAGATTTGTCGGAACGACGAGTTTAACGCACAATGCCTAAAAAGAAAAGAAGTCTTGAATTTAGAAAGGTTGTCTTGAAGGTCTTTAAACAAAATAAATGTTGAGAAATGTAAATAATTAAAGTTCAAGGTTTTAAAATGTAACTATTTAAGAATTTATAATAATAACCCTTTAAAAATGTAAGTTTGCTCGAAACCGGGTTAAAGTATCTAACCTTAATATTTACTCAACCTATGTTAAGTAATAAGGTGGATAAAATGCAAGAATGCAATTCCCTTTGGAATAAGGATACTAAAACGGTTTTTTTTATCGAGTGCTCGGGTCTTGATAATTGGTCAAACCCAAAGTCAACTTTCCAAAATATTGAATGTTATGAGATAACTCAATAAAATTTAATAAGACTTAACCAAGTATGTAGTTCCATTGTTTTAGAACTAACAACGCACGTTAAAAGAGTGTTCGGTTTTGTCGGTCCAAACTTTGTTATAAGATCAAGTTGGATCCAACATTTCCAAGTACTTAAGAAAATATTTAAAAATCAATTTGTAACTATTTTTAAAGAAATATACAAGTCTTGATGGCTAAAAAAAACACACTTGTGTGTCTTAAGCGAGTAAAAATCGGTTTGGTTCTGTTTCCATCTCACAACAAGTTCATAGATGGTTTCCACATGTCCAAACACTAAAGAACTTGTATAATAATGTACAAATAAAAAATACCAAAAGTTAACAATAAAGTCTTTAAACAAAAGTTCGGTTTTCGGTTCGGATCGTGTTTCGGGTTAAGACCGAGGTAAGATTCTACAAACCCATAACCATAGAATTTGTAAAAATGATTTTAGAAACTTAGATCTAACAATAAGTATGTTTAAACAATTATTTAACAAAACTAGTAACAAAGTTCGGTTTACGGTTTAGAGCTATTTACGGTTAAACCGAAGCATAGACTCTTAAAAACCCATAACCATGGAACTTGTAAACATGACCAACAAACTAAAATAAGCAAGATTAATATGTATGAACAAGTTATATAGATGTATATATATATCAAGGACACGAAGTCCTCCATGAAGCCTTGCCTTATGAGGTCCGAAACCTCACCGGCCGGAATCGGAGAAGTAACTACCAAAGGTAAACAAGGGGTGTATATTATATATATGCTGCACAACCATAAACAAGTATTAATAAGGCTACATAAACTAATTAAGATGAAAGACTAAAAACCTTCAAGAACACTTAAGAAGATAACCTTGAATCTTTGATGTTTGAGAGAGTTTTTTTTTTTGGAGTTGTAGCAAGAGAAAATGAAGAGGAAAGGTGGTGTATATATAGGGTAATGTTGGTGGTCAAATATGGGTGTGAGACACAAGAGTTTTCATGCAAAATGGATCAAGACAAAAACACAAAACAACAACAAAAAAAATAATAATAAAAAATAAAAAAATAAATTAAAATAAAAATAAAAATAAAGGTAGGATGTTTTCAATACCCAACAAGTGTAAAACAATATTGTAACATAAATCCATCATTTTGATTATAACATAAGCTTCGGTTTACAAATCGGGTCGGTTTACATAATAAACAAATACAAAAACGAATACAAACATGACCCGGAATTGATGAATGTCACAATCACGACAGCCACAAAAAAGGCCATCACGTAGCGCTGCGATCCTATAACCTTGTCGAGTCGGCCCTAGGTTTACCGTGTGGCCTGACACGTGGCATGTAACATGACGGATGCGTAGCCAGCACGTCGCATAGCACGATGGGTCAATGAAGTACCGATCGCGTAGCGCAAAGACCACCAAAATATCCAGATAATTACACCACATTGCCATCAAAGCACCACATTGCACCCATTGAACTTTGCCCGAACCCCGAGCCCATGCCCGTGCACGCCGGGTTTAGCACTTAAAAAATTTCCATGTTGACTTTGGATCAAATATAACCACATTGAAAGATGTAGGATCAAAAGTGAAAAAAATGAATTTCCAAACACGTTGCGTTACGCGGTGAGCAAAGGATAAGCCCGTCTCATTACACGATAAAGCCTCACAAAACCCAAGATTTGGGCGTTGTTGCACTACGCGACGACCAAATTTGTAGGGCCATCACGATACGCGACGACCCCGTTAAGCAACCAGGGACACGTGTCCTACCACGTGTCAACACATGGTAGACCATGTGTCACCATGTGGCAGCCTTCGGATTAGCTGAGTCATTGCGCTTTGCGCTGGCATGTCTTTTTAAGCCATTGCGATACGCGATGAACTCGATAAGCAACCTATAAAAGGGGGAGTCCATTGTGACATTCGTCACTTTTCAAACCCAATAACCTGCCCCTTAAATTGCAAGTATTGATAGACTTATAAAACAAAGAGTTTTATGTATTTATTTATTTTATCTCATGCCTCAAACTCAATTTTATTCATTAATGTTGTTATCTTAAGCACTGAATTTGAGTCAAGGTGACGTGTGTGACATCTGCCCCGATCCGACCCGACCCAGGTACCCGTTTCTCTGACCCGATCTCTCTTTTATTATTTAATATTTATACTTGTATTTTATTTTTAATAATAATATGTATTTTTCCTTCCCGCCTTTCGTTTCCTTCCCGCTGTCCCGTCCCTCTCCTTTTCTCTCTTTCCGCCTTCTTTTCCCTCTTGTCGCCGTCCCGCCCTTAAGCCTTGCTTCCCTCTTTCTTCTAACTCTTTGCTTGCCCTTTGTTCCTTCCCGCCTAAGGATGTCTGCGCAGCTCCACGCGCCAGACCCCTTACAAGGAATCCTGCGTGAAGACCATCTGTTCCTGCGTTACGCGAGACGAACGCTTCCCGCGACGCGCTAAGGATTTGTAGTTCCCTCGACGCGCGAAGAATTATAGTTCTTCCCGCGGCGCGCTAGGAATCTTAGTTCCTCCCGCGGCGCGCTAAGAAATGTGGTTCTTCCCGCAGTGCGCATGGAAATATAGTTCTTTCCGCGACGCGTTAAGGTTGTTTTTGTCTACCTTCGCGTTCGCGCTCTCTTGACCTTCTGTGTTTGCCTTCGCGCCTTAGCCTTCTCGCGCTGTACCCTTTGAGTTTTCTTGTGTTGAATCTAGCCGTTGCTTTTGTGTTGTCTTATCTTTTGAGCTGTTGACCTAATCTGCTTTATGTCTGAATAGTTACTTTCGGCGCAGCATGCGTACCAACCCCATTGGTTGGCAGAAAAAGTGACTGACATTATCTTTTGAGATCTGCTTTTGCCATGCTTGACCAGTACCTTTATCTGACCCGCCCATGCCTGTTACTGTTCCCTGTCAGCTTTATCTTGCCCCCCTGCAGCTGCCATATCTTTTGATATCTTTTGCTTTTGGAATCTTTTACTTTTTGAGATCTTTTCCCCTTTTTCTAGGGATTGTGTTCCCTAGGGTTTCTCTATAAATAATAGTATTATTTTTCATAACACATCACACACAAACACTTAATCTCTCCTGTTCTCTTGCTCCTTGCTCTCTGCCGTCTTCCTCTCTGCCTTCGTCGTCCTTCCTGTTCTGCCCTGCTTTTCCGGTAATATATATTATATATAATAATTTACTTCTTAATTATGCTAACTTATAATCAAGACTTAAAACAGATCATTAAACAATAATCTTATTTATAGGTTAACTTGTGCTTGTTTAAAGTTGGTTCTTGCTTTATCTTACACCGCATCGTTTATCAAGTGAGTTATCTCGTATCTAATCCCTTTTTATTTTAAATGCTTTGGGATGTTCATGTGTTCATACAAAACTTGAGTCTTAAACTTGTTTATGAACTTTAGTCGCGCAGTATCCCATGTGTTGAGGACGTTTACTTGGCTGTTTATTTGTATGTGTGTATCATTAACCGCTTTGTTCGGCCTATTCCGCAGTTCCGTTGGTACCATTAGTTGAACACGGGAGACCTATCGTTTACGGTTTTCTTTGTTTACACTTGCACAGATGTTTTCTCGTTTTTATGCTCAATTGGGAGCATGGATTGAACTATGATCTATGAACTATCTTAGGCTTGATCACAATCTGATTACACCCTTGTTAAACTCTAGACATACACGTGTTGCGCGCAGATTTACTGTGATTATCTATGATTATCTATTAAACTTGATTTCTCACCAACACGCAAGTGTTTGACGTTTATTTTAACACATGTTCAGGTTTGCAGTAGCTGTTTTGGAGCTGGTGGACACGTAGGACGTTTTTACTTTTGGACCTAGAATTAAAATGTATCAAGACAAGTTAATGTTGTTTGAATGTTATAATTTATAATATATTGATTTATGTTTGATTTATGTTCTTTATTTTCCCCGCTGCGCGTGCGCGATAAAATGTGTATTAATAAATATTGACACCAATAGTGTCACGAGTAATGAAACAATATGTGGCGCCCCGATGTATAATCCGCCTTTGGTCGGGGTGTTACAGATTGGTATCAGAGCTCGTTGACTTTAGGATAGGTGGTTAGACGTAACGGCCTAGAATACCTAAGAGTCCCTTCTCGCGCATGAGAGAAATCTCATGTTTGCGCGCTTATTGTTAATTACTCGTTATTTATGAATATGCTCGCACTTGCGCAGTATATGATTTTATGTTCTATTTCGCGATATTTCGATTTTGGTTGAATTTCGATTTTTATTGATTTTACTTACATATTCGTTTGTGGGATTTGAAAATCCGAAAAGTCATGGTGATACATGAATAGTTGATTTTCAATTTCCATTTACGATTATGTTCTGAGGTTGGAGACTTGAAAAGTCATGGTGATACATGAATTGTCAACCTCCAATACTCATTTTCTTGTATATTTTATATTGAAGATTGGAAAGTCATGGTGATACATGAATCGTCAATCTCCAATACTCGTTTACTCGTATATTTTAAATTGGGAATTCGGAAAGTCATGGTGATGCATGAATTGTCGATTTCTGATTCGAATTTGTTACCTTTATTAAGTCTGCATTTAGGGTCATTTAATCTACTTTAACTTTTGATAGTATCTAACTCTGCGAAACCAAGCTTTATAAAGTTATACTTTGCGATAAAACCAAGATATTAACTAAAATTAAAACTTTTATAGAATGCCTCCGCTATCTCGCCGATTTCAGAGAAGAGAAGCCTCGCGCATGCGTAGACAGCAACGTTCCCAGGAAATGGCCGCCGCAATAGCCCAAGCTTTGAGCCAAAACAATACCAACACCTCGAGTTATAACATTAAGTCCTTTAATGCGGGTAACCCTCCGAAGTTCACAGGTCTTGAAGGAGCCACCGTGATGCTCCAGTGGCTTGAGAAAATAGAAAACACTTTCCTCCACACCCAATGCCCCTCAGAAAGACGAACCCTATATGCTTCCAGTGTCCTGGAATCCAGAGCGCTTACATGGTGGAATGGAGTAGCTCATGCGCGTGGCGCAGAGGCTGCTTCTAGCATGACATGGGAGGAATTCAAGGAAATTCTTACGCGAGAATTCTGCCCTCCCAACGAAGTTAAGCGCCTGGAGGAAGAATTCTGGAACTTGAAGCAATACAGCGGTGAAGCGCGCGAGTACGCGACGCGCTTCCATGAACTAAGCCTGCTTGTCCCTCACCTTGTTACCCCTTCCCGCCGAGCCATAGAGAAATTCCTTGGGGGTCTCCCCATGGAAATTCAAGATTCTGTATGGGCCAGAAACCCAGTAACCCTCCCTGACGCTATTGAGTTGGCCGCTGTGCTCAGCGACAACCATGTCAGAGCAGGAACTCTGTTCCTGCGGGGAACTGAGAAGACCAAAACCACCAAAACTGTGCCTGAACCCGCAGAAACCAAACCAGAACCCTCAAACCGTAACCTCAAGCGCAGGCGCAAGGCCTATGCGCTTACCAACCCGCCCATTGTCCAGCAACCCGTTTACCAACCCCCAGTTTACGCGCCTAACCCACTGTCAACCTACCCAGCACCTCCTGTAGTCCACAACTATGCCTTAACCAACCCCGCACTCCCTGCCCCGCCAACTAAGAAACCTTACACAGGAAACCAACCCTTTTGCCCAACCTGTAGACTTCATCACCCACCTCAAGTCCCGTGTCGACAATGTAACCGATGTGGCCGCGTAGGTCACTCCGTTGAGTACTGTAGAACCCCTCCCTCCAATCCGATTGCGCCAACACCACCAGCTTACCCGCAGAACCCACAGCCAACTTACCAAAACCCACGACCCAGATCGTGCTTTAACTGCGGTGATCCAAGTCATTTCCGGAACGCGTGCCCAAGGCTACAAGTTCAGATTACTCAAGCGAATCCGGTGAACCAAATTTCGAACCAAGTGACGCGTGGCCGAGCTTTTAACATAACCGCGCACCAAGCGCAAGCGAATAACGACGTAGTTAATGGTACATTTTTGCTTAACGGATTTTATGCATCTATGCTTTTTGATACTGGCGCCGATCGAAGTTTTATCTCTCGCGCCTTCGAGCAGAAGCTTGCGCGACCGCGCGATGACTTAAAAGAAGATTTTTCAGTTGAATTGGCTAATGGCGAAACTGTTTTAATAAACTCGGTAATTAAAGATTGCACGCTTAACCTTAACGAAAACGATTTTCTGATTGACCTCATCCCTATGCCTCTTGGAAGCTTTGATGTTATTATTGGTATGGACTGGCTTTCGAATAATCGCGCCGAAGTTATTTGCGCCAAGAAATTGATTCGCATACCTCGAGAAAATGGTGATCTTCATATCTACGGCGAAAAACCCTCCAGTGGTCTTAAACTTATGTCTTGCGCCGAAGCCCAAAGACTCATGCGGAAGAAGTGTATTGCATTTCTAGCCCATGTGGTTAAACCCGATGAAGGAAAGAAGCTTCGCGATATCCCTGTTGTGCGTGATTTCCCTGAAGTTTTTCCTGATGATCTTCCTGGTATCCCTCCCGCTCGTGAAGTCGAGTTCCGTATTGATCTTGTCCCTGGTGCTTCCCCCGTGGCTAAATCTCCTTACCGTCTTGCACCCGCTGAGATGCAAGAATTGGCCAGCCAACTTCAAGAGTTGACTGCTAAAGGATTCATTCGCCCTAGCTCTTCGCCCTGGGGTGCTCCGGTGTTGTTCGTTAAAAAGAAAGATGGATCGTTTCGCATGTGTATTGATTACCGCGAGTTGAACAAACTCACCATTAAAAACCGGTATCCCTTACCGCGTATTGACGACCTCTTTGATCAACTCCAAGGTGCCTCCTGTTTCTCGAAGATCGATCTCCGTTCTGGTTATCACCAGTTGCGCATCCGCGATGAAGATGTTCCGAAGACTGCTTTTCGAACTCGTTATGGCCATTTTGAATTCTTGGTCATGTCCTTCGGTCTAACCAACGCACCCGCCGTTTTCATGGATCTAATGAATCGGGTGTGTAGGCCTTTCTTGGATAAATTCGTGATCGTGTTTATCGATGATGTTCTGGTGTATTCTAAGACCAAGGCCGAGCATGAGCAACATCTTCGGTTGGTGTTGCAAAAGCTTCGAACCGAGCAGCTCTATGCTAAGCTTTCCAAGTGTGAATTTTGGTCTAATGAAGTACAGTTTCTTGGTCATGTTGTAAACAAGATGGGTATTCATGTCGACCCATCCAAGATTGAAGCAATCAAGAACTGGATTACGCCATCCTCTCCTTCTGAGATCCGTTCCTTTCTGGGCTTAGCTGGTTATTACCGGCGCTTTATTTCGAACTTCTCGAAGATCGCTTTGCCTTTAACAGCTCTGACGCACAAAGGCAAACCGTATATTTGGGGCTCGAAGCAAGAAGAAGCCTTTCTGACGCTCAAGCGTTTGTTGTGTGAAGCTCCTGTTCTTGCGCTACCTGAGGGTAATGATGATTTTGTCGTGTATTGCGATGCATCCAACCAAGGTCTCGGTTGTGTTCTTATGCAACGAGGCAAGGTTATCGCTTACGCATCAAGGCAACTTAAGGTTCATGAAAAGAATTATACAACTCACGACCTCGAGCTTGGTGCAGTTGTTTTTGCCTTGAAGATCTGGAGACACTACCTTTATGGTACTAAGTGTATCCTCTACACTGACCATAAAAGCCTTCAGCATATCTTTGATCAGAAGGAACTTAACATGAGGCAACGCCGATGGAACGAACTCATCAGCGATTACGATTGTGAGATCCGGTATCATCCTGGTAAGGCTAATGTGGTAGCCGATGCGCTCAGCCGAAAACCCTGCCAACTTAACTGTATCTTGCCGCGCACCCAGCTTCACTTCGCGCCGATTCAAAGCAACCTTGAATCGCGTATTCGTGACGCGCAGCGCGCATCCATCAGTAATGGTAACCTTCGCGCCGAGTTAGCGTGTGGCGCGGAAGCGCACTTTGTCCCTAATCTGAGTGGAATTCTCTGCTATCTCAATCGCATCTGGATCCCCTTTGATGAGAATCTTCGCGCTGATATCCTGAGTGAAGCGCACAAATCTCGGTATTCTATTCATCCTGGCGCTGATAAGATGTACAAGGATTTGCGCATAACTTATTGGTGGCCCGGTATGAAAAAGGATATTGCTGTGTTCGTAGCTAAATGCCTGACTTGTTCTAAAGTTAAAGCTGAACACCAACGCCCATCTGGTTTGCTCGAACAACCAGAAATTCCTACGTGGAAATGGGAAGGTATAGCGATGGACTTTATTACCAAGTTACCTTTGACAGCAAGCAAACATGATAGCATTTGGGTAATAGTGGATCGATTGACTAAATCTGCTCACTTTCTGCCCATTCGTGAAAACTACCGTGTTGAGCATCTCGCGCAGCTTTATGTCAAGGAAATCGTCTGCCGCCATGGTACTCCTTTGAGCATCATATCCGATCGCGATGGCCGTTTTATATCTCGCTTTTGGAAATCTCTCCAATCTGCGCTAGGAACTCGCTTGGACATGAGTACGGCATATCATCCTCAGACTGACGGTCAGTCTGAGCGAACTATTCAAACTCTTGAGGATATGCTCCGATCTTGTGTTCTTGATTTTGGAGGTAATTGGGATTCACACCTGCCTTTGATCGAGTTTTCTTATAACAACAGCTATCATTCCAGTATCGGTATGGCCCCATTTGAAGCACTTTACGGTCGTAAATGCCGCTCCCCAATTTGTTGGAGCGAAGTGGGTGAAACTCAAATCACAGGACCCGAACTTGTTCAAGAGACAACCGATAAAATCGCCAAGATCCGTGATCATTTGCTGACTGCCAGAAGCCGACAGAAGAGTTACGCAGATCGTAGGCGAAAGCCTCTCGAATTTCAAGTTGGTGATCTTGTTCTCCTCAAAGTGTCGCCTTGGAAAGGTGTTGTCCGCTTTGGGAAGAAGGGTAAGCTTGCTCCTCGTTATGTTGGTCCATTCAAGATTCTCGCGCGTGTGGGAAAAGTTGCCTACAGACTTGACCTGCCGCCCGCGCTCAGTAATGTGCATCCAACGTTCCATGTTTCCAATCTCAAGAAGTGTTTAGCTGACGAGAACCTTCACATCCCACTTGATGAAGTTCAAGTTGATGAATCTATGCATTTCGTTGAGAAGCCTGTTGAGATTATGGATCGCGAGGTTAAGCAAACCAAGCGCAGTCGTATCCCTATCGTGAAAGTTCGCTGGGAGTCCAAGCGCGGAGCCGAGTTTACATGGGAAAGGGAAGATCAAATGAAGATCAAGTACCCGCACCTGTTCTCTGCGCAACCTACTTCGAGATAAATTTCGGGACGAAATTTCTTAAAGTAGGGGAGACTGTGACATCTGCCCCGATCCGACCCGACCCAGGTACCCGTTTCTCTGACCCGATCTCTCTTTTATTATTTAATATTTATACTTGTATTTTATTTTTAATAATAATATGTATTTTTCCTTCCCGCCTTTCGTTTCCTTCCCGCTGTCCCGTCCCTCTCCTTTTCTCTCTTTCCGCCTTCTTTTCCCTCTTGTCGCCGTCCCGCCCTTAAGCCTTGCTTCCCTCTTTCTTCTAACTCTTTGCTTGCCCTTTGTTCCTTCCCGCCTAAGGATGTCTGCGCAGCTCCACGCGCCAGACCCCTTACAAGGAATCCTGCGTGAAGACCATCTGTTCCTGCGTTACGCGAGACGAACGCTTCCCGCGACGCGCTAAGGATTTGTAGTTCCCTCGACGCGCGAAGAATTATAGTTCTTCCCGCGGCGCGCTAGGAATCTTAGTTCCTCCCGCGGCGCGCTAAGAAATGTGGTTCTTCCCGCAGTGCGCATGGAAATATAGTTCTTTCCGCGACGCGTTAAGGTTGTTTTTGTCTACCTTCGCGTTCGCGCTCTCTTGACCTTCTGTGTTTGCCTTCGCGCCTTAGCCTTCTCGCGCTGTACCCTTTGAGTTTTCTTGTGTTGAATCTAGCCGTTGCTTTTGTGTTGTCTTATCTTTTGAGCTGTTGACCTAATCTGCTTTATGTCTGAATAGTTACTTTCGGCGCAGCATGCGTACCAACCCCATTGGTTGGCAGAAAAAGTGACTGACATTATCTTTTGAGATCTGCTTTTGCCATGCTTGACCAGTACCTTTATCTGACCCGCCCATGCCTGTTACTGTTCCCTGTCAGCTTTATCTTGCCCCCCTGCAGCTGCCATATCTTTTGATATCTTTTGCTTTTGGAATCTTTTACTTTTTGAGATCTTTTCCCCTTTTTCTAGGGATTGTGTTCCCTAGGGTTTCTCTATAAATAATAGTATTATTTTTCATAACACATCACACACAAACACTTAATCTCTCCTGTTCTCTTGCTCCTTGCTCTCTGCCGTCTTCCTCTCTGCCTTCGTCGTCCTTCCTGTTCTGCCCTGCTTTTCCGGTAATATATATTATATATAATAATTTACTTCTTAATTATGCTAACTTATAATCAAGACTTAAAACAGATCATTAAACAATAATCTTATTTATAGGTTAACTTGTGCTTGTTTAAAGTTGGTTCTTGCTTTATCTTACACCGCATCGTTTATCAAGTGAGTTATCTCGTATCTAATCCCTTTTTATTTTAAATGCTTTGGGATGTTCATGTGTTCATACAAAACTTGAGTCTTAAACTTGTTTATGAACTTTAGTCGCGCAGTATCCCATGTGTTGAGGACGTTTACTTGGCTGTTTATTTGTATGTGTGTATCATTAACCGCTTTGTTCGGCCTATTCCGCAGTTCCGTTGGTACCATTAGTTGAACACGGGAGACCTATCGTTTACGGTTTTCTTTGTTTACACTTGCACAGATGTTTTCTCGTTTTTATGCTCAATTGGGAGCATGGATTGAACTATGATCTATGAACTATCTTAGGCTTGATCACAATCTGATTACACCCTTGTTAAACTCTAGACATACACGTGTTGCGCGCAGATTTACTGTGATTATCTATGATTATCTATTAAACTTGATTTCTCACCAACACGCAAGTGTTTGACGTTTATTTTAACACATGTTCAGGTTTGCAGTAGCTGTTTTGGAGCTGGTGGACACGTAGGACGTTTTTACTTTTGGACCTAGAATTAAAATGTATCAAGACAAGTTAATGTTGTTTGAATGTTATAATTTATAATATATTGATTTATGTTTGATTTATGTTCT
This sequence comes from Bidens hawaiensis, assembly GCF_021521415.1. Classification (NCBI taxonomy): domain Eukaryota; kingdom Viridiplantae; phylum Streptophyta; class Magnoliopsida; order Asterales; family Asteraceae; genus Bidens; species Bidens hawaiensis. Next base: position 1,743,522 of record NW_027491253.1, read on the forward strand.
TTATTTTCCCCGCTGCGCGTGCGCGATAAAATGTGTATTAATAAATATTGACACCAATAGTGTCACGAGTAATGAAACAATATGTGGCGCCCCGATGTATAATCCGCCTTTGGTCGGGGTGTTACAACGTGTGCGAATATATATATAAAATTTGAATAAAAGTTTCACACAAATCGGGTTTTAAAAATGGTTTTCACCAACAACCAAACCACACACGAAAGGCAAGTGTACCTATCGTTTGTAGCAAAGTATCGGTAAGAACCGAGTGTCAATCCATGGACACGGCTAACTTTTGATACTAAATCTTTGTAATTAATTTAACCAAACAAATAATCCAAATAATTTTTCAAGTAACTAAACTAGCATATAACAATAACAAAGCAAATAAAATACAACTAACAATCAATCCAAACAAGGCTACTTAGACTATGCATCCACTCAACTTAGTGACAAAATAGCAATGATAATGACAAACATCCATGTATTAAGCACCAACATCAAATTCCAATCAAGGCAACCTAATACTAGCAACAAAACAACATAATGGGTTTTCAACAAGTTAATAACCATAGATTAGTAAGTTTGTCAAAACTACCTAATCTCATAATCAAAGGAAAGCTAGAATGAAAACAACAAACTAACCACCTAAAATCATGTAAAATAGACAAGTTCAAGAATACTAGTTAAACACATGAAACTTTTAATTAGAAAAATATGAACCAAGAATTATGGCCTTGATCCCTAGCAAATATTAACCAACTCAAAGAATCATATTATCACCATACAATTTTCCAATATCAAGTGATAGGTTTCATGGTTATTAAAATTCATAACCAAGTTAATTTCCACTAGTCATTCCTAACTTAATGGTATAAACAAAGTATGCATACACAAACTAAGTTCATAAACAAATGCTCAACACATAGTTTTCCAACATATTATGGTTAAACATCTATCAAACTAACAAGACTAGGAATTAAAACAAGCATTCAACCATCAAACTTTATTCAAGAACATGTCATAAACTTGAAGAACACCAACTTTCCAAAATCATGCATAGATAAAATATCACAAAAGTAGAAGTTTCAACATAATCTAAGTAGTAAAAGTATTAGCCCATAAGGCTTGATACAACAAACAAAATCAAAGTAGTCTTACAAAGCATTGTTAGGAACAAGAAATTGCAACTAAGATGAATGATGAATGCTACTTGCAAGGATGATCATACAAGATGGAAGCCTTGAATTCTCCCTAGCAAACACACAATAATTTTCCAGCAATTTAGAGAGTTCCCCTAAGGCTCCACACTTGAAATGGGAGTAGTGGAGGTGTATTTAAGCTTTATGGACGTCTGGCACGGGCCCATGCACGGGCATGCACGGTCGTTGACGTGTGTGAATATATATATAAATTTGGATAAAAGTTCCACACAAATCGGGTTTTAAAAATAGGTTTTCACCTACAACTAAACCACACATGAAAGGTAAGTGTACCTATCGTTTGTAATAAAGTGTCGGCAAGAACCGAGTGTCAATCCATGGATACGGTAATTTTCTAGTACTAAATCTTTGTAAATAACTAACCGAACAAAGAAATCTTAATTTGAGTTTTTAACTAACTAAACTAGCATACAATGAAAACAAAGCAAGTAAAAATACAAGAAACAATCAATCCAACAAGACTACCTAGACACGCATCCACTCTACTAATGTGATAAAATAGCAATGATATGGTAAACATCATGAATCTAAACATAAATACTAGATTACAATCAAGCAACCTAATACTAACAAATAATCATCATGATGGGCTTCCAATCAAGAATTAAACATAGACTAACTTGTTTGTCAAAACAACAAAATCTCATAATCAAAGGAAAGCTAGCATGAACAACATTCTAACCACCTAAGATTACACTAAATTAGCTAAACTCATGAATTAAACATCAACTTATGAAACTTTAACTAGCAAGTCATCACCAAGTCAAGAATCATAACAACACTCATCAATTTTCCAATATCAAGTGTAGGGTTTCATGCTCATCACTAATATTATAACCAAACTAATCTTTACTAGTCATTCCTAACTTAGCAATGTAAACAAAGAAAACATGAACATTCAAAGTTTACAATCAAACATCTAGAAAATAGTTTTCCAACATGAATGCCTAAACATTTGTAAGACTAACAAGGTATGCAATTCTAACAAGCATGAACACCATCAATATCAACTCATAACTTCAACATTTCCTTGAAAGAAAACCAAATTACCATAACCATACATAGATAAAAATCACAATAGTAAAAGCTTCAACAATGTCTAGATAGTAAAGGTCTTAGCCCATAAGGCTTAATACAACTACAATCAATCTAAAAATAAGCTTACAAAACATGCTCTTAAACATAGAAATGCAAACCAAAATCAAGAAAGGATTGAAGGATGGAATGATGAATCTTATGTTGGTGGAAGCCTCCAAAAATCCCCTAAAATTGCTGTACTTGATTGAGAGAAAATCCCCAAGACTCCACACACAAAAATGAGGATAATGGATGTGTATATATGCTGTCTGGACGTCTGGCACGGGCACTTGCACAGGCTTGCACGGCCATGCCTATTTGTGGAAAGTCAACCATTGGCTTTAATCTGATCAAAAAGTCAGATTTCTCTGTTTAGGCACGGGCCAGCACGGCCGTGCAGGTCATGCACGGGCATCCGCACGACCATGCACGGTCGTGCACTTTTGAATTCTTGCGGCACTGGCTCCGGCACTGGCAAGCATGGTCGTGCAGGTCTGGCAGAATGCTTATTTTGTCCCCGAAACGCCCCCTTTTCATGTTTACTTTATCGGGCGGGCGCTCGGACCTGCAAATTCACAAATAACTCAAATAAGTACCTAAAACAATGAATTTGCATGAAGTTCGGGATAAATATGAAGGTAATTTGATGCAATAAGATGTACACTTTGTGTTACATCAGTCGTGCATATAAGTGGAAATTTAACACCCTGCTTTAGTCTGACCAAAAGGTCAGACTTCTCTGTTCTGGCACGGTCACCGGCACGGGCCCGCACGGCCGTGCAGGTCATGCACGGGCATCCGCACGACCATGCACGGTTGTGCACTTTTAAATTTTTGCGGCACTGGCTTGCATCTCCGGGAAGCACGGTCGTGCAAGATCTTGCACGATCGTGCGGGGTCGGCAGATTGCTGATTTTGTCCACGAAACGCCCTCTTTTCTTGTTTTCTTTGTCGGGCGGGCGCCCGGACCTGCAAATTCACAATTAACTCAAATAAGTACCAAAACAATGAATTTGCATGGAGTTTGGCTAAAATATGAGGAAAATTTGGTGTAATAAGATGTACACTTTGTGTTACATCACAAGGCTAATTCAATTCGTTTATGTTTTGTTTGAACTTGTAATGATGATCATAAATACATTTGACTACATTTCAACCATTATTATTTCACCAATATGATAAATTGCATATTTTAATTGACATTCAATTATATTTATTTGTTTTAACAATTCCATGATTTTTTGCCCATGAGATTTGCCATTTGAATAACTATTTTTAAATAATTCATTCTAACTAGAAGTTAACGATTTTGTGATTATATAAAGAGGTCTCTACCTCTTCTCATTCTTTGCCACAACTCATTTCGCTCTCATATTTTTTCTAATCCCTCCAATTTTGGTGTCTTCGCAACTTTGACGTTCAGAGTCAAAGTTGGGCTCCCAAGTCTTTCATGTTTCTTATTCTTAGTCAAACATTGGGTAACGTTTACAAATGTTTTTCTGTACATAGTCATGATCATTATCATGTTGTCAAACCAATTGACAAAGGTTGTAATAAATCATTATCGCAGTTGGTGTGTTAAAGTTCAGTTATAATCAGGTCTTACTCTTCTTAACCAAATTAATTAAAATCTATTTTTTAAACCTTTTGACATTATTTTCACATCTTAAAAATGTTGGACATAAACCCTACTTAACCCTGGGTTCATGTCCGACAAAAATGAACAACTCGCTTAACCTCTTCTTTTGTTAATAAAACACTTTTTGGTTACTCCAAAACAAACCAAACTTGTTAATATTGCCTAATAAATATTATAACAAATTCTTTCTTTATAAACCTAAAACATGATGATTTAAAATCAAAACAACCAACTTCTTGAATTATAGAGTGCAACATATATTTTCCAACATTTACCTTTAAATTACATAAACCGTGAATCGAACCCGCGACTCCTCTACTTGTCTTTTTATTTTTCTTTATCATCATTTTGAACCTAAAATGTTTTCTAACTAGGTCACTCGTCGAACCAAACTTCATCGGTTCACTCGTTTAAGACCACATTCGTTCTTTGCTTATTTACGGCAACTTTCAAGTGAGTTTTCATAACCCCATTTTAAATCTTTAATATATTTTTGGGGTGTAGCATGTTACTAGTTTTCATCAATAGTTATATCAAGTTTCAAACCTATTCGAGCTTGTCGAGCATGTTAATATTATCTTTCGATATCGTTTATGATTATCATACGTGTATTACATGCAATGCGTTTATCGCTTTATGGTTGGTACATCAAACATCGCAGTGGGAGGGTTCGACGGGACGTACCCGCGCCACCTATATCATGTCTCGGTTGGACTAAATGGTGGTTATCATTCCCCCGGTTCCACGACTTTGGTTGGGAGAATGGGGCGTTATTTACGTACTTTTTATCGTTTATGTTATGATTAGTAATATTGCATGGGACATGTGAATCGTGTAAGTTTCGTATTATATATATTTCAAACTTATGAAACCTTACCAACTTTATGTTGACAAATGTTATTATTTTAAACGTGTTACAGGTTAAAACGATGACGTGCAAGGATCAAGAAAAGTAGATTGGCTTTAGGTTATATTTAAATGAATCATAGTTGTCTTGATTCGATGTATTGTTTTATTTTCGAACTATACTGCATTACTGTGTACTTGCGAATTTATGAAATGAAATAAATGTATTAACACCATTAATAGTGTTACGAGCTGATAAGTGATTTGTACATCGCACCTGGGCGTATTCCGCTTAAAGCAGGGGTGTTACATCCAGCTCTTCACTTACTCACTCCCAAAACACCTCACAAAAACACACACTTCACTTCGGTGTGCGTGATATTAAAAAAAAGACATACTGTCAAGAAAATAGATATAATCAATGATGAAAATAAACCAAAAACACATTGATAAATAAAAAAGAGACCTTTTTCCTTAACATTGTGTCATTTTTTTAGAACGAGAAAGAAGGAAGAAACATTATTGTTTTTTTACCTTTTTTTATTATTTTTGTTAAATTTGAGTTAGATTTTTTTATTAGTTTTTTAGGGTCTTTTTTTTGTGACATATCCTTCTCATACTTTTTATTTTTTGTTCCTCTTTACAGAATAACCTAATACTGAAATAAGTACTTTTTAATTAATGAAGGTTCGTAACTAACGAGAAAACACAATGACACATATAAATAGGTCGCAATATTGAATCATTTGCTTCATAATCAAGAAAAACTTGGAAATTGGAATAATAAAGATTATGAACATTTTGTTTTTTCATCAACAATTTCATCACCAAGTATGTTAACTAATATGTGTAGACTGTAAAATAAAATAAATAAAACCCTATTAAAAAATAAAGGCAATAAATTATTACGATTTAAATAAACAAAAGTGCAAGAACGGGATGAAAAAGAATGGAAGGTAGTTAAGGATTTATGTTCAATAAAGGTTTCAAAACAGATTAATCGGTTATACAAGAGAAATCATCTGTTTCTCGAAGTAGAAAATGATTGATGTCTTCTACACATACCTTAAGCTTCCTAAACGTAGATATTCCATATTATTACTGTAAGTATATCAGTTTGATGTGATTTATAGTGACGTGGTTGCTAGTATACCCAATATCAACGGCAATTGAGACCGATAACTAGACTAAGCACGTGACGTGGTTGCTAGTATACCCGATATCACCATTAACAATAACAAGGCAAGGCTGTTGAAGAATGCCCCGAAATTAATTTTCTAATCTAGTAGTATATAACTTACTTTTTGATTCAAAGAGGGGCAAAGTGAAACTTGAAAAATATCCAACCAATTTCTCCATATACGAACCCTAACTAGTTAAAATCTCGGAATTTTATTTGTCTCTCGCTCCATGGAAGACGAAGGTACGTACGTAATATATGCTCTAGAGGAATTTTTTATGTTTTTGATCCATCCTAACGAATCTAATTGGCAAATCACTCTTTCGTTTCGTTTCGTTTAATCCCTTGAATCAATCAATTGCTTACTTGTCTTATATACGGATCTAATATTTGCTCAAACGTAATGTTAATTAATTAATTAATAGGGAGAAAGGCTCATCATCTTCGTAACTCTGGTAACTATATATTCATCATCACTCTCTGTCTATGTCTATTATATTAAGTGTTTTGTAAGCAATCTTATCACCTAGCTTGTTTGTTAATGTGATAATTCCTATATCTTTATCTTTGCCCTTACCTTTATATATAGGTAGAAAGTCTCAACTGAAACGGAAGCGCCCGATTCCAAGCTCTGCGTCACCAAAGACCGGTAACTACTACTACTACCCGTTTGGTTGCCTTGCAAAACATATTAAGATATCTGGATACGATGGAGAATCACCCTTACAAACTGAGAATTTTATAATCTTAAATAAGTAGTCGTTTTGAACATAGTTATTAAAAGCGAACAAACCGCACGCCTAGGCACAATTTTTAGGCGAAGCGGTGTTTTCCCGCTTTTTAATGGTGAAGCGGCTTATCCAGGAGAAAATACATTTCTGATTTTTTTTTATTTGTTTTTGATTTTTCTGATCTTTTTTACAAAAATTAATAAGGATACTTAATAAAAGGTCGGATTACGTAATTTACTCCGGTATTATCGATAAATCTTGATTCTATATACTATTTGTTTTGTATACTCTAGGTATTTTAAAAGGCAATTTTTTTTTACTGGTTAGATGTTCTTTTTGCTAAATGTATTAAATTAATATATTTAATATATATTAATGTTTGTTTCCAGTATTAATATATTTAAAAATTTGTTTTACTATGTGAGCTTTTTTTAATAAAGCGGGCGCTTTTTTGCACTTGAGGCCTGGGCGCTAGGCGCACCTTCATCTTTTTAGAGCGCTTCTTGTATTTGATAACTATGATTTTGAAGCAAAATCTTGAAAATCTCTAATTCCTTTCACCCCTTAACTGATCAGGAATACTACTAAATATTTATGTTTTCTTTAAGATGAAATTTACAAGTCTCTTTCTAATAAACATTGAAATACCAACAACAGAAAACTTGAAAGGGAAAAAAATGATTTATAAAAAAGATTTTTTTTGATATGTCATCTATCCCTACGTGATAGATGAGGAGGAGGAGGAGGAGGAGGAGGAGGAAGAGATGGAGGACGGCTCAGACGACGGCAGTTGGGAATACGTTTTAGAGAGTCTAAGATCTAAGCTAAGATCTACATCAGCAGCAATAGGTAATTAGCAGCTCCTTTTGTTGGGTTATTATTAAGATATTTGACTTGTTATATATTTTGTAATATGCTACGTCTCTTATGGCTGGTTATGAGATGCAGTTTTATCATGTTCTGTTTTGACAACTTATTTATAAATGATAGGGACCGAAGCTGTTACAGAAGCTCCAGGGAGCCCTTATTTTGTGGATCTATCAGAATATCCAACTAATACAGGTAACACTTGATGGTTTGAGTTGTGAAGATCATATTCACCTCATTGCATATTCTGGGCTTAATTAGGAGGAGAAAACAAGTGTCGTATTTATGCCCGTTTGCCATTATACTGTTAGAAGGACTTGAACAAATTAAGCTAGTTAAGTATATTTTTGTCTTCCTTCCCAAAAGTGAGTGAGGGAATAGTTTCTAAAGAGAAAGAGTGGTTTTTAATGCTAAGCAGGTACATATGAAAGTTGTCTCCTAAATAATTAATTTATCGTAATCAGATATCTACAGCGAACAACACTGGGACTGGGAGAAAAATTGTTGTGTTGCAAGGGTACCCAGATGGGCTCGTCGTGAATATGCTGAGATGAACGCTATAAATCCTACGACGCCGAATGCAAGTGGTCTTGAGGGTACCGTGACTCCTAAAAAGAAGCAGCCGCGAATGGTATGTGACCTCTTAAAATTGTAAAATCAATCCAATGTGTATGGTTTGGTTGCTATGATCACAAGTAACTATCTTAACTATCAATTTATAGGTTGCAAGGTTGAAGTGATAGGAGGATCCAGCGGTAGGGGGGGTGACAATCCAAACCCTGCACTCACTTTGGTTTGGGTTGGGTTGTAAGTTAAACTTGCTAATATTTTAAACGTTTTGGTGTATTTGTTATCACTTTCTACTTTTGACTTTTACTTCACTTCTGTGTGGTTATGGATTCTATGGTCACAAAGTTCAGTGAGCCAAATGTGTTAGAAATGCAACCATGCTTGTCAATGTTGGTACAAATAAAATATGATATGTATTTCATGAACGTATTTTATTTGGATGACAATAATTAAGAGCATGTCACAATTCACATAACCGGTACACGTATATTATTATTATTATTCATAAGCTAATATTCTACATATCCTTGAGAACATGATATAATCCAAACTACAACAGGTTTATGTGATTGTAAGATGTCGCCCATCTTTTCATCAGAACACAAGGTGACCCCTTTACTGTATACAAAATATCATTTACTTAGTCTTTAAAGAGTTCCAAACTATATATCCTAGTAGCGCGCCATAGCAAAATTTTTCAGTGGATTACAAGCACATCTAAACGACTTACATTATCCGGTTAAAGTTTGGACACATTAGAGCACAAAATAACAGGTTGCCATAGCAAAATTTTTCAGTGGCCCCCCTTCTCTTCATGGGTTTATCAAGCTGGATTCATGGGCTAATCTTTCTGGTTCTTTGGCTAGTTTAAGCGTGCCCACTAGAGGTGAACAAAACCAATTTTAAACCCAAACCGAACTGGTTTGGCAACCTATTAGAGCACAAATAGCCCAAACATGAGAAAGGAAAAAAAAATAAGATAACATTATAGAAATATGATGGATGATTAAGATGGAAATTAAAGTATAATTTTAACATGTTTATTTCAAAATTGTATCGGTAGTGTTACCCGTGGCAATTTGTTCGGGTCACAGTTTGAATGGGACACTAGCTATATGTTGGTTCTTAGCACTCCATGAAACAAGATTACCATGTAACACTTTAAATCTATGCATTTGGTAAACTTGTTTTAAGCTCTAACTACGGAAAATACGTTCCCAATTTTTCTTTAAAATATTCGTGTCGAACATACACTGTTTACAACATAAACAAAAATTTTCAATAGATTGTAATTTGGAAGTGCTTAACAAACTATAAATTGACACACAAACAAAAGTGGCTTCTCAAAAACATTTGTGTTCGAACCCATCCCAAGACTTGAGCGTCGATCAATTGTCCACGTGCATTTAACCTGAAAGTATATACATACAATACTTGCATAAGGCTAAGTGAGATGTTGTGTGAAATATATACCATATCAAGAAAACTCAAGCCTCCAAATAACACCAAAGAAAATTGAAAAAGATAGTGCAATAATATACTTACTAAATAAAGACCATTTATAGACGTGAAAACGTATTGTGGACAAAAGCGTGACAAATATGCCTAGAAAAGTATAAATTAATTTGTAACTACCATAAAAATTCATTAGTAGCCTTCGATAGTCCCTTCGTGATTACTGACCACAAAAGAATAGTATATCTTTGTTGCTAATTCTTTGGAAGCAAGCGACGAATCAACGATGGAACTTTTGCCAGTGTCCGTGACCAACCACCACAATAAAAAGTTTGTTGCTAACCCATCAATAACTATGAATATAACATTTCAAACAAGATTCCGACCCATACTTTTTAGTTGGTTTGGGTGAACCAGTTTTGTCACGAGTATTATTCATTGGTGATCCATTGAAAAAGCACACTATAATTACACCTTTCACCCCAATTTTCACATTGATGGCTATAGAAATATACACTATAAGTGCTTCATAGCCTCTCTGGTTTTCAATTTTTCATGAATGTTTTATCGTCGGAATACAAAATTCACATGTTGATTTATGATAGAATTGATGGACTTAAAAGTTATCATAAGTGGAAATGGGATTACATGCTTTCTCATTGGCGGATCCAGCATACAAACGGGCGGTTCCCCGGAACCACCCGAGTTTCGAAATAATAGTGTACGGATATATAGAAGACGCGTAGGAACCACCTTATAAATTAAGAGGGAACCACCTAAAAAAAATTCCTGGATCCGCCACTGTGCTTTCTTATGCTTTTAGAACTTGTGCATGCTTGAAAACTTATGGCGCACAAGAAATACCCGCTGACAACAACCAAGAAGCGTATAATGTAATCTTATTAGATACCTTTATCTTCTAAACTAGGTGTTAATCCATTTTTGGTTATACGTGACTGCTATAAATTTTATTATTATTATTTTTGGAATTTCTTCTATACACAACGAAACATAGAAAATAATTATTTGTTTTTTGAAATCCAAAGTTGTTAAGTTGAAGTTATTAGAATGAAATCGAGCATTTAATTTGTATTTGTATTCATCATTTACCAAATTCATGTTATGCATTGCTCTCATAATAAAAAAAAGATGACATAATTTGAAAGTAGAAAGTACTTAAAAGTAAACCGAAACTTGATCATGGTACGGTTGTATGTACAATTGTACATACAATACACTTCCACCGAATTCAAGTATTTTTTGTGTCAAACAAACAATTCATGTTTTGTTGGCTTGTGAGTGGTTCTCAAGTCACGCCATCACACCCTCCTTCCTCTACATTTCCGTGTTATTATTACATTCAGTGAGGTATAAAAAATTATAACACTTAAATGACATAAATATCCCTTAGTTAACAGAGCATAACTAACCTTGTTAGCGGTGGACTTGAAATAACATTAACATGAAAATGAAATATATTATTATTATTATTATTATTATTATTATTATTATTATTATTATTATTATTATTATTATTATAAAGGTTTTATACCTATACCAATTATTGGTGAGAAGACCAAAAAGTCACAAAAATAAAATAAGAAAATGATTGGTTAATAAAATAAATTAACAGCCAAGTCTTTGCCTCCTGTGTGCTGTTAAAAGGGATCCAGCCTTTATTCATTGTTTTCACACCATAAGCATTATACTAATTAAACTTATAATAATCTTATAAGAAAAAAGTAACATAGCAACAGATGGATATTTGGTATGTAAAAAAGCGTGGGTGGAACCGCGTACAGCCACGCCACCTCATTCATATGCATATATATAGGCACATAAACATCCTTTCTATCATTAAACTCATCAACAACAACGTTAAAAAACCTGTCTCTTTCCAACAAAAAAAACATGCAGATTGTGAAAACCAAATCAAGATCAGAGGTGAGCCGAAGAGCTTGGAACATACTCCGGCTAGCGTTGTTATGGGCAAGGAAAGGTGGAGTCTTTGTGTTCAAGAAAAGGCTTATGCATGACTTGTCTCATTTTGTCAAGAACCATGATCACTCTAAAAAAGGCAATGGTGCATTGCAATATGGTGACCGGCAGCTATCGTTCGATGCAACTCCTATAATCCATGTTCGGATGCACCGCCCCAACTCGATGAGGTTCCGCTTGCCTCACATCCCGTGCATTAATCCGCACGTTGATTGTTCGGATATGTTTGAGTTTGATGATGAGGTAAGTGATCGGTACTCGTGTTGTGAAGCAAGAAAGAGTTTCTTGATTGGTTATGGTGAGGGATATGATGAAGAAGGTGGTGATGAGCAAATATGTGAAGAACAAGAGATGGAAATTGATGTGAAGGCGGAACAGTTTATAGCTAACTTCTATGAGCAGCTTAAGCTTCAAAGGCAAATTAACACAAGAAGAAGTGACTAATGGCATTTCCACTTCTTAGGATTCACAATTTTGGCATTTTGTTTTATCAAGCTTGAATTTTTTTTTTATTTTTTTTTGTTAATACTTCTTCGCGAGGGGCGTTCGGGATTGATGTAAATACCGTAAGCTCCAACCGAGATTTAATAAAAGATATTGAGACATCACATATAAAGTTACATTGAGCTTGTTCTAGTTATGAAATGAATATGTATTTCTTCATGCCAACATCCTCCTGTTAACGACTCTCGAGACAACTGGAGCTACTAACCCTCCTAAAGCATGTTTGCTACAGATTCGTTTTCAGTTTGTTATTGCTTATTTTTTTTTTTGTTTTATTATTGTTAATTTACTTGGTGGTTCTAAAGCATGGTTGGTACAAGTTCCTTATCTACAATTCATTCCTAAAAATTTTAGGGCAAAATTAATTGATAAATCTTGCTCTTTCAAAACCTTTCCCCATGGCTATTGCTTCCATCCCGCGTTTTTATCCATCCCAAATTCACCACATTTAGATATTTTCAAGCCAACCCATCAAATTAATTATGGGTTTAACAACAACATATTTTGGTCATCAATTGCTCCTTCTGAAAGGGTTCATACTTCAGATTCCATGGCCTTTAGGTATATTTCTATGAACCCAATAAATAGTTGTTATTATTATTATTATTATTATTATTATTATTATTATTTAATCTCTTTTTGTTAACAAAGTTTAAGTTTGATAATTGAGGTGGGTATAACAGATTAGCAAATTATATGTATAATTGATGCATATTTTAATTTTAAATCTTTTTTCTGAATATTTCATGTTATCTAGATTGTAAAAATTTACTTGTTCATAGTTCTCTACCGTCCCACCTTTAGGAGAATTTGGTATTCAATTTATTATAATTACTTAATATGTGTTTCTTGATTACCCACCCTGAAATTGGCTATTTGGATTGTCTGTATGTTAGTTCGAATGAAAACGATACATCTAGAGCTCTGGTTAAGTGGCAAAGGGTGCTCCTTAAAGTAAGCGGTGAGGGTGAGGAAACACCCAAAGGTAACTTAAAACTATATTTTGTTTTAATTTATAATGTAGCTCTACTTTAATAAATATTAGCATATGATAGCTACCTCTAATAAATAGGTTGCAATATCTATTGCAAGAGAAGTTGGTGATGTCACTTGCCTTGGCATTGAGGTACCATTTTTTTTTTTTTTTGTATAATTTAAGGGGTGTTTAGATGCATGTTTTTAAACTGGTTATATGATATTGAATAATCATATATACTATTTTTTCCTACTATGGTTTTTGGTAGTCATAGTTGGTGGAGAAAACATCTTTCGTGGAGCCTCGGAAGCCAAAAGTAGTGGTTTCGATCGTTCATCTGCTGATTACATTGGGTAAAACTTCAGTCACTCTTTTATTAGTAAATCTATAATTTTTACAGTAAGGGTAATTTGTAATTTTGAAAAAAACATGTTAGAATGTTGGCAACTGTGATGAATGCTATATATTTGCAAGTAACAACGGAGAGCATTGGGATCCCAAAACAAGTCCAAACAACATAGGATGTCTCAGGTTGTTGAGCCGTATATAAGGCGAAGGGCGGTTAGGTATTTAGGAAATGACGGGTCGTTATTCTTGCAGTAGGAACCGGGAATCCGTTCTTCACATAGATACCGCTGCAGCCTTTCACTATGCATAAAGTAAGTATATTTTTATCTATCATTGACATTGCGATGAATTGAACATGCCAAATAGAAAATATTGTTAAAATGTTTGTCAAATCAGGTAGGGTTCTGGTTTAGGAGAAAAGGAGTCCATTTATCATTAATGCGTATAACCTTCTGCATAGTTTCATTTTAGTATCATATTTAACACAAACTATTTATAAAGCATGTTTAAAAGATTGATTGTGGGTCAACACAACCCATCCCAAGCCAACTATGCCAATTTTATGTTGTTTGATACAAATATTATTTGTTTATAGCATTCAGTTTTTTTGCTAGAAAGAATTGGTGCAATTCTTATATGACATTTAGAAAAGGAAGTTATTGCTATTTTTTATGGATGCAGATATCAAGTAAACAATGCTTGGTTTCGAATTATGGTATTAACGTTTTACATGGGAGCGGTGAAGTTGGGCGTAACGCTCTTGGTACTGGAAGAATCTATGCTCAAGGGTAATTTTGCTCCTCTCATTTCTTAATTACCCCTTTTAAATGTTTTTCTTCTGATTTAAGTTGATATTAGAGAGAAATTACTTGCTTTCATATGTAACTTAAATCATTACTAAATAGTTTATGTTTGGGATTGTTCATTTGAACCTCTTTTGCTATGCATATAAGTAGAAGCAGATAGTCAGCTTTTGTGTAAACAAATTGTTATAAGGTAGACTTGTTATTTTCAACTGACCAAGAATTAGCAGATAGGCTTTGTTATAAAAACCTCACATTCAAAATTTCGTATATTATGTGTTTACGTATGATATGGCTTTTAATTATTTCTAAGTTGCGGTTGACTTTTCAGGTTGAAGGTGAGCAGGATATGAAAGCCAGTGGCAGGTGCAACATCTTTGGGACATAGGAGGAAATATGTGTCGTCCTTGTAATAGATTTTTAAATACTGTTTCATCTTTTATGTCATATTTAAGTTACTTGATATATTTAATTGTTACATATTTATTTAGTTTAAATTTTAATAATATATGAAATTTAAAAAATATTTTTCAACCCGTGTATCACACGGGCATATAAGCTAGTTATATATATAGAAAGATAAAACTTAACTTTGATACAAAACTCTTAACAGGTTTAACCATTAAGTAGATCTAATGCAGTACTGTTATAGAAGTAAGACGATTAGATGAACATTCAAACAGGTGCATTATTCACCAAACAAAGATGACGATGTTGTCTTAGTGAAGAAGTGGGTCAACACATTAAGAGAGCTTAATGGAACATGAGGGTGTGAAACTCACCCAATGTTACTTCTCCCCGAACAAAATGTCAATCTCAATAGTATCAGGCTGGTGCATACATAGATGGCACCGACATTGTCACAATATACAATGGGGACACATTTAAGAGCAATGAGGTTAAGTAGATTTCGTATCCAACATATCTCGATAATAGCGTTAGCAGTTCCACAAAACTCATTCCCGACACTGAAGCGAGAGATAACAGGTTGACGCTTAAAAAGACCAAGATATCAAGAAGTTGATCGACAAGTATCCAGACAACTTCCCTAATAATCGTCTGAATAGACTATGAGCGCATAAGTGGATGATACCTATAGTCAAGGTTGTAAAAGTCGTTAGACGGTTGACTGGGGAGTTGCGAGTACTCGGGAGTAGTCGGGGATTACTCGAAAAATACCTACGGAGTACTCGGCCGAGGCGGGGAGTACTCGATCTAGACGGGGAGTAATCGGAAAGTACTCGGCCGCTTACTCGGGAGTTTTACAACATTGCCTATAGTTGAATCTCATGATGTAAGGTACCAATAATGTAGCGGATAATACACATGAGGGCATTACCGGTACCACTCATGTATGCCATGAAAGAGCCTTAGGCATGGCCATTATTCTCCAATTCAAATCAATAAATTTATGAACTTACAATGTTTCAAAAAAGCACAAATCAATCTAAAACAATTACTTAAGAACACAAATAGGAAAAGTTCAGACTACAAAATCAAAAACTTATGTTGATCAAATTCACGCATTGTCATACGGTTCCATGCGTCCATATTGATTGTATCCATGCAGGTTCCTCTTCCCGCACCTAAATTTAAAGATTCCACCCTAATCCACAAAAAACCTGATGTCAACAAAACACACTTTATATGTGTGGTGTCAATTTAGGTTCTTGTCGTGTCAGAAATTAACAATTGTACTGGTGTTTTAGTACCTGATATTAAACGAGTTTGGTATAACTAAGCAGATCCATTCTGATGTGTTTTCACATAAGCTTCCAACTTCCCTGTTGCTGCTAATATAAGACCTGCACTCAAATATACTTGTTACACCACAATGCTTAATAGATTTATATTATTAATGAAACGCAAAAAAAATGAGACTTAAAAAAGAGATAATAAAGAAATACAAAAAAACTCAAGCCAACACGTAGTTGACATAACCCGCCCGCTGGTACAAGCCAACACGCCCTGCTTGCGGTGCACCCATATAATTTATATATGCGTGAACCCTCGGGTGGGCAAAAGTGAAATTGCACTAATTTTGACGTTATTTTACTAATCTCGTGAAAATAACGTTAAAAGTGGCGGAAGGTTAATCAGGCATCATGTGGTGGTGTTGATAGCCGAAAGACAAGGGTACATGCACCAATCGGCCGGTGTCCCGGTGGTTTGAGTGTTATGTGCCTTATGTCCAAGGCTTGATGCAAAACTACTATCGAGCCGGGGGTCTCACCGGAAGCAGCCTCTCTATTTCTACAGGGTAGAGGCAAGGCTGTCTACATCCTACCCTCCTCAGACCCTATCATAGCTTTGCTAATGGTGGGATTTACTAAGTATGATGATGATGAAAAAAACTCAAGTGAAAACAGAAATAATCGCTTCACCTAAAAACAAAGCTGAAGGCTTTCCAGGCCTCGATTTGTACTCGGGATGGAACTGTACCCCTACATAGAATGGATGACTTGGAAGTTCTAAAATCTGCATAACATAAGAAGATAAAATTAACATATTTCAATAGCAATAATATTATTGATTGAGAACTACAATTTTATTAAGTGTCTTATCATAAAACAAACCTCCATCCGTTGACCACTTTCATCCCTCCCCACAAATCTTAAGCCGGCTTTTTCTAAATCCCCAACAATCTCAGGATTCACCTTCATGACAATGTAATAATCAATAAAACATGCGACTATAATATAAATAAACAATCAACCACAATACTATATTTCTTTATAATAATAAGAGTTAATTACATGGATGATCCTTGTGGTTTACCTATATTGCAGGTTAAGTCCCTACCTTTGAAAAAAATACACTGATAGTCCTTATTGTTCACTAGCAATTAACACGGATGGTCTGAGTGAATGTCAATAAAGATTTTGATATTGACCAAAACACCCTTATGTAAAAGATAGGGGTATTTTGGTCAATAACTAAAATGTTAACAGACACCCCTTTCCAGAGACCATCAGTGTTGCCCGCTAGTAAACAATTAGGACCATCAGTGTAACTTTTCACATGTGACTAAATGATAAAGGCCCAATTAAAGTATACTCGAGAAGAAGGAAACGGGCCACAGCTGCCAATGCGGGCCAGCTGAATTCTGTTTTTGGGCTTAAGCTGGATCCACTTGGTCAAGGAGTTAGTGGTAAGTTGGAAGAGTGGGGAGTAGCTAATATGGCCTTCATTAACAGGAAGATAAAGGAGTGAGGGGCTGTTCCTATGCCAACAGTTACATATTTTGGGTTAATAAAAGCAGGCTTCTTACTTTGTATTCCTTATTCTAGTTTTTCATTTGGTTCCATTGCCGGGAAACGAAGATGGTTCAAACCCGGAACAATTCTGAGAGCGGTGGATCCAACACAGAGCAAATAGCTGTTCAACTGGCTGCTATTGCTGCAAAGTTGGAGTCTATGGATTCAATGAAGGAAGACATTGCAGCCTTGAAAAGAGACCGTTCTAAAGGCAGTAGGTTTGACGAAGGGGAGAGCTCGTGGAGGGGACGATCTGGATACAAACCCTACAACAAAATTGATTTTCCTGTTTTTAATGGAGGGGATCCACGTGGGTGGATACTAAAGGCAGAAAAGTATTTTCGGTATTATCTAATACCAGACGAAGAGAAGTTAGAAATAGCCTCCATGCACCTAGAGGGAGACGCCTTAGACCTCTATTCCTGGCTGTCAGACGATCATCCTTTAACTTTCTAGGAAGAATTAGTGCAAGCCTTCACCAAGAACTTCGGTCCAGCCGAATTTCAAAATCCAGATGAACAACTATGCAGTATCAAACAAACTGGGTCGGTCCAGGAATACCGTCAAGAATTTGCTAAGCGATCTTCGCAGGTTTCGAATTGTCCAGAACATTGTTTATTAGGGGTTTTCCTTAACGGAATGAAGGAAGAACTAAAGGCTGATGTGAGGATACACAAACCACAAACTGTTTACAACGCCATGAGTCTTGCTTTGAAATTTGAGGCTAAATCCAACCAGCATCGACCCGGAAAAAGTTCTACCGGGGCATCAACTTCCAAGCCACTTGATTCTAAAACCATTATCCCTTACATTCCTCAAACCTCGAACCAACAAAAAACTCCCTTCAGAATTTCAGACACGGAAAGACAAAACCGTCAATTAAGGGGTGAGTGCTACAGATGTGGGGAGAAATATAGTCCTGGGCATAGATGTAAAGTTGGTACATTGAAAATGTTATAAGCCGATGAGGACTTGGGGGTGCAGCATGAAACTGAAATTCCTAAAAATGATGAGGCACAAGAAGAGACAGCAGAAATCAGTTTACATGCTATTCTTGGGAAATCACATCCCACAACGATGAAAGTTCATGGTATGTTAAATTCCACTGAGGTTTTGATTTTAATTGATGGGGGTTCTACCCATAATTTTATCTCAGATTGTTTGGTGAAATAGATTAATCTTGAGACCTAAGCGATACCACCTTTCAGGGTTCAAATTGGCAATGGAGATGTAATCCGATGTCATCATATTTGCAAAAGTCTTTCTGTACAGATTAATGATTTGAAGATTATTCAAGACTTTCACCCTTTTTCAATTGGAGGGGCTGATTTAGTTTTGGGTATTCAATGGCTATCCACCTTGAATACCGGTTCAAGCAAATTGGAAAGAACTATTCACGATTTTCACTATAGAAGGGAAGCGATACAAGCTGAAAGGTATTGAAACGGGAACCCAGAAATCATCTAGCTTCCAACACTTGGCTATCGAACCAATGAGCAGCCCACAAATTCCATCTCCACTACAACCTATTATCGACAAATACTTCACTGTGTTTGATGAACCCACAACCCTACCACCTGTTAGAACTCAGACCCACTCAATCCCCTTAATTCCCAACGCACCACCACCAAATATCCGACCCTACCGATACCCCCATTCGCAAAAAACAGAAATAGAGAAACAAGTCGACCAACTTTTGGCAGCTGGGTTTATTCAGGCAAGTACTAGCCCGTTTTCGAGTCCGGTTTTACTAGTAAAAAAGAAAGATAAAACTTGGAGAATGTGTGTCGATTATCGAGCCCTTAACAAGATAACAGTAGCCGACAAGTACCCCATTCCGAATATTGACGAGTTACTGGATGAATTATATGGCGCACGGGTATTTTCAAAGCTTGATTTACGATCTGGGTATTACCAGATCAGAGTAACTGCTCAAGCTGTTGCAAAAACAGCTTTTCGTACTCACTCAGGGCACTACGAGTTCAAGGTGATGCCATTTGGATTGACAAATGCGCCTTCCACTTTTCAAGCCATTATGGACGATCTATTTCGCCCCTTTTTACGTCGTTTCATACTCGTATTTTTTGACGATATATTGATATACAGCCATACCATGGAGCAACACTGGTCTCATTTAGAACAGGCCCTAAAGTTGTTACACGACAATCAATTTTTTGCTAAGATGTCGAAGTGTTGTTTCGGGCAGCCCCAAGTGGTGTTCCTTGGGCATGTGGTTAATTCAGAAGGTGTTAAAAGTTGAAGAAGAAAAGATTTCAGCAGTGCAATCGTGGCCGATACCTAAGTGAGAGGTTTTCTTGGTCTAACGGGATACTATAGACGTTTCGTTCGAAACTATGGTTTGATAGCGCGACCTCTCACAATGTTGACTAAGAAAGATGGGTTCATATGGTCGGAAGAAGCCCTAAATGCTTTTAATAAACTGAAACAAGCACTGCTGTCCACACCTGTTTTGAGGTTACCCAACTTCTCACAACCATTTGTCGTTGAATGTGACGCTTCTTCTGATGGTGTGGGGGCGATATTGTCCCAAGCAGAACATCCCGTGGCTTATTTTAGCAAGGGATTTTCCCCTTCTAATCAATTTAAATCAGCTTATGATCGGGAGCTGCTGGCTTTAGTATTGGCAGTACAAAAGTGGAGCCATTACCTGCTTGGCCGACATTTCCTCATTCGTACCGATCATTACACCATGAAGTTCTTACTTGAGCAGCGGATTACAACTACCGAGCAACAACGTCTACTATTAAAGCTTATGCCTTATGACTTCTCTATTATTCACAAAGCAGGGAAAGAAAATAAAGGAGCAGATGCCTTATCACGCCGACCCCATTCGGGCGAGTTATTAACACTGATGGTGCCCTATTGTGTAGAGGTGGCTGACATCAAACTCGGACTCCAAAATGACCCAGTTACGAGTGATATTGTCAACAAATTACAAGCTGACCCATCATCAGTTGTTGGCTTCTCCATCGTTGATCAGTTTCTATTTTATAAAGGACGCTTAGTGATACCTGATGTGCCTGATCTCAAGAAGAAATTGTTACAGGAGACACATGATACCCCAACCGGTGGTCATGGGGGATTTTTAAAGACTTTAAAGCGTCTTTCAGTAAGGTATTTTTGGCCTAAGTTGAAACAAGATGTTCGAGTTTTTGTGCAGCAGTGTGTAATCTGTCAACAACAGAAATACCAAACACTATCACCTGCTGGCTTACTTCAGCCCTTACCCATTCCCAATCAGATTTGGGAGGATCTCTCCATGGACTTTATAGTTGGCTTACCTCCTTCGGGTCGTTACGATACTATATTAGTGGTGGTTGATCGTTTGAGCAAATACGCTCATTTTCTTTGCCTCTCGCATCCATTCACTGCAAAAGGGGTGGCTGCAATTTTTTGTAAGGAAGTAATTCGCTTGCATGGATTCCCGCGATCCATCGTATCTGACAGAGACGTGGTTTTTCTCAGTTACTTTTGGCAGGAACTATTTCGCTTAAGCCAAACTAAGCTCCAATTGAGTACAAGTTACCATCCACAGACGGATGGCAGACTGAAGTCCTGAACCGGTGTCTTGAAGCTTATTTACGATGTTTTGCTAGTGAACAACCTACAAAGTGGAGTACTTATTTACCATGGGCTGAATATTCGTATAACACGGGGTATCACACGGCAACAAGCACCACTCCTTTCACTATCGTCTATGGTAGGGAGCATCCTTCCTTATTGCCTTATGCCATGGGAGAGACAAAAAATGCAGAATTAGAACAACAGTTAGTAGACCGGGATGATATGTTAAAGCTTCTTAGAAACAATCTCAAAAGGGCCCAAGACCGGATGAAGAATCAAGCTAACCACAGACGGCGAGATCTAACATTTCAGGTTGGGGATTTTGTTTTCCTAAAAATTCAACCTTACCGTCAAAAAAGTTTAGCCAAACGTCGCTATGAAAAACTTTCTCCACGCTTTTTCGGTCCATATCGTATTAAACGTGCAGTGGGTCCAGTTGCTTACGAATTGGAGCTCCCACCTACTGCTAGAATTCACCCGGTGTTCCATGTGTCCATGCTTAAACCCGCCTATGGATCTTTCTCTTCTGACCAGCAAACTCCGTTACCCATCACTAAAGACTGGGAAATTGACTTACAACCAAGTTCTATTATAGCTCATCGTTGGATTTATGAAGCTGATCATTTGGTTCTTGAATTACTGGTATCTTGGTGTAATCGTCCGGTGGAAGAAGCTACATGGGAATCCTATGATCTGTTGGCAGAACAATTTCCCACATTCCGCCTTGAGGACAAGGCGTTTTACCGGGAGGGAAGTAATGATAAAGGCCCAATTAAAGTATACTCGAGAAGAAGGAAACGGGCCACAGCTGCCAATGCGGGCCAGCTGAATTCTGTTTTTGGGCTTAAGCTGGATCCACTTGGTCAAGGAGTTAGTGGTAAGTTGGAAGAGTGGGGAGTAGCTAATATGGCCTTTATTAACAGGAAGATAAAGGAGTGAGGGGCTGTTCCTATGCCAACAGTTATATATTTTGGGTTAATAAAAACAGGCTTCTTACTTTGTATTCCTCATTCTAGTTTTTCATTATCAAAGTATTGTGTAATTGGAGACATTGCCCCTCTCGAATCGGGCTGTTTATCTCAGTTTAAATAAAAGTTGCCTGCTGGAATTTTAAATCTTATCACTAAACCAGCAATATGAGTAAACCACAGAACCATCGTGTAATTAATTATAATAACTAACTTCATAACGATGTCGATGCCGCTCATCCACATACTCTGGATTGTGATACCTAACCCAAAAAAAAATGAGCATAATAACCAAACATAAGATTCCCAATTATTCACTTAAAACACTTAATAGAGCCAAAAGGAGTGTTTATGAATTTAAGTAGCTAGAAACGTAAGATATAATTTTATACAGTTTTGCAGTGATACAATCCGGCGTCTGAAATAAGGTTCTTCTAGAGCCAAGTCTCATTGTGTTTCCCATGTGTGTTCTTGAACCCTGAAAGTAAATGCGTAAGGAACAGAAGATTGATAATAACCTATTTACATCTCAAAATAAAGCTTGTGAAAATATAAGAAAACATAAATAATTATATACCTCAGGCATGAATATTACAACAGGATTGGGTGCATGCTCATCAAATTCGGTACTATTTGCCCCTTTCCAGCCCAAGATCTAGATAAATTGGTTAAATTAATAATATATATTATTATTAAGAGTAATATATATGTAAAGAAACAACTTACAGATCTAGCCATCTCAATAACAGATATCTGCATGCCCAAACAAATGCCAAGATAAGGAACCTTATTCTCTCGGGCATACTTGGCAGCTAATATCATTCCCTTCACACCGCGATCTCCAAATCCACCAGGAACCAAAACACATGCTGAATTCTGGACATAATAATATTTAGTTTCACAAAAGTAGTAACTTATTATGAGAGATCATTATATGTTACCACAACAAATGAACTCAAATATATCAAGTTACCCTTAGAGTCTCCCAGGCCTTTGTATGAGCTTTCGGTGTCTGCAAAAGAATAATTAGTTACGATGTTAATACTTGAATTAATATGGATTAAAATAATAGAAGCTCTATACCAATTCAGCACTTTCATCTTCAAGATCAGAGGCTGCAATCCATTCAATTGAGGGTTTCAATGACAGCGCAGTGCAGGCATGAAGAAGAGACTGCATTTCAAAAGCATCAATTTTCATGTATGTTGATTGCAGCAATGAAATATTATTGTAGTAAATGATTGCTAATGGCAAATAGCTAAACTTGGAAAGTCTTGTGTTTATTTAACGGACCAAAATAAATGATGTTTTTTCAGAATGAGAATAATTGTCAATCATAATACCATGTATTAGCATAAACCTCGTATTCTATTTATATGAATAATAATAGTAAATCTCAAATTCAACATCAGCACCAAATATGAAATACACATAGGACTGCTCAAAAACCTCGCAGCTCGTGGCTAGCTCAAACGAGGTAAGCTCAGCTCGTTGGCTCACTCATTAGGCTCATTTAGCTGCCTTGATAGTTTGTTTAAATTAAAGGCAATATTTTATAATATACGAATCATGACCCAAATTTGAATACATATAATCATAATATTTGTAGTTTTATCAATTATGCATAATGTGTATGTTAAAAATATTACTTTTTTTACGTCAACTAGATTAGAAGCCCATGTATTACACAGGTTGAATTAAGAAAATATTAAATAGTTAGTAATGAATATTTAGGAATTATAAAACGGTATTTAGAGATAAAATATGATTGATTACTATTGCGTTTTTATAATTTACTTTTTAAAATTAAGAGTCTCTGACTCACGGAATTATGACATGTGGAGTAAGCCGTGTAACCAGCTACTTATTAGATATAGATATAGATATAGATATAGATACAGATATAGATATGTCTAAGAATATAAAATTACTTAAAAAAAGTAAATAAATGAGCTGGCTCGAGCTTTTTACGAGCCAAACTCAAGGTCCACATTTCAACTTGTTAAGATAACGATCCGAGGCAAGCCCAAGCCCAAGCTGGCTCGGCTCAGCTCGTTTACAAACCAGAATACACATCTCTCTGAGAATTTTAAAGAAAACCAAACCAAACAAAGATACATCCTAAGGTTTAGTAACATTTAACATTTCATAGAAAACATAATACTCTTATTTTAGAACCCCGCACGGAGTAAAAACACACTAATCAAGTAGCATATAATGCTCTTACTTTAAAACCACACACGAAGTAAAAACACACTGATCAAGTAACTGTACCTTAACAACAGACAAATAAGAGTCTGTTAGGCCAACATATTTCCCAACCATCGCAATCTTGACCTGCATACAGTAATCTTACTTCAGTCACTATATGAAACTATATAAAGGGTAGAAATCATTTAGGATTAAAAAAAGAAAGAAAGAAAAAGAAACGTACATGATTGGTTAGGCTGTCAAACGTTTCTGCCCTAGTAGTCCACGCTTGTAAATTTGGAGGTTTGGCTACACTGAAACGCGATAGCTCAGATTCCTCGCAGCCCGTAAATAATCAAAATTTAATCTTTTCAAAGAGTGTGAATTCTACCAAGGTGCAATATCAGGGCTATAAACAAACCAAACTGAACGAGACCTTGCTCATGCTCGTTCGCTAAGCATTTATCGGACACATAGATGGTTCACGTACACATAACCGAACAAAACTTCTTGTTTGTGTTTGTTCTTTTAAAAAAAATGATTTTGTTCGTGTGTGATTGTTTTCATTCGTTAATTACATAAATGAGCATGAACAAAAACAAACGGACATATTAATTTGAAAAATGACAATTAACATTCTTAACTCAAGCATTAGACATACTCACCCAAAATAAATATAAAGTTAAGTACTTGACATGACACTAATAATTTACAAATATAAATTATAAGAAACCTTTAATGACCAAACGCAAATAAAAGAGCATGGGCGAACGGGCATCAATGAACGTCAACGAACGAACATAAATGAAAGTTAATGAATGAACACATTACCGAACATTCACGAACACGACCTCGGTCTGCGTTCGTTCACTTAATTAATCAAACAAAAATCCTTGTTCATATGTGTTCATTTATTAATGAACAAACATAAACAAACTTCCAGCCGAACGCTTCACTAAACTTTCGGTTCATTTACAACCTATGCAAATTAATAACATACATCATGCCCTAATGCAGTGACTATTATATAAATATTAAAGCTCACCTATCTAGAGCTAGCTGTTTCAGGATCGCCTCATGAGCATTTTGGTTCTGAAACAAAATCAATAAAATTTCAGAAATAATGTGAAAGATAAAAAAAAATTGTAATGTTTACGTACCCGAAGTACAAGAGGAACGTGCCATATGTTTGGAACATCATGAATATTGAGAATATTAGCAACCTGTTTACAAAATAAATCAAGAAACAAAGAAACATAAAAAAACAACATAAGATTACAAAATGGTGAATCAACATAAACTTACAGGCACATGGCAAAATTGTGAGAGTTTCTGCTTTGTGTTTTCCAACAATGGCTGCAAGGTAACCATGACAGTTATTTAATACATAATCACTTATAATATCCATGAGAAAAATGAGCCAAAAGAACAGCATACCTGAGCAGACCGACATGCTAAAAAGTGAGGTGTCAGGCCTAACGCTCGCAGTTCCCGAACACTGTGTTGTGTAGGTTTTGTTTTCTGAAATAACAAGCATCAAAGCGTTTAACCATATGAATATAACACTTTCCCATTTCCCCAAACAACAAAACTAGGATGTGCATGGATCGGTCTGTGTCGGCTTTGAGCTCAAACCAAAAATTTAGTTTTTTCAGTTTTACCATTTGCGCTTTATTATTTTGGGCCGAAAAAAAGCCCAAACTAATGAATCTGGACTTCAAACTTTTGGCCTAATTATTTTATTAATTAGTTATTGACTGATTTTTACATATTGGGGACTACAATTTTTGGGCCACGCCATTTTATAAATTTCCTATAATATACTTAAAATCAGTTTCTTTTCTGTTCGTTCGGTTCTCAGTTTTTTATTGTGTTTTTCGGTTCGGTTGCGTTGGTTATTCTGGTTACGATTCGGTTCGCATTCCCCTGATCAAAATTAAGCTAAATCCAACTTGGAAGCTCAGGATTATTACCTGTTCACCAACAACACCGAGCACAGGTACAAGACTAACATGAATAAGACAGAAATTATCTGGTCCTGTAAAAAAGCAGAAAACAAGCATAAGCACAATACATAAACAATTATAATAATAATAACGAACTTACCTTTTGAAAAAAATAACTGTCGCAAAGCCTCTATGAATGGCATAGACTCAATATCACCTAAAAAGGATTACATATGTTATAACTATCACCATTCATCAAATTTTAAAAACAATGCAGAAGTTAGTTTCATAATAGAATACCAACTGTCCCTCCTAATTCTATCACACACACATCAGCCGGGCCCGCTTCGCCATCAACAGGTATAACTGAAACCGACTCAATCCAATCCTTAATAGCATCAGTTATGTGTGGGACCACCTGAACTGTTTTTCCAAGATAATCCCCTTTTCGTTCCTTCTCAAGAACCGACTGGTAAAAAGAAAACAAATCAGATAATCAGTATCTTTGTTGGATAAACACAACTATGCATTTATATAATTATAATTCATACAAACCTGATATATCTTTCCGGTTGTTATGTTGTTATCTCTGGTGAGTCTGACATCTAAGAACCGTTCGTAGTTACCGAGATCTAGATCAACCTATCAAGATTGCACAGAAATATGCATCATTCATAAATTCATAAATGCTAAATAGAGTTAATTAATAATATGTTTAAAGATGAGGAATTAGCACCTCTCCACCATCATCAAGAACAAAAACCTCTCCATGTTCAAATGGAGACATGGTACCAGCATCTGTGTTCAAGTATGGATCTGCAATCACATAACTTAAAATGATAAATTGATATTCAATTTCCACTTGTAAGCATCTAAACTCACATCAGATCAATCAATAACTGTCACTAACAGAAACATGCATGAGCAAATAATAATCAATTTGTTTGTTGTGTCTTAAATCAAAAGGATGAAACAACAGCGAAGTTAGGAACCTAATTGAGCCGCAGCTTGACTTACCAGACGAATCGAAAAGCCGATAATACTAACCGATTTTGATAGAGGTGACACGGAGGCCACAGGCCTTGAGGACGACGCCAATGCTACTGGCGGTGACGCCCTTGCCGAGACCGCTCACGACACCGCCGGTGATCAAGACGTATTTCATTTCTGTTATGTTGTGTGTTTGGGTGGTTGTCTGCCAAGTGTTTGTGAAAATGTCCCAGTGAAAGATAGTGAAAGGTGTGAATTGAGAATGTAATGTAATATAAAAGGAACTGGGAGGTAGCAGGGAACAAACAACTAAACTAAACCCTGGGTGGATGCTTTAAGTTTTGTTGGTTTCATATGTATATAGATTTTTTTTTCTTTTTTTTAAACGGTGAAGTTTATTGATAGAAAAAAGAAATCTAGTCAAGCAAGAAACTAGACTAGAAAACAACGTAACATCATTTTAGATACAATATTATATTAGGGGTAACTTCATTATAGAAACCAAATAACAGTAAGAAACATGTGCATATTTTACATGTAAAAGTGTTAATATACAAAAGTCTAAAAAAATTACAAAAGAAACTTTTTTTCATGTAAAATATGTTTTTATGAAGTTCTTACATATAAAACCGATGATTTTCCCGTTTCTTATTTTTTTATGAGTCTTGTTCTGTTATATTATATAGCATCATCATCATCGTACTCAGTATATCCTACCAATAGCAATGCTATGGTAGGGTCTGAGGAGGGTAAGATGTAGACAGCCTTACCTCTATCCCATAGGGATAGAGAGGCTGCTTCCGGTGAGACCCCCGGCTCGATAGTAGTTTTGCATCAAGCCTTGGACATAAGGCACATAGCACTCAATCATCGGGACACCGGCTGATCGGTGCATGTGCCCTTGTCTTTCGGCTATCAACGCCACCACATGATGCCTGATTAACCCTCCGCCACTTTTAACGTTATTTTCACGAGATTAGTAAAATAACGTCAAAATTAGTGCAATTTTGACATATTATATAGCATAATATGTCATAATAAAATATAGTATAATATGGTTATAGTAGAGCCATAGAGCTAGTTATCAGAAAATTTTATATTTTTTGGAAACGAAATATGTTATGGTAAAACTCACAATGATATTTATTGAATCATTAGTGCTACGTAAATAAATTCTTCTAGTAGTAGTTGTTGATGCAAATAAGGAAAATTTGTTATAGCTATTTAGGTATTCGGTAAGTTGAAGTGTTGAACATAGTAAATCAAAGACTAACTGAATGATTTTCTAAAGTTGTTCATTTGAAAATTTCCATAATAGCTAATCACAGGTTCCTCTTTCAAATAGGATTAAATCAGATTATGGTTTTGGTACTTACATTGTAGAAATTACATCATTAGTAAAAAAGTTGTAAAGTTGAGTTGTTTTCGTGAAACTGAAGTTGACACAATAAGAAACAACTATGATAGTAGAAGACCGTTAGACGAATGAATTTGTTGGTTATTAATGATATTTGTAAAAACAGTATATAATAATGTTTAAGAAATGGGACAAATGTAATTCAATTTTCATCAATGCGTACCAAATTCAATATCAAGAGGTGTTTATCTTCTGTTTTTTATCCACCAACCTGCACACTCTTGTATTTGAAGTCTCACCATTTGGGTGGATGTCCCACATGGACCAAAGGGTTTTTTTATCTAGGTTAGGTGTTTTCTAAAAGCTCATTATATTTGTAACAATAGTTATACAAAATTCATTGTGAAATTGATAACTATGTCGTGTTCAACTTACACCAAAAAAATATGCTCTGCATTTTCATAAAGGGAAAATCTCATAGAATAGTAACCAACTTTCAAAAGTGTTCCAATTAGGTCACTGATGCATATTTTTCTCAAATCGAGTCACTAAATCTTCAAATCAAGTCTCACCGATTTTTGTGTACGTCAAGAAAGAAATGGATGATAAGATGTGGGTGTCGGAATTTGCAATATATGTAGTTAAATTTAAAAATTTTAAAAAAACGTTAATTATGTTAAAATTTAAAAATAAAAAATAAAATTCACGTCGCCACTCAACGTCAACTTCAAAAAAAAGATAAAAAGATTTTCTATGTGAAACAGAAAAGAAATTGGCTAAAAAAACATGTTAAAACTTTTACTTTAATCAAACACGAAAGTTGAGTGACCTAATTGGAACACTTTTTAAAGTTAAGTGACCTAATTTGAACACTTTTGAAAGTTGGTTACTATTATATGAAGTTGCCCCTTTCATAAAATGTATTCAATATAAATGTGATGGTACAACAGAAATTCTTAGTTTCGATCAAAAAAATTAAGTTAATGTAGTTTGTAGGTCTTGACGATGTTTACCGATATGTAAGATAACATATTATACCAGAAGATGCCTTTATAATTTTGTGAGTATTTCAAAGAAACCCATAGATGCATCCATATTCAAAACAAATATGAATCGGTGCAAACTCCATAATAATATAAAATTGTTCTAAAAAAAAGGTTTATAATATTGACTGAGAAGAAAGCGTTGACAAATCTATCATAATTCATTGAAGTTAAAGATCAAACAAGACAAAGTAAAAAAACGGAGTTACAAACCTAGTTAATTAAGACACAACACCTTACCAAATCAATAAAACAGTGACAATATTAATGAGGGGTCTTGAAAAACAAACCGATTTTGATTAAGGTGACACAAAGGCCACAAGCCTTAAGAACAACGCCAATGCTACTAGCAGCAACACCCTTGCCAAGGCCGCTTACCATCCCTCCTGTCAACAAGATGTACTTCATTTCTCTTTTGATTTTATCTGATGTTTGAAAAAATGCCAAGACCCGTAAAGATATTGAACAAGCTAGAGGGGAGAAAATAGTGAATTTTTGCCCACGTATAGCATCAGTTATTTATACATGTAGTGCTAATAATATAATATGATATAATCAACACGATATAATATGATATAATCTAAAATGATCTAATGCAACATGATGTAACATGATATGATATGATACGATACAGTAGCATGATATAATCTAATATGATCTAATACAATATATGTAAATTGAGATAGTTTTGGCATGTGAAGAGGAGACACATGATGACGTCAGTTAGAGCCGCTGAAACTCTATTTTGTGGGAGGGATCAAGGAGTATAGGTAGATCCAAACTATCCTAAGATGAGTGAATTATGAATAATCTATTGAACTTACACATTTTTAACGACAACATTAATGATAGGTCTTCGCGCGATGTAGGAGTAAGGTGAAGACTTATCGGGGCTCCTACTATTTTGTCATAGAGGTGTGTTTCTTCCCATTGATTTTTTTTAATTTGTTTATATGTATACTTTTCTACCATACATATCTTGTTTGTAGCTTATTAATCATGCGTATCTTGTTTGTAGCTTATTAATGTTATTTTTTGATTTTTTTGGTATTGATCTTTATTAGTTATTTTGTGTATTATGTTATTTTTTTTTTCCTAAAATACTTTTAGGTTCAATCATGGTTTTAAAAGATTTTCAGTCTCACTGGAAGCCACCTTTGTATCCCTTAGATAGAGGAATGATTAGGCTACATCACACGCTTCTTAACCATACTAATAGTTTTGCTATGGGTGAGACGTTATTATGTGTGATTGTTGTTGATATGGTACAATACATCATAATGTAAAATTGTATAAGGTTTGAACCATGACCTCATATTTCACATTTTAACCGTCTTACCACCCCATCAATATGGAAATGATAATTATGGTCTGTTTGGTATAGGGTAATGGAATGAATGATGAAATGAAATGGACAAAGGAATGGAATGAACAAATGAATGAAATAAATTATTACTATTTCACTATCTTGTTTGGTTATCACGTAGGAATTAAATAAATCATAACTTTATTATTATTTTATTATTAAATAATAAACTATATACACATAATATTTTTGTTAATTAATGAAACGGTAATAACATAATATGATATAATAATAATATAATATTTATTATAATTTAATAATAACAACAATAATAATAATAACTGTTGATCATTTTTCATTCCATTCGTTGAAGAAATGAAAGAAAAAACACATTTTATTAAGGAATCAAAAATGCTATATATAGAAAGACTTGCATTCCTTAGGAATGAAAAACTTGTTTTATTTCATTCATTTGGAATAATCCATTACATTCTACCTATCATTACTTAATACCAAACACTACCTTATTTCTTAAGAAATAATTATAGCTGAAGTGTTATTATTCTATACCATTAAAATTTTTGTTTTCTTGTACATCTCTCCTATTAAATATTAAATGATGATATTAAAAGAATGTATGCTTTTTTATATTTATTGTATATTTATTTATGGATACTTGTTATTTACTTGTGGATAGTTATTATATCATTATCCAATTAAACAAACCTTTTTTTTTTTTACTTTGTCTATATGAATCTCAATTATGAAGTTCAAAATTATTTTCGTTAAAATATTAAAAAAACGGCGATGACAATGATTGTTTTTATTGGTGATTTCTAATAATTTTGTTTTTTTTTTTGAAAGGCCAATTAAAAAACAAAAACCGAAAGAACGAGACAAGAACACTCGTCAGAAAAAAAAAACAACAAAACACCTAAACTAGGAGCAAACAAAACAAGAAAAAAAAAAACTCTTCCGGCTTACAAAGAAAAGCTCCTCGGGTCGGGTTTTATCGTTTGCACACCCCTAACTACAATACATCAAATAATGAAAAAATAGGTGGTATTACAAAAATCCAAATTTTTAGTTCTTAATAAATAATAACCAATTTAAGTTAACCATGCTTAAAGGATATCCAAAGGAATAAGCACACTTCAATTGGATTAACCTTTATCATATCAATAAAAAAATAGTTAACACTCATACGGAAAAAAATGTTTTGAAACTTAACTTAGCATTTATTCAACCCGTGTAATGCACGGCATTCTAACATAGCATTATATAATATAAAATATTACGATAAAATATAGTTAAATATATTAATTATTTTTGTTGTAAGGTCATACTGTAATTAACTAATTATGGTTCTAGACTTCTAGCTTTTTCATAAAACTAGCTATAGCATGTTTGATTCTTGTCGCTAACTGGCACTAAAAAGTAAAAAGCATGAGAAATTGATACAAATGATCATTATACATCTAAGATTGATACAACTGTCACACCCCACTATTTGATCCCCCCCCCCCCCCCCCCCCGGCATCTAGAACCATTACATCCCATTCACCACTTGGGCCATTCAATTAGGCATAAAAGTTGGGAATTTGAGGGGTGCCTTGAAACTGAAGTTAGAAGAATAAAAAATAGATGGTACAAAATCAGTGGGGCTAATGGAATTGTTGATGCTACTTGTTAAAGCAATAGATATAACACTATTTACATATGCACGACGGGAAAATGTAATACGTTGTCATGTCTTGGTACCTAAATTTGGTACCAAATGTTCTTTATTTAGGTTAAGTGTTTCTAAACTACATCAATTGTGTGACAAGAGTTAAATAAATAAGAGACTTTTTGTAAAATTATATTGTGTGAATTTACACCAAAAGATTTGTTAAAATAAATGCAACGTACCTCTATCCTAAAGAATAGAGAGGCTGCTTTCAGATAAATCCTTAATTAGCTCTAAAATTATAGGTATGACATCGTAGAAGGAAACATCAACAACAAACAAATAGGTAGTAATAATGATAATGCTAACGTTAGTTAAGGTACCAAATGCATAAATAAAGATAGTGATAACAGTAACAAATATTAAGTTGGTGTAACTTATTACAAGTCCTGATGAAAACATGTTTAGTGTAATGTCCCAAAGGCTATTACTTTGAAAGTAGGACAACATAATGGTATAAGGGCTAATATTAGAAAAACATTAAACTTAAAAGGTTAAATTTGTGGTCTTTTTTAAACTTGACAAATCTTTCTAAGGTCAATGGTACAATTTCATTCTAAAAAAAAACTAGTCTAAACTGAACCGCTTTGGCCATTTTGGCCTACCCGGCCGACCTAGCCACCCCAGTCAGTTTGGCTAAGTTTCTTCAAATTTTGTAGTTACTGGTTCGACTCAAAATTTTCATCAAAACTATACTAAACTGTTTTTGTCTTGCACCCGCACCCTAAAATACAACCAAATTAGACCAAGACCACCGAGTCGGAGGTAGAGTGTGGGCCACCCAGAAAGCTGTAACATTGGTTGGACTGTTGGAGCTTTGGAGGCATGCATATATCACTTTCAAATTTGAGCCATTTGGTGGATCACTTTCAGGTGCCATTATAAGGAATGGCCCATATACTGTGGACATTAGTGCATGATCGTTGTCAATCACATATCGACTCTTCATCCAAGTTTAAAATTGTAATGTTCACGTCATAATTGCACAAGTGGTCCGTGTAGTAGTCGAGCCATAGGGTTAATTGCACAAGTGCACAACTTGTGACTTGAGTTTGCGATTACATTGCAAGAAGCCAAGAGCCCTTGTTTTGTATATAAGCGATTATGGCATTTTAGAAGATTAGATTGATGAGAACCAGGGCCGGCTCCAAGAAAGCAAAAAAACTTTTGGGCCGAAGGCGAAAATAATTTTGAGCCTTAAGTAAAAATGAGTAATTTGTTGGGTTTAAACAGTTTAATTTTTATATATATTTGGTTATAATTTGGGTTGTGTAAAAAACCTTTATATAAAAAAAGAATTAAACATTATAATTTGGGTTGTGTAAAAAACTTTTGTATAAAAAAAGAATTAAACATGTCTTAAGTGAGGCTAAAACCCACAACCTCTTAATTGTGAGTAATACCCATTTGCCACTAGACCAAGCTAGTGTTTATGAATTTGTGTTTAAACATTAAATATACATATTGTTTTTAATAAAGATACATATAATTTTTTTCAAAAAAAAAAAAATTCGGACCTAATAGGGTGTCGGGCCTATGACCGTCGGCCACCCTGCCACCCCCAAGGGCCGGCCTTGATGAGAACGAAGGGGCATTCTTTTATTGAAATCGTGATGTTTGTTACTTTAAAGAGAAAGCAAACTGTGATGTTTATATGCATGGGATAGTGAGCTTAAACGAAAAAAAGTTAATGGTAACGAATTCCTAAAATTAGAAGAATAGGGCGAGCAACTTTAAAATCTGGTATATGAATATATTAGATTTTGATTGAAATGATTTTTTTTTAGTAGCCAAAATTTTTCTTCACCTACTTCTACCCTGTGTCTTAAGTAAGAATAAAATCAACAACCATTTACAAAATTTATAAATACTTCTTATTCGTTTGAGAATGTTATTTTAGGTTACAATAAATCAAAAATATATTTTCATTTATTTATATTTTTAGAAATAACTTTTACCAAAATCATTGTCTTTATCAGTAAGTGAAATTCGCAATCTCAATGGTTCATCGCTAATCCAATGATGAAGTCATTATCCAAACCCATGCTTCCTACACAATTTTACGGGCGTTTGCTGATGAATGGTATGTTCACCAATATATACAGCCACCGCCACGGCCATTGTTATCGTCGTCACTATTGCTGCCACCACTAGCGCCATTGCGGCATTACAAGATTTTATTTTGGCAATTTTTTTTATTTTGTGCCAGATATATTTTTGTCATTTTTATTAAATTATTACATCTTTTATGTCTACCAAATAATATAAAGTAGCATAGCATTTCATTTTTATAAATTAACCAAGCAATACAATGTATTGATAATAATGCATTTCATTATATTGTCCAGTTACCCGTCCATTCAATTATCATCTTAAATTTTAAATATATATAAACGAAACCTTTAAAATTTTTTCTGGTTGCTCCATACGTTCCCTCAAGCCGACGGATTGCTTTATTTGTAAATGAAGGCTTCTCATGCATTTGATCCGAATTCACGGGTATGGGTCTCACCAAACCCAGATAGCCAATAAACGGTTTATAACATCTCATTAAATTAAAAACTAATCTCACCACATATTTGATATGAAAATCCTATAAAATAGGGATATACTAAAAATTAATATCGGATTTTTTAAAAAATATGCTATTTATAATTAAGAAACAATTTTACAATAAAAAAATAAGCAGACCATAGGTCTCACCAACCCAAATATATTTTAAATCGGGTTATACTATCTCATTTATTAGTGAAACATTTTATCATCAAATCCTAAGAACATTCTCAACTAATTCCCTAAAATTATGTGAAGAAGATTTGCATATATGGTATGATTATAAGGGGTTGAAATAGATGAGAGAGAAAATAAAATGTTATATGAGAAAGTTAAATTTGGGGTTTCACTGTTTATACTATGTATTTTTAAAATATTTTTTGAAAAGGACTATGAGTGGAGAAGAGAAAAATATATGATAAATGTATAAAAAATATTATTATTAATTAATTGAATATTTTTTTTTTGAATTGATCATCACGTTAATCATTGCATTCATCACCCTAGTTACTCTTCGAGGTCACGATTACATTACATTTTAAGTGGGATTCTTCATTATCATGTCTTTTGGATTACATCGAAACAGAAGGCAAGCGGGCAACAAGTTGCGCCGCTATCCCTTTTTGAATCGCAAAACCCAATCTTTTAAAAACTATATTTGCTGATCTTGGAGTCATAACATTACTATGCATGACCCACTGAACACGGGTAAGTAGCTCCACAGCTTCAGGCGCGAGGAAACCAAAATTGTCAAAAGCAAAAGGCATAAATACATGTTGGTTGTCAAGACACGCTTTTTCATTGTAACATTTGTCAATTTCGGGTTATTTTATACTTGTATTCTTAATGTAAACCCGACCCATTTTGTATCCCGAACCTTTCGATATTATCAAAATGATGAATTGTATGTTAAATATTTGTTTTATAGTTGTTGGAAAAAAAAACACCATTTTCGGTTCTTAAAATTCCCCGAAAACGCTCAAAACGAACTCCAGGGACTAAAACTACCAAAATGGAGACTTGAAGGACCCATTTGTAGTTTGTGCTTTCTTGGGTCCATAACCAACCCATTTTCATGAAACACCCTTTATGAAATACCCATTCAACTTACCCTATATATACACACCCATCTTCTTCATTTGTGCTTGCTCATTTATTCATTTCTCTCTCAAATTCTTGAATTCTAAGGTTGTTCTTCATAAGCTAATCTTTCATTTTAACTAACTTCTCACTACTTAAAGCTTGATGTTACAACATATATATAATATACACTCCTTGTTTACCTTCGGTCTTTCATTTCTCCGGTCTCGACCGGTTGAAATGTCGGGCTAGTAAGGCAAGGTTACATGGAGGACTTTGTAGTCCTTGTTTATATATTTAACAAATCTAACCATATAACTTGTTATACTTGCTTAACTTCTACATATTTTAGTTTATTGTTCATATTTGTCAAGTTCCATAGTATTGGGTATGTGGTGACTATTCTCGGTTTCATCCCGAGTTGAGAACCGAACCAAAAAACCGAACTTTTGTTTAAAAGCATTATTGTTAACTTTTTGAATGTAAAACTTGAGTATTATTATTTATAAGTTATTTCACAAGTTCCATGGTAATTGGGTATGTGGTAACCATCCTCGGTCTTATTCCGAGTCAAGGACCGAACCAAAAACCGAACTTTTGTTTAAAAGCTTTATTGTTAACTTTTTGAATGTAAAACTTGAGTATTATTATTTATAAGTTATTTTACAAATTCCATGGTAATTGGGTATGTGGTAACCATCCTCGGTCTTATTCCGAGTCAAGGACCGAACCAAAAACCAAACTAAACCGAGTTCACTCGCTTAAGACACACAAGTGTGTTTTTAGCCACAAAAACTCATATTTTTCTTCAAGATTATATTTTAAATCAATTAGTTTCTAAACATACTTGGCATGTTGGTAACCAACTTGATCTTATAACAAGTTCGAACCGATAAGATCGTATACTCGCTTAACGAACGTTAAGGTTCTTCACAATTGAACTACATACTTGGTTAAGTCTATTTTGATTTTATTGAGTCATCTCATAACATTTATTATTTTGGGAAGTTAACTGTGAGCTTGGTCAATTATCAAGTCTCGAACCGACAAACCCGAACACTCGTTTAAATCTCGTTTTGGGTATTCTTATAACCAAGGGTTTTGCAATATCGCATTTTAACCCACATTATTACTTAACATAGGTTGAGTAAAAAAAGAAAAAAACTAATGAATAGAACACCGAGACCCGGTTTCGAGTAAACTTATTTTACAAAACTCGTTTCTTTAATTTATCAAATATTTACATTTTAAATCCTAAACTTTATTTATTTACTTTATTTGTCATGTATTTTATTTTAAACCCTTCCAAGACTACCTACTAACACAAGACCCGTTTAATATAGGTCTTGCTCGTTAAACCGATCTCTCCGATTATTCACAACACTATCTTTCAAGTTACTTGTTAATGTGAGTACTTTTTCATCCCCCGTTTTCCATCTTTCATTTTGGGGGTGTCATTGCATACTTATTCAAATTCAAATGATTTATACTTGAGTCTTAAACCACAACACGTATTGTATATGTTTACTTAAATAAATGCTCGATTTGGTGTTATATGCTTTACATGATTATGTGCAAATTCTTGAATGCTAAGGCGGGTAGCCTCTTGAATGCTAAGGCGGGTAGCCTCATCAAAGTATGATCATACGTTAATTCCGAGTATATATGGTATCCCCATATAAAAAGGTGTCGTCAATGTATTCTTATTGACAATTTCATTATTGTCGTCAATGTATTCTTATTGACGGTTTTATTATCTAAATTGTTGCTATTATTTATTGTTTTCATATACTAGTTGTGGATTTCATACTATATACTTATTGTCCAAAACTTTGAAAATTGCTCACCAACCTTCGTGTTGACAAACTCTATTTTATGCAATGTTACAGGTTTGATGTTAGCTTGATTGGATTACTTGAAGAAACTTATTATCTTTGCTTTAGGATATTAGAAAATAAAAGAACAAGTTATTTGTTTATCTATCTATTTGGCATTTTGTATGAACAATTGTTGTGTTATTTATGATGATATGGATTTAAATGAGTTGTTTAAATATTGTAACTTTATAGTGTCATTGTGCAATGAGCAATCATGTCGCGCCTCGATGTTTCCGCCTTCATTGGTCGGGGTGTGACATTCATGTTTTGCCACCTTACCTGAAGCAGCTTTTAATGCGGCTTGACCGACCGCGAAACCACTACTCCCTAAGCACACCAAAGGAAAAACCCCTGTTAAATCCACACACACATGTTTTCCTCCTATCCATCCAAACACCAAAATGTCAGCCGGTCGAAGAGATGATCTTCCCTCCGACGGGTCAGTCAAGAAATTCACAGGTGCTTCTTTCTTAACAGAAATTCCAGCTCGCCTGAATATATCAAAGAGCATATCCCTAACCAGATCGTGTCGGTACTTGAACCCCGGGAGCTCTTTACAGTGCACCGCGTGCTCCCCATATGAGTCTAAACACGCCTTACGACAAACAGGACATATCTCATCAACCGGAAATAGAGGAATCATAAGGCGATACTTAAGGATACTACGATACTCAATTGGAGACATATGCTGGCCTAACCCTGTACAAGGATAGCAAGAAGAAAATCTTGAGCATGTGGTGCTTGTAGACACTCAAAAATGTCTTTTTGTCTGCTTGTCATGTTAAAGTGTGACTCCATGTCGTGAACAATTTTACTAAAAAGAGTGCTCGCCAATGCATGCTGGGCTTTAGAGGGGGCGGTCTCTTTGTTAGAGAAACTGCTAAAATCGACTCTTTGAATCATATCACGAAGACAAGCCAGAGCACAAGAATAATCAAAATCCATCCCACATATACCACTGTCTCGCAAAATGTGATCCCGAAGCACCCACGATTGGGCTCTCGAGGCCACAAACGCATAAGAGGAAGCCTCTACTGCCGAATACTACCCCAAACCCCCATTCTTAATGGGTAAGGAAGCAAGTCGCCATTGGAGGTCTCCAAAGAAAAGACCTCCACAAACTACAATGTCCTCGATCGCCTCACGCAATCCCTTGTCAAAAACACCGCTGCCTCCATCATGTGTACAGGTTGGTATGTTCTCAAACCGAAGAAAAGTTTAGCAATACCCATACATGATCGAAGCAAAAGTAACTCACTCTGCGGGTCACCAAGTTTTGGGAGAAGACGTGTCAAATCAACAGCATTAGTAGCTCTCTTCTTTGCCAAACCCTTAATAAACCCGGTGTCTTTACTAACAGCTCCCCCAAGAAGCTTCACCCCTAATAATGGTCTCCCGATGTCAGCAGGGAATAAACCGTCACAAGACTTCGTACCATCACAAGAAGGCCAAAATAGCTCAGTTTTCTTAATATTCAGTACAAGACCCAAAGTTGGACCCGTCACCTTAATGATATCCAGCACTTTAGCAACCTCCATTGAATCTCCAATGACTGTCCCATAATCAAGATACCAGGCATGAAGAAGAAGCTTGCAATTGTCTCAAATCTGATGCACAAGGGGGTGTAAAACTAGGGAAAAAAGGAGTGATCCAATGGGTCTCCTTGTTGAACCTCTGTGGTGGACCAAATATTATCATCTCTAAGATATAGTCTTGATGGCTGCCCATATAAAAATTCCACCCACAAGGAAATAGAAGGGCATCTGATCCTTACCTCATGAAGTAAAGCTGATCTATCCATCATATTAAATGCATTAGAAAAATCAACTGTAAGCATTGCAAGAGACCCATCAGTGTGGCGCTCACTCAATACCCTGTTGGCGCTATGTAATATGGCCTCCACACCACCCGACACACCAACCCCAAACTGAAAATCATTAAGGTATTTGGTCATTTATTTGCCAACCCCTTTCATAGCCACCTTAGAAACTAAACGCCTCCATATAGTACCCACTGCAATAGGTCGAATCCCGTTGTCGAGTTTTAAAGCGGTGTAAGAGGAGCAGACGCGACAAACTCTGCCAAAGTAGACGGACATCTCCCTCCTAACCATAAATTAACCACTGCAGTGATAGCACATATGAGGTCAGTGGCAATAGCCGACCCTTCTCCACAAAGAGCATCCAAAATATGTTGCGCTCTCAAACCGTCCCTCCCACACGAAGTTCCTTTGGGAAACGATTTAATGCAACCAAGGACACTATCAACCTCCGCCACAATAGGAGGCTCGGAATAAGTCATGTTCGGCATAGCCGGCGGCTTCTTGTACGGGTGTTTAACTTCTAAAGCCTTTGTGGTATCAGAATTGTAAGATGCAACACCAGATGAGCATAACACCTTCACTGCAGCAATAAAGTGACCATCCGCAACTTTTCGAAGACACTGTTTAACGTTATTGTTGACAAGATCCCCTTCCTTTTGTATATCCATGTCACCTTGGCCTAAGGACCTCAAACCAGAACCATTTAACAGATTTTTAATTTAACATGGTAATACCGTCAACTTTCCCCCATGTGGCTAAAGAACTCATTATTGAATGATGTTGCATGGCTTTCCTATTCCCGGACCTGCTTTCGTGCCTATTTTTGGGTCTGAACACCTGTAAAGTGCAACGAGGAAGAAGTAACAGCCTAACCCACGCATCAACAGAATCTGGTTGAGCAACCACTTTATAGAGTGTTGTTTTCAAAGCTTGCGAAAAGGCCATCCGACAACTATGAGGGATACTCTTGACGGTAACGATAGGTGCCTTAAGTACACGATCAAGGAGGGAGACATCCAACACGAAGGACTCATGAACAGTTGTCTCGGGGCCCTTGATAAAAGGTTTCGAAATCCCAATAATGTGTGTATCCGAGTCAATTGCACGATCATTAAACTTCACAATGCCATCAGGGTGATGACAAGCATGTTTCAAGCTCTGAAGGTTCATGCAATCCCCACACAACCATTGATCCAACACCTTCAATGTTTCATCCACTTTCAAAAACAAGCCATGGTCTGTAGAGATCGCCTCCCGCAACACACTTTTACGTTCTTCTTTAGTAAGGTGCACACTCTTGAGATGAGAGATCAAACGAGAAATCCCCTTATTTCCCGCTCCACCATTCGAACAACAATGAAACGCACGGAACGGGCACGGCCATGAGCCGTTCAACGTAGAAGAATAAGTTGTCATAAAATATGACAAAACGATACTAAAACTTAGAAAGACATTTCATCGAACACTTGGCGCGCAGTTATAAAAAAAACCCCGTTTCACATGATTGGAGGAAGACGATAGATCGATGGCCGGTAAAGTCTTAGTGTA
This sequence comes from Bidens hawaiensis, assembly GCF_021521415.1. Lineage (NCBI taxonomy): Eukaryota > Viridiplantae > Streptophyta > Magnoliopsida > Asterales > Asteraceae > Bidens > Bidens hawaiensis. The sequence continues at coordinate 1,784,987 of NW_027491253.1, forward strand.
GATTAAAATTTTGAAAGACGGGGATTGTTTTGTGTGTTTGGGGGGGGGGGGGGGGAGGGGGTCAGGGGTGGGTTTTTACATATCAAAAATGTGATATGTTAATGGAGTGTTCCTAATTATTTTGAATATGGGAGAGAAAATACAGTGATCTTTAGTATAATTATATGATATACATTGATATATGATAGAGAATGGTCGGGAATGCTCTAAGTATATTATTAACTTATTTACCATAAATAAAATTAAAATCTAAAAAAATTATATATATATATATATATATATATATATATATATATATATATTGACGACGAATAATATAAAACGACCCCGTAATACTTAGGGTTTAAACAAAGGGAAAATTCCCAAAATAAGTATTTATGAAAATAAATTTCTAGTTTTAGGTATCATTTGCAAGAAATTTCAGAAATAGGTATTATAAACTAGTTTTGACGAGTAGTTTGTAAAACCAATTAGAATTTGCCATGTGTCCTTAAACTAACCGTAACGAGCACGCTCACTAATCATTTACTCGTCACGACTAAATAAGTTCTATGCCTCGTAGTCAACACCCACGAGTAACTCATAAGTCATTTAGTCACGACGAGTAGGTTACCTGGTTTGCATTCTCTACACGAATAGTTTATTAGTAGTTAACTCGTCGCGACTAGTTTAACCTTATAATCTACTCGTTGCGACTAAAGGACTTATGAATTACTCGTGGGCGTTGATTACAAGACATGAAACTTTTTAGTCGTGACAAGTAAATGATTAGTGAATGTGCTCGTTACGGTTAGTTTAAGGACACGTGGCAAGTTCTAATTGGTTCTATAAACTACTCGTCACGACTAGTTTATAATACATATTTTTGAAATTTCTTGTAAATGATATCCAAAACTAGAAGTTTGCTGTCATAAATGTTTATTTTGAGAATTTTCCTTAAACAAGTAGGCGAGTTTGAATTTGGGTTTATAGATTAAATGGGTAGGGATTTAGGTGGGTAAGAGACCTATAAATGTTTCCTTTCAAATTTATAATCAGAAATGGGACACGTGACACACAATTATCCTTATTTAATCGATAGTATAGATATAAGATTAAATAATTCGTAACACTCCCAACTAGATCAACCTAGTAACAATAGACAAATTGACTTTGTTGTTTTGTTTCAACCCATCAATATTAAAACTTACTATCGGGAATCAATGGAACAAATATAAGCAGTGAACAACAAATTACAAATCTTAAAAGAAATATAGTCAACCAACAACTATGAAAGAAGCCATGCAATCATTGCATCTTGCTTCTCAACATCCACCCCTACTTGTTCCGTAATATCACTCTCCCATGGCCATGTTATTGACATAATACCATCATCTTTTTCCTCACCCCCTAACCCTAACATTCTATCAATACCACCTTCAAAATCCCACTCCCAGTCCCACTCAACCTCATTCGTTGATGAGCTTGCAGAATTCAAATTATTAAACATCTCTTCCTGTTTATCTACTGGCAACTCCGTAATTGGCTCCATTAACAAACCTTCAATCTCTGTATCTCCACCGCCAGCTGCAGAAGGATTCATGTTACTCTCTGTCTCGGACGACATTCTGGCAGTTTTCTTACGAGGTTTCTTGGCCTTCCCGGCCGAGGGAACGGTAGGGGAGGAGGGTGAGACTTTGCGGCTCAAATGTGAGTTCCAATAGTTTTTTATTTCGTTGTCTGTTCGTCCCGCTAAGTGGCCCGCTATCAAAGACCACCTGCAACATAAAGTTAAATCCATTTATTATGCTCATCTGGCCGGCACACCTTAATTCTTATATATGTGTGGCTTACAAAAAATATAACTAAAAATCAAATTTATTTATTACTAATAAACATATAATAGTCACCTGTTACCGAGCGAAGCTTGCAGCTTGATAATGATATCTTCTTCCTCAGCTGATATGTTTCCTCTCTTCACATCGGACCGCAAGTAATTTATCCATCTTAACCTGCAACTCTTTCCACACCTCAGCAACCCTACAACATAAAAAGATATAAAATATATACCAAATTCATTTAAAGTAATATTGAATAATCAATATTAAAGTCTAAAACATAAAGTAATCAAATACCATTATCAAATGATTAACATTCAAACAATAACCTATAACATAAATCAATAAATAAATTAACTAGTTATTTATATATTATTGTAATTACCAGCATTTTTAGGCAAGGATCTCCAAGAACCTTCATCGTGTTCTTTAATGTAGTTCGACAGCATCTCGTCTTCTTCGGCAGTCCATCGACCTCTTCGCAACCCGACTTTCTGGCAGCATGGAGCTCTTCCCATGTTTAAAACCCTATATATTTTTCTTTATAAAACTTGCATGCATATAAATTTTCATGTATAATTCATAAAGATTAGCTAGCTAGCTAGAGTGTGTTTATCTGTAGTGGACGTACAACTGGAGTACTGGATGCATTTATAAACGAGAGATTATGACGGGGCCGAAATTATGTGTGGTATACTGGTTTGCCACGTGAGCACTAGAAATTAGGATCTTGTCGTGGCTTCTTCTCCGTCGAGTGCTCTTCAAGGCGTCTCATTTCCCACGTTCATCTTTCCTCTCGCTTTTTTTGCTATTAATGTTTAGTCTTAGACAAAGTTTTTTTGGTATATTATTATGTTTTTGGTCATTTATTCGCGTCATGCTATGTTACTTCATAGAGTTATGCTATTGTGACGACACAACGACTGTCAAGTGGTAGCTGACGGTATGGTTTTCTGAAGAATATTCAAACCAAACTCTGAGTTAGCGTGAGCTAAGTTAAGACAACATAGTCTGTACAGAGTGAGACAACGAGGATCTTCAAATTGGAGAGAATCGTAACCTAAACAGAAAAAGAACATTGTTGTTCTAATAGAAAAAATAATAAATAATGAATAAACTCAATTGTTGCATATATCCTTAATATAACTTTAATTTTTAATTTTAAAATATTTTGTTTGATTTGTTAGTTTATGACCTTATCAATCACTTGGATTTTCTAGAACACTATACATAGTGTTGCTCGATTAAGAATAGAGGCCGAGTATCGTATTATTACGTACACTACTGTCAATGATCCAAATGGTCTTCAAACTCTCAAACTTCTTGAGGCCATACTCTAGCTACGAAATCAATGTTGATGTCTTTACTTTTTCCAAAAATAAATAGAGTGTATGTGTATGTATTAAGATCCACAATCTTCATGTAATGTTGATGTCTTTTCAAAATAATTTCTATTTATGAGTTTCATCAATTACCAATTTATTATGCAACTACCATAATGACGCGCTCTGTAATCACACCACACACAAACTCTGATACACATTAGAGAGTTTTCTATTTATTCAATACAATTAATTTCAAAATTTTAAAAACATTCATTAAAATAAATTAGAAAACTACATAGTAATATAGAGTAATTGTTATTTAGAAACCATAAGTCATCCTTACGGGTTAAAACAATACGTTTGTTTGTCCATCTATGCATTCTGGTAAGATCCTCATTAGGGGTACCTGGAAAAGTATAGGGGTCATGACATAATAATTTTTATAAACAGTAACACAAAAAATAAGGGATCATAAAAAATAGGAGACATGATATACTAAATTTTATAAAAGTTGATATAAAAATAAAGGATCACAAAAAATAGGATATATGACATCATAATTTTTATAAAAGATGACATAAAAATAAGAAATCACATAAAATAAGGGCATGACATATTTTTTTTAAATGACATAAAAATAAGGTATTACATAATATTTTTATATATATTTAAATATTTTTCAGATACATCGAATTACCGCTAAAACAAGTAGCCACAAGTATATTATAAGGTTAAACTAGCAGCGACGAGTTAACTGGTAATAAACTACTCGTATTGAAAATGCATACTGGAAGAACTAGTCATTGACCAAGATCTACTCGTAATTACTAATTGAGCTTTCAAACTAACCGTTTTAGTTAGTCTTTTGTAAAACTAACCGGTTCGATGTATTTAGTAAACAAAGCACCTCGTCATAGTTTGGTAAACTCTACTCGTATCTCGAAAAGATGTAAGATCTACCTGTCGCAATTAAAAGATTTATGCAGCAGTCTTGGGCGTTGATTACGAGACACGGAATTTATTTACTCGTGACGACTAAATGATTAGTTAACGTGTTTCTCACGGTTAATTTGTTGCCACGTGACATGTTTTAATTAACTCTACAAACTGCTCGTTTGTTAACATATTCTACTCGTTAAAACTAATTTATAATACCTATTTCTGAAATTATTTACAAATCATATTTAAAATGGTAAAAACTTGAAATTTGTTTTTAGAATTGCTTATTTTGTGACTTTGCAGAGAAAAACTCAAAAAAACATAAACAATAGATCTCCTTGTCTCTCTAACTTTGTAGCCGCGTTTGACGTGTCCACACGTGGCGTAATCTAATTGGTTCAGACAAGTGTAAGCTCGCTCTCATTGGCTAAAATTTGTCCGGTCCACGTCACACATAGCCAAGCTTTCTTTTCGAACATTTACTATAAACTCCGTCGGAGATTTCGATTCCGCGGTCTTTTCACTCGCAGTGTGATCGTCTTCACGGTGCTTGTGATTCCACAATCCCTCAATTTCACATTACACACATCACTAGTTCTTATTTCTGAATCCGGATCGTAGATTTCATTCGGATCGGGTTTAATTTGCCCTAATTTTAACAATGGCGCATTGGAGGTCGAAATTGTTGTTCGTTATCTATTTATCGATCTTACTGATTGCTAATGCGGCGTAAGTCCTAATTTCTACTTCCTATTTCATCTTAATTTTAGTGTATTATATACGCATGAGGTTGAATCTGAATCTTCTGTTTGATTGATTGATTGATACAGTAAAAGTTATTATGATATACTTCAAGTTCAGAAAGGAGCTTCAGACGATCAGATTAAACGGTCGTATAGAAAGCTGGCCTTGAAATATCATCCTGATAAGAATCAAGGAAATGAAGAAGCTAACAAAAAGTTTGCCGAGATTAATAATGGTAACTGGTTTGTTTATTTATACATTGAGCGTTGTGTCGTGTTTCCAGTGGATGTGGAACTTAATGTTTTGTGAGTTTGTTATTTTCAGCTTATGAGGTGTTATCAAACAGTGAGAAGAGGAAAATTTACGATCGGTATGGTGAAGAAGGTCTTAAACAGCATGCTGCTGGTGGCGGAGGCGGTGGTGGAATGGATATTCAAGATATATTTAAATCGTAAGATTTGGCGTTCAGGCATATATATATGTTTACATTAGTTGTGTATGCTGGTTCTTGGTAGTGTAGATATTCATTATTTGATACACATTGATTGTCTAGAATGCAAATAGCAAACAACTCCCTTGATGTAAGCTAGAAGCTTAAAAGATGTATTTTTAAGATATATGAGTACTCAGTAGAAGTTTGTTATATTCAAAGCTAGTCCATAGGACTCTGTTATGAACTGAGGGATTGTTTTTCTTGATGTAGTCCCCCTTTATTCAAATAATTTTCTTCCACCTTGAGTGTCCTTCTGTGTTTAGAATAAAAGAATAACTCTTGGTTATTTCCATGGTGTAACTTTGTTGTCAAGGGATATCTGCCTAACTGGTTGAGAAAGTAGGATATTGTAATTGATATTGTAATTGTTTTATTCTATTTTCTTTGTATGGTTTTGCTAGCTATAGCCCTTAGGACTTGATTAAGAAGTAACTTTTCATTACCATTATGAGGTGGTTAGTTGTAAGAGATGGCTTTATCTAATATAGTCATCTGCTAGTTATGATATCCCTCTTTAGTGATTATAAGTTATGATACAAGCATGATAATCTGGTGGTTGGAAGTTGCACTCAAGGGATATGGTTAGCAAAACACCTTTTTTCTAACATTTATTATAGCATGTTTTCTTGAGTTTATCATATTTCAGTTTCTCTGTATGGTAAAATTGCCTGGCAGTCGATTAGCAGAATACTTTTTCCTGATAATAGTTTTCCCCTGCATTTCAAACTTGGAATATCGCATATTAGTTACAGTGTTTCCTCTTTTTGACAGAATTTCAATAAAGTATTTTATTTTGCCCATAGTCATCGTTACATAATAGTTACTGCATTGATATTGGTCCATAAATTTCTCCAGTTCTGTCATCATTGAAGAGTAATTTAGGCACGTAAGCGTTCATTTTAATAACCCTTGTGCTCAGTTAGGGGATGCTTGCGAATTGCTATTGCATAATTCTTTAATAACCAGAGAAGCAAATTAAAATAAGCAACTCCCAAGCTGCTTATTTCACCCACAAATAATTAAAACATAATAATCATAGAAACAGTTTTAGTAAGCAATCCAGATATTGCAATATATTACATTACTATGTGACAAAGGAAATATAGAAGAGCAAAAATTTAAATTTAGGGCTGTTTTTTGGCATGATCTTTTTGCTGACATCATTCTACATTGTTCATTTAGGACATAATGCTGCTTTTGCATTAGTATTAAAAAATTAATATTGTTTCTGATTTTGCATTTTGCAGGTTTTTTGGTGGTGGTGGAGACCAAGAAGAGGAGGAGAGGGTGGTCAAAGGCGATGATGTAATTGTTGACTTGGATGCAACTTTGGAGGATTTATACATGGGAGGAACATTGAAGGTATGAAAACCTCATTAACTAGATTACTAAAAGCCATATAAAACATAGTTTTCCTTTTTTTTTCTAAATTATGATTTAATTAATCAGGTTTGGAGAGAGAAAAACATTCTAAAACCTGCTCCTGGTAAAAGACGCTGCAACTGTCGGAACGAGGTTTACCACAGACAAATTGGTCCTGGGATGTTCCAACAGATGACAGAGGAGGTAACTGTCTTATAAAAATCAATCATCAAATATTAATATGTTTTCATTTATACAATTAGTTATACATATGCTTTTATTATGTTACTTCAGGTCTGTGAGCAATGTCCAAATGTAAAATATGAAAGGGAAGGAAACTTTATCACTGTGGATATTGAAAAGGGAATGCAAGACGGACAAGTAAGTTGTTAAAATAATATCAGCATTTTAATTAAACATTTTATGGTTACAATTTATAAATATGATGTTGAAAACGGCTCTAAACACTTCCAGGAAGTCGTCTTTTATGAAGAAGGCGAACCAATTATAGATGGTGAACCTGGAGATTTGAAGGTTTGTTCATTTGCTTGTTTTTGCTTTTATATATATTAATTTATTAATTTTATAATAATCTGTTAACTCAATGGTGATTGTTAATCTAAAATTTTTTCTACAGTTTCGCATTCGTACAGCACCACATGACAGGTTTAGGAGAGAAGGCAATAACCTTCATGCAACTGCCACAATTACTTTGGTAATCATTTATTTTTATTTAGTTATTACTCAGTAGCATATAATCGGTGACATAATATTGGTTTGTGTGAACTATTTTGCTTTTTTAGGCTCAAGCGCTTGTTGGTTTCGAGAAGACCATTACACACCTTGATGATCATCTAGTGAATATTGGCACAAAGGTAATAATTTTGTCTCCAAAATAATTTATAAAAGTAGTTAGCATTCTCTCTCTTTCACACACACACACAAGCTCACACTATATAGGTGTCTGTGTGCGCGCCCGTGTGTATAGAGAGAGGTTCATTACCGAACACTAATTATTGCGAGAACAAAGAACAAAACTAAATCGTTTAGTTTTTCTATCAATAGTTCTTATTTTTACTAACTTTAAAACTTTTACTTCTTGCATAAAAATGCTTATGTTATACACATGTTTTATTATGTTTTTTTCACTTTTAAACATTTACCTACACGTGTAAATTTGCTATTACTTGTATGTAAACTTGTAATTGCATAAATTATATATATATATATATATATATATATATATATATATATATAATAAATGACAAAGTTAACCTCAGATAATACTAAATGTATAAAATAATAAGCATTATTGTTGATTGGTTGAAAAATGAATAATTCAGGGGATTACGAAACCGAAGGAGGTTAAGAAGTTCAAAGGTGAAGGGATGCCATTGCATTTTAGCAATAAGAAGGGTGATTTGTATGTGACATTTGAAGTTCTTTTCCCTACATCATTAACAGATGATCAGAAGACTAAGATCAAAGCCATTCTTGGTTAGAAGTTGCAGTGCCAGTATAATTAATACATTCAGTTGTAAAATCACAAGGTTCTTATAGATCTTTCTTTATTTGGCAATACTAGTCCTTGTACTTTTTCTTGTAAGCACCCGTCATGGAATTTTGAAAGTGTTTTCGACCTAGGTAAAATGCCAAATTGACATTTAGCAGAGTTGAGAGAAAAATGTTCCACTTAGACAGTAATGACGTGTTCCGTCTCATGATCATTTCAAACGTTATCAACTGTTGTGACACAAGCATTATTTGTTTGTGCGCATTTTTAGTTACTTAAATGGTTGTGTGCTCTTCAGTTCGGCTCGGGTTGGGTTGGGTTTGGGTATGTGGTGGTTGTTATTAGGTGGATGGATACATGGAAACGACCTCACTCTAGTTTAGTCTACGTGTATACAATTTACCCTACCTCTAGTGATTAGACATTTATGTTAATCCCTATGTACATAAGCACGTGTATAGTTGATGCCTCCATGTTACCATGGCATCAACACCTGTCGTTATTTAAGCTTGTCTGTCTACCGAGCAAGTTGCGGTAAGCTAGCATCAATTCAGAGTTGAATGCGAGTTAATGGCACATTTTTCTAGAATAACACATTTAATCTACTCCAACTTCTACTCCATCGTTCACAACAATCTTCAAACCCTTGACATCAAAAGGAAACCATCATTTCACACATTACAATACCATTTGACTAAATGCTCTTTGGGATCATAATCTCCAATTTGAACTGAAAGTTGAGTTCATATTTGGTTAGCTTCCTCACTACAAAATTTTATTGCATCTGATTTACTCTTTTATCGGTCAATACCTTAGCTATGGAATTAGTTTTAAGACACCGAACATTGTCCGACAGCCCTAGGGCATCTGGCACGTCTGACATAAATCGTCAAATGATAATACCTTGGACATCTGGCACGTTCGACAATGTCAGGTTAGGTTATTTACGACACACCATTTATGAAAAATAGTCCAAAAATATCTCAGCTTTGTAAGTAGATGCTACATCCTCTCCTCGTACATTTCATGTGTGCAGAAAGACATTCAACATCTTCAGCACACAGCCTGAATTATACATGCATTTTAACTGTCCCAATAATATTGTGCTAGATTTTCTGAGAATGTCAGTAGCATAGACAGACTTAAAATGTTGTTAATTAACCTGGAACGACCACATAGTAGACCATAATCTTTTACAACCAAAGTTCTTAGAATATATTTAAAGTAACTATATCCAAAAAATGGATAAATCAATTACTTCTTTTCTATGTCTTAACCTTCTTTGACTTCACAACCGGCGTCTCATCATCATCATCATCATCATCTTCAGACTCTACTTCATCAGGGACATCGATTGGAACGTAATGAGCGGTAATAAACTCCTTCAATATGTTCATACTTTCTCCTTTCACGTAAGCCAGTTGTTCCGAAACAATCCCTTTGCAAGCTTCTATAGAATGCGTCTCGGATCCGAGACGAAGTGTTACTCTAACAGCAGGAACCTGAATTTCCATTGTAATTTCACCACAAAACCTGCATAATCTTTCCACAGTTAACAAGCCTGATCAACAACTGAACACTAAAGTTTATATACTTATATTATAATTGTAATTTTTTTATAACATAATATACATTACTTCATTATTAAATTTATCAAACTTATATGTATAATGATACTTTTATGTTAATATACTTGATATATTAACAAAATTATATAAACTGCAGGCTCAACTAGGCTCACGAGCCTAATCGAGCTCGATAAGTGAAGCTTAGGCTCAATTAATGGGAAGACTTCATAGAAATGTAACAAAGTTACTTGTATTGTACCGATTAGGTCACTCAAACTATGTTTGTATCAATTAAGTCACTCATATAATGTGCGAATCACAGGTTTTTTTTTACCTATTTAATAGGTGACCATGCTGGCATGACATTTTACCTTGTTAAAATATTTGTTAATGATGATGTGGACAGATGATGTTTTATCAGACAAAACATCATGTAGCGTGTAGTGTAGCGCGTTATCCCCAAACGAAATTACATTTTTGTCGGTTCTACTGGCTTGCAGTCATGGAGGGCTAATTAAAAAAACCGGTTATTATTTGACAGAGCAAATGTGTGAAAGGTTAGAATTCGATGCATCATCCAACCTCGACAACAATATTATTTCACCCAACACTTTGTATATATTTTCAGATTCCGGGTGTGATTTATCAGCAACCAAGAACTCATGAAACTCGCCCTTCACTTCTATAGAACTCCGACCCGGAGTTTTCTTAACATTGTTCCCTCTCATCATACTCCTAACTCTTTTCACATCGTCCCATTCACATCTAGTAGCACATAAACCTTCCAAAAGCACATAAACACCACTATCATTTAGATCCAAATCTATGAGCTTTTCACTAGCAAGTTTACCTAGATCAAGATTGTTATGCATCCTACACGCGTTAAGAATCGCGCCCCAAACAGCTTTATCAGGCTCCATTGGCATTTCTTTTATCATTCCATAAGCTTCATCCAAAAGCCCAATTCTTCCAAGTAAAATCAATCATGCATGCATAATGTTCAACCGTTGGTTTTAACCCATAGTTCTCCATCTCTTTGAAGTAATGTCTTCCTCGGGTGAGTAAACCTCTGTGACTACAGGCTGACAGCACACCAACAAATGTGATCTCATCGGGTTTGTATCCCATTTCACACATTTGTTCAAAAAGATTTAGGGCTTTCACTGCATGCCCATGTGAAGCAAGACCAACAATCATAGAGTTCCAAGATACTAAATCTTTATCTTGCATTTTGTTAAAGAGCTTGAAGGCTGTATCAATGTTCCCACACTTGGCATACATGTCTATGAACGCATTTCCTAGTGTCACAGTAAGATGAACATGCATTCTTGTAATGTAATTTGAGTACAACCATTGACCTAAATCTAAGCAGCCCGATTGAGCACAAGCAGAGAGTACACACACTAAAGTGGTCTCTACAGGAACCAAACCTGCATTTTCCATTTCGTAAAAGACTTCGAGTGCTTCCTTTGGCTTACTGTTTTGAGAATAGCCTGCAATCATAGCATTCCACGATACAACATTTCTCTCAGGCATTTCATCGAACACCTTCCTTGCCATAATCAAGTCCCCGTTTTTAGCATACCCGTTAATCATACTTGTCCATGAGAAAACATCGCGTGTTCTCATACTCTCAAATATCTCTCTGGCAGTAACCAGAGACCCGCATTTTACATACATATCCAATACCGAATTCATCAAATTAAGACCCATGTTCAAATTCCTTCTTTTGACATAATCATGAACAGATTTCCCCAATTCCAAATCTCCGTTCTGAGAACAAGCTGAAAACACTGCTATCATCGTGACCTCGTTTGGTTCAACCCCACTAGCTTTCATCAGCTCAAAAACTCTAAACGCCTCATCTGGCATGCCATGCTTAACATACCCATTAATCAAACTAGTCCAAGAAACAACATCTCTCTCAGGATTTTCATCGAACACCTTCTGTGCACAGCCCAACCGCCCTCTCTCACCATAAAAGTGAACCAACCCGTTTTGCACAATGACATCACAAGAAAATCCCACTTTCTGAACCAACGAGTGTACTGATTCGCCAGCTGATAAACTCTCGCACGCTTTCAATCCAAATACAAAGCTCCTACGGTCCATTTCAACGCACTCCCGAACCATTGAACGAAACAAAGACAGACCTTTTGCATACGAATGTAGTTTCAGATACCCTCTGATCATGATATTCCACATATAAACGTTGGGATTAGGAAACTGATTGAAAAGGCGCTGAGCATAAGGTAGATCTCCTGCTTCCGATAATGCACAAAAGGTTAAGACTCTACTTAACGGAAAAACATGGAAAATGAGGCCTGTTCTTGTCATTTGTGCTTGGATTTCCTTCAGCATCGCCATGGAATCGCACGATTCTACAGCTAATAGAGTCGGGTTCGTGATGACGAGAGTGGTTTGTGAAGAATTCCATGTGGGTTTTGAAAGAGTGGAGAATAAGCGAATACCACACGAAGCACGGAAACGAAAGAGTTTCATGTGTAATCGATCTTCGACGACAGGCGACACGACACCTATGGTGCTTTACACGCCCCCTAATATTAAGGAATATAATTATAAATTCCACATCACCAGTCCACAAATTTTCTAAAAAGAAAAAACTGCCACGTCAGCATGGTAACCTATTAAATAGGTAAAAAACCTACGATTAGTAGAGTGACCTAATCGAGTCAAACAAAATTTGAGTGACTTAATTGACACAATACAGAAACTTTGTTACATTTCTATGTAAGTATCCCTTTATTAAAAGAGCTCGAACGGAAGCTACTAATCTTGGTTTTAGCGAGTCGATACGGATATTTATACAGCCCTACTTATACTGTAACACAATTTACCATCTTATCCCTAATAGTAACCTGTATCAAACTTCAATGAGAAAAGGATATAATAATCATACTTAATTTGTTAACACGAACCCTAATTTTAACTAAGGTATATATAATATACATATATAAGACGATAACATAAGTGCGTTTTCATAAAACCCTAGGGTATTGAGAGGATGCTGATGAAACTAACCAGATGCCTTGTTCAGCTGCTTCTATTTAGGGCTTCAAAATATAAGGATTCTAACAACTTACTGAATTGGTCCTCAATCGACATATTATTTACAAAAGGATAATTACAAGTGTTGTCCTTAAGCTATTGTTAAGTTTGCGTTTCTAGTCTAAACGTTTCATTTATTTCATCCACAGCCTATAAGGTTTACTGGCAAAGTGAAGGTATTGGTTATTGAAAATCTCTTCAATATAAAGTTAATATTTTATATGTGATTATTATATTTTTAGAATATAATTTAGGATTAGGCTAGAAAGTCATAAGCTGGTATGAATTAGGAAACATTTGGGAATGAAGTTGCATTTCGAGCTAATGATCTATGCGAAGACCTTACTTTAGAGACGATTATTCATTATTTTTATCTTTGAATCCGCAATAAGAATAGTAAGGTTAATGTTAGCGGAATCGAGTGTTTGGTTAGGTCTTTTCTAATCAATTTCGGATATCTATAATATAATTCACTTGCTATTAAAAAAATAAGAAGCCATTCGGAGCACATATTCAAAAATGCATCTCAACATATAGTATGGTATATAAAATATTTTAAGTTTCTAACTTTGGTTGTTTGGCCCCTTTATCGGTGAAAATTGAGAACACAAAAAGTAGAGTTTACACGTAAAAAACGAAAGTAAGCACAATGTGTATCTCATGTTTTAGTTTTTTTTTCTTCTTCTTTTTAACCTCTTTATTTATAACGTTCATCTTTAATCTATTAATTTTTAACGACTTTATTATCCTCAATAATTTCATTTTTAACTCAAGCAAGCTGTAAATTAAAACATTAAATATTTTTCCAATTTGATTTATAAGCACGTATTAAAAGATTTATTATGGTACATTGCAATACAGAGAACAAAGTTATGTACTAGATCAACATATACAACGATGTTAACTACAAGAAGATACAAAAATAAGGCATGGATCATGCACATCAATCTTGACAAGAAATTAGGCATGTTAGGATTAAACGCACACAAGAACTAAACATACACGCGAAAGCAATAAACGAACGCGAGGATTTAACATGGTTTGGTCTAAACTGACTTACGTCCACGGGTGGCAACTAGGTATTTCTTTATTAAGTGACAACGCTTACAAGTACATGATGTGGTTTATATAGATAATGAACTAGGGTTTGTAAATTATTAAGTAAGAAATCTAAAACTGGGCTGGGATTGGGCCCGGCCGCCCGCACCCGTCTCCTCTTTCTCTTTGACTTCATATAATAAACCGACCCAAACAAGGCCTACGTAACCTAACAATCTCCCACTCGGAGGTCTTGAGCAATCTCATCTGCACTCCTGATCGTACTTCTATAATCCTAGCATTAAACATGTTCTAGTTGCCACCGCCTTCTCATCAATTAACCTGAAGGCCCGTTGAAGCTCCCCGGAGCTCCAACAGGTCAGTCACGTCTGAGATAACTTGAGAACAAACACTCTCTATATTTTGCAAGTAATTCACTGGAGAGACTTTTACAGCTGGAATACTGGTTTTCTTAATCCACTGTCGACCTGGAACTGTAACTGAAACACGACCTGTGCTCCCATTGTCACGATGTCCCCCAACTGATTTAACCTTCCTAGCTCGTTCATCCTGAATCTTCACTTTGGCTTTGGGTTTGATACTTGCAAAACGAACCTTCTTCTGCCGACGAGATTCTGTGAACCGGATTTTGTCTTTTACCAAAACTGGATCCACTCCTTTCGGTGACATATCGACCATATACAACGAACCCATTTTCTTGCCATGAGCAACCACGAGATTCCCTTTGATTACCTTCCACTGCCCATTCCCGAACTTAACATCGTGCCCCTGGTCATCCAACTGTCCCAACTGAATTCAAACGTTTCTTCAAAACTGGAATAACCCTAACATCTTTCAAAGTCCAAGAACTACCAGCTGAAGTTATCAAATCAACATCTCCCATACCCGTAACCTCTAGAATATCATCGTTAGCTAGTCGAACCTTTCCAAAATCCCCAAACTTTAGATTCTTCATCATTTCACTACAGTGAGTGGCATGAAACGATACACCAGAATCCATCACCCAAGCATCAACGTTACTCTCAACACTACAAACCAAAGCCTCATCACTGCTGACCCCGTCATATGTGTCGTCTTCTGTAACGTTTACCTCTTTCTTACCATTCAGACACTGATTCCTGAAGT